>NC_047119.1:29484536-29804536 GCF_902500255.1 Thalassophryne amazonica
GCACCCGCGGCCAAAACATGTAAAAAAGTGCGACTTATAGTCTGAAAAATACGGTATACAATATTCCCTACTGTCTGGGAGCATTATCCACCAAATATCCTGCAGGCCTAAATCAGAGGCCAACTTCCAAATGGTGACTGCAGACTTGCTCTCTGCTTTGCACCTAGCAAGTGATCTGTCAGGATCTCTGTCTAGTATTTGATTTATGTCCCCGCCGCCTATTAATTGTGAACTGTCTGATTCTAAAAGGAGTTGTGATAAGTTACGAAAAAAATTCGGGGCTGTCTGAAATGGGAGCATAAATATTACACAAAGTCACTGGTGTTTCTAATATTTGCTGATGAACCAACAGATATCTACCCTCTTTGCCTATTACTTTTGTCTCAGTAAAATTAACTGCCCTATGCATCAAAATAGACACCCCTCTGCTCTTGCCTGCTCCATGGCCAGAGAAAACCTTCCCACCCTGGAACATTTAAGTTTTTGTGATTCTAACTTGCATGAATGTGTTTCTTGAATGAAAGCTATGTCAACTTTGGATGACTTTAAATAAGTTAAGATTTTCTTTTTCTTCATGACACTGTTCAGTCCCTTAGCATTCCAGCTGGCAATTTTCAAATCTATCATTCTATCCATATCGTGATGCTGAAATTATCCTTGGTGCAATAATTAACATATACATACATTTGGCAGAGTGGTCTGTTGTGAAGATAAATCAACAAACAAACACACAAACCTAATGCATATAAAGACTGAATTAGAACCAACCCAGCAAAACACCTGCTGGGAAAAAAACAAAAACAAGAAGCAGGACCTAGTCCTGCTAAAACAGGAAAGCCCAGTATAATGATCACTGGCACTCGACTTAGTAACCCAACACCTTACAACTATGATTTCACAACTAAAACTTAAATTTGTCAGCTCTCATCATTTAAAAATGGAAAAACTGTCACAACGGATATATAACAAACAATATAGAGCACACTTACATAAAGGAAAGTGACCAACCATCATTTAACATTTGCTGAAGCAGTCCAGAAATAAAAATAATTTGTCTTGAGGAAACATCCTTTTAACAAACTCCGCTGCCTCCTCAGCAAAGAAAACCTGTGCTTTGCTCCATTTCGCTTTATTTCCAAAATAGCGGGGAAGTGTAATGAGTACTCCACCCCTCTTCCTCTCAAATCCGACTTAACCTGTTTAAATGTCTTCCGCCGATCCATGGTTTGCCATGAATAATCTGGGAAGAACATTATCTCTGCTCCTTGCCATAAAATTTTCTCCTTTTCCCTAGCCGCACAAAGTATTTCTTCCTTATCCTGGTAGCCGAGCAGGTTAATCATAACAGGCCGCGGGCATTCTTTCTCTCCCCGCTGGACACATCCAGGCAGGCCAGTGGGGACGCAGTGTGCCCACTGCATCTCCAAAGTGTAAGTTTCCCGGTCCAAATCCAACATCCTGGGATCTTGCGTTGTAAAGCTTGATCATGTCGTTCGCCTCTGCTGGTTCAGGCAGGCCGAGTATCTTAATGTTACAGCACCGTCCTCTATTATCCAGATCTTCTATATGGTTTTGTAACTTGTGTATTTCTTCCTGAATGGTGGTCAGTTGCTGCTCAGACGTGCCCGTAGTTTCTTCAAGGGTTGCAACCCGGTTCTCAACTTCATCCATACGGATAGTTAGAGCTGTAATTTTAACCTCTGTATCACCGACAGTAGTCTTAATCTGCTTAGTGTCTTTCTAAATGTTACTAGTCGACTCACGAATTGACCTTAGCTCAGCAGCGACCTCGTTCATTGTTGTCACTTCCCCCGTAGCAGCGCATGTGGTAGCAGCCAAATCCTCCGATTTTCATGCTAGCTTTAGCTTTTTGTTCCAGTGGAGGCTCCTGACGCTGTGCCTTTCTTGTTTGTTAAAGAGGTATTAATTCGCAAGAGCCAGTTGTTTCTATGTTACTTTACTTAATATAAGCTACTGCAATTTATATCATAAAGACGGTGTTCACTATCGTTAGAACTATTTTAGTTGTTCAGGCCACGAAGCAACTTGTCAAGCCGCCATCTTTGTCGAGAACTCACGTGATCTTCGCAGTCAGTGCTTTTCTGAAAGGAAGCAGGAGTTCAGATATGTACTTCTGCGTCACAAGTCACTGAAATCCGAAATAAGCAGAAATTTGCAAAGGCCCACGTAGTTTCTCCATGGACCAATACAGAATTGTGTGACTTTGAAGGTGTTTAATGTAAAACTCCCAACCAAATTTAACTATAAGTGGTAGGTGGAAAACATATTTTCCACAATATGTCCCCTTTAAATTCTTCTCAGGCCACTCAGCCCTTGGGGTGAGAATTTTTTTAAAAAGATAGGCCATCATTGAGAGACTGTTGCTAGTTGCAAAAGTGCATGAAAAGTAGAAGAACAAAGCATAGCTATAACAGTGAGCAGCTGAGGGTGTATCAAATGAAAAAGGTGTTTAGGTAGTTTTCCAGACAGACAAGGACACAGTAGCTATTTTGTTTTGGCCTTGTGTAAAGTTTAATTTGTCTCATCTGTGAAACTCAGCATGACTTTACCAGTGCCATAACTGGTGGAAAAAAATATAACCCAGGTGTGCATCTAGTGAAAGAAAATTATACAAATCCACAACCCTTTCCTACATTCTAAGGCAATCCGAGAAGCAAAATTCTGACTACCTCATCTTCATCATTTTTAATACACAATTTTTATTTTAAAACACTGGAAATCTTGTAATTTTGTATGTGGCAGAGTTCTTCAATCAGTCTTTGCTTATGTAAGACCATACTCATATTTTATCACATCCTTAGACAGACGCTCAAGGCCCACCAGATTAACCACTGGAACCAATTACAAACGATGAAATGCATTTTGGACATTCCTGAAGCAGCTCAGTGTAATATTCACTCCAAATTTCCTCTCTCGATTTGAAGTTATTCTTATCTGTAAGGCAGCAGCTTCTAGATGTATGAGACAGCTCCCTTTGGTTTGATTAAATTCAGACAGCATCAGAAAGATTTAATCTGCATCGACATGAGCTACATGATGCTCCTTCCAGCACTTAAACCTCCACAAGCACAGCTCACTGCTCATCGAGTGTCAGTCTGATTCAATCTTTACACTTTCTTCTTCTTCATGACCTTGTGTCATCGATTGCACAGCCTTACTGTGCAAACTTGTAGCAGGTCAGTTGATGTTTGAAAAGTAGGGATGTTAAAATCAGGTTTGTTTTCCTCCTCTTTCGATCGCTGTCAAGTAATAATAATTAGAGTCAGGCCGATATACTGGTTGGCAGATAATATCAGTGGATACGAGCCTTTCACAAACATCTCTATCAGCATTATTTTTTTTCCCCCAGCAGAGGGCATTGTTTACAATGCTGTCAAGTAGAGCCCGACCGATATGGATTTTTTGAGGCCGATGCCGATGATAATATTTGGATGAAAAAAATGCTGATAATTGATAAATTGGCTGATTTGCCGATAGCCGATATTATTATTTTTTTTATGAATAAAATGTTCTTTTTTGGACCCTTAACAAAAAAGGTAAGAGCTAAAAGCTGAAGCTTTGTCCTCATATTGATTAACTTTATAACAGAAGAATTTTCAAGTTAAAAAAAAATGCAAAAATGCAGGAGCAGTTAGGGGGCTATTCAAACGGGTCAACTAGTGAGATATCACTCCTGAAAACAATCTTTGCCATATCACGTGAGGTAAATCTGCCCTACAATTGGATTCTGGAAAAACATGTGATGGAGAACCAATTCCGATTGGACACTCACATTGCGCACGTCATCACACATCTACTATGAGGAGTACCAAGATGGCCGACGGTGGATTGAAAGTCCGCAGAGTTAACTTTTCAGCAAAAAAAAAAAAAAAAGTTTCTATCTCATATCATTAAAAAGTTATTTACAATTTAGTAAAGCTTGGTCCCAGCCGTCGTATACCAGAGGGTTAATGGCGAACAGCAGTAATTCCCAGAACCCTTCCGGACGACCAATGAATCTGAATGTTTCAACCTCTTAGCATTAAACTAAACTTTTTCATGCTGGAAATAAGGTCTACACAACGTGGGCTTAATAAAAAGCGTGACCGACACAATGAAGCACATTTGACACATTACTACATAAACTGAGTTAATCATACTGAGTTGAACAGAAACGGGAGAAATGTGGGGTGAATGTAATCACAAAGTTATTAAAAACAACATCCTTATAAACTTACTTGTATGCTTTTTTCAGCCGATCAGTGCAGTGTGACGGCGAACTACGGAGGCCGGTGATGAACACATTTAAGCAGGGGTGTAAGCAGCTCTCAGCTGAATGGAGTCAGAGCTCCATCTACTGGACAAACGGTGCAAGGACATTTTACATTGCTGACACAAACATTATTTCAGTAACTGTTCTGTTTATGAGAAATTATCGGCGTTCTATCGGCAAAATTTCGGCCGATAGTGAGTACTTTGAAAACGGCTTATATTGGCCGATAATATCGGTCGGCCGATATATTGGTCGGGCTCTACTGTCAAGCATTGCTGAGACCCCCATCACCCCTTGGACACATTAGGTACAAGAGACAGAGGCAAAGTGACCAGCTGCCATTCATTGTCAATCAATGTGGGTGTTTTACAGTGACAAGTGTTCACTATACCACCAGTCAGGCAGGACCACAATGGACAGGATACAAATGCTGAGAGATACAACATGGCGACATCACCGCAATATACATTTGTTGGTTGGTTGTTATTTACAGTTATAATAAAGTTCATGTTTAAACTGTAAAATATCAAGCCTCAATTATATTTCTTTGTCATAAGAGTCAAATACTGAAATATTAAGAATCACAGCCATTTTTCATATGAGGGGTGATTGAGAAGTTTTAGTCAATCAAGAAGAAACTCCAACTGAATTAATGTAATGCTTTATTTTGCAACATAATCCTCATGCAAGTCCGCACACTTTTTCCAGTATGCACATCATATTAATCTTCCTAAAAGTCATTCCAGTGGTACCCAAGAATGCATCAAAGAGACCTAGCGCCAAAGTCATAAAGTCCTCACCTTACTTACCTCACTGGTTAGTGTCCAGGTTTAGTAACCATACAGTAAGACAGGAAGCACCAGGACCATAAAGAATTGGATGTTATTCCTCCTTCAAAGATACTGGTATCACCAAACACCTCTCATGATTCTATAACCTCTTCCTAGAACCCCCCACCACCACCACCCAGACCCAAACAACAGTTTCTCCTGGAAAATAATTCCACCATTCACTTAGTCTCATTGCACTCTGTCTTCTACCTATGATAATCTATCAGCTAAAGCGGGCAAGAGTTTTTCTTGTTCTCCTCAAGAACTTTAAAAGTGACTGTTAGATGTTCTGCTTTAGTCGACAACTGGAGAAAAACCAGCCATGCAGTCACGTCTGGGAAACAATGTGTCTCATCAGCTGGCTGACCCAAAGTTTATTTAGCAATCAGGTGCTTCCCCGTTAATTAGGAAGAAATAAAGGTCGGAGTTGCTGCAACTGTGGTATAAAAGTCATGCAAATTATTGTCTGAATCAATAGGATTAATAAATGGAACCATTTTGACTGTTTTGAATACTTATCCTCCAAGGTAATGGCCAAACGAGGTTGATGTCCATTGGATTCTACCTATGTAGCCGTAACATGAAAGCTATGCATAACAGATGGTGCTAACTATTCCTTTTTAGAACCAGCTCAATCAATAATTTGCATCACCTTTTACCAAAATTAGAGCAACTTCATAAAGAAAACATAAACATCCCAAACTTAGACAACATTAGCATCCTCAGATATGCTGCGCTTTTGTTTGAGTCTCTTGAACATTTTTCCTGACTATGACAGTTCATTGTGGTTTTGACCTTTGACCCCCAAAAATTGACCCGTTGCTGTATTGGTAAAATTGTTCCAATGGAGATATAAACTCAACAGAATGTTTACAATCACAGAACTCCTGTTTTTCAACTCACGATGGCCTCATGCAGAAGACAAATTAATGGTTGGGTTTGTTGGGAGTAATTTGATACCAAAATCAATTACGCGTATGAAAATGCATACCTCACTTGTTTCTAAATGAGTACAGTGGCATGAAAGAGTTGAACCTTTGAGATCCTCAGTGTGAGAACTGTAGAAGATGTGGTGGATGTTTGTGATGGGCTCGGGGCCGCACGGCGCATCAGATACACAATCGTTTGTCTTAATCATTCCCATCTGCACAGATTTATGGAGCCCTTTGGATGTAATTCATGTGCAGCAGTGTGGAAATTACCAATCATGGAGATCACGCATGTGTTCCTCTTTAGTTTCAGACAAGTGGACAGATCAGGCAGCCGCCTCTGTTGTTGTTCTCTTTATCTGACAGCCTGCAATCTGTTGAACATCCGACAAGGGCGACTAATATCATTTACAACACGTTTATTTAGATGCACTGTTTAAAGTAGATTAACTGAGCCTGTTGAGTCCATCTGGAATTTGATTTGTATGTCATCACACACAGACACACAAATCCTTCCCATAATTATACACAAACATAGGCCAGACATTTGCACTTGAGAAGTGTGGCCTCGGTGGCCACCAAATCTAGGCTTTGGGAATGAAAGAAAGTGGCAAATAACCTCTTTTCAAGCTACATGCAAGTTCAACCACATCTGCTCCTAATTTCATTAATGCATGATAGAAATGCATGACAAGATTACTCCCCGCAACAAACTCAGACATGTCCAGCAGGTGTCAGGCATGCATATGATATATTACACACACAAAGCAAAGTTGCTTGTCATTGGCAGGTTTGGGGGGGATTGCAACACCCCCTTGAGCTGCTGACCAAAGGTGTGAGTTAAAAAAATGGGAAAGGTCTTGCATAAACAAATGTTGATTGATGAACACTGTTGCATACACAATTAAAAGACTTCCAGTGTTTTAAATAAAAATTATGTCTTAAAAATGATAACGAAAGAGTCTGCATTTAGTTTCCCAGATTACCTTACATTGCAGGATTTTTTTTTTTTTTTTTTTTATTTCTTGTGGGGCAGGGGATACCCCCAGAACCCCCTATAAGGGGTCTGGACATCCAACCAAGTCACAATCACCCTCTACCCCCACCCCCTTCACCTGAATCTGGATCCGCCCCTGATTTTGTACTGGTCTCGCACATCAAAATTTCCAATTTCAGGTATGATTCTGTTATAGCGCTAAAATTTCCTGTATATTCGTACTGTCAATTGTGTCAGTACCATGGCCTAAGCAGTGGGTCACCCCTTTGAGCCTGGACTGATTGAGGTTTCTTCCTTAAATCATCAGAGAGAGTTTGTCCTTACTACTGTCACCTGTGTGCTTGCTCTGGGGGTTGGTAAAGGCCTTGAGACAACTTTATGATTTGGTGCTATGTAAATTAAATAAATTGAATTACTATATACAAGGGCGCAATTTAGAACTAGAAATTGGGGGGGACAAAGTGTGAAGCCCGCAGGGCCGAAGCCCATAGGCCAACGGTTTGTAGATAAGCTCAGATACACTCTGAGCATCCAGAATGGTAATTTTAATGTTTTGAGAAGACCATAAAGTGGACACCATTTGACTTATGCAATTTGAAACTGTGGATATAAGTACTTTATTCTGAGAATAACCAGCATTGATTTTATTAATATCCTGCTGTAAATAAGGTATCACCACATGTGTAGAACTCAAAAAGAAAGATAGGTTGAGTTTTCATTAAAAAAAAAACAACTGCAATGTGGTAAAATGTATTCATAAATATGAAAGAACAGGCTCTTAATAATTATTAACTAGCGCATGCTGTATTTTTTGTTCCTCAAGATTTGTTTTTGCATAAGTTTGAAAAAACAACAGATCATAAGTTTAGGATAAATTACTTATGAATTTGAATTTCGAAGTGGCACTAATGACAACACTGATACTGAACATAATTTTGCTTGCATAGACTGATTTTGGAGATCAAGCAATAATTGCAGATGGGCTTTCTGAGGTCCCAGATAGCTTTTCTGATTTCCTTTTCTAACTTTCAGAATTAAGTAAATTAGCATATGGTCCATTGATACTTATGTGTAGACACTAGTCCCTAGAGGCAACTATTTTTGGTTTCAAATCTGGGCAAATGCAGTCCCAGAAAATTCCGAATGTGACAAACAAGAAACAGGTGTTGTAAACAAGTCAATGCTGCTAAAAATACAACCCCTGGCAAAAATTATGGAATCACCGGTCTCGGAGGATGTTCATTCAGTTGTTTAATTTTGTAGAAAAAAAGCAGATCACAGAAATGACACAAAACTAAAGTCATTTCAAATGGCAACTTTCTGGCTTTAAGAAACACTATAAGAAATCAGGAAAAAAAAAATTGTGGCAGTCAGTAACGGTTACTTTTTAGACCAAGCAGAGGGAAAAAAATATGGAATCACTCAATTCTGAGGAAAAAATTATGGAATCATGAAAAACAAAAGAACGCTCCAACACATCACTAGTATTTTGTTGCACCACCTCTGGCTTTTATAAAAGCTTGCAGTCTCTGAGGCATGGACTTAATGAGTGACAAACAGTACTCTTCATCAATCTGGCTCCAACTTTCTCTGATTGCTGTTGCCAGATCAGCTTTGCAGGTTGGAGCCTTGTCATGGACCATTTTCTTCAACTTCCACCAAAGATTTTCAATTGGATTAAGATCCGGACTATTTGCAGGCCATGACATTGACCCTATGTGTCTTTTTGCAAGGAATGTTTTCACAGTTTTTGCTCTATGGCAAGATGCATTATCATCTTGAAAAATGATTTCATCATACCCAAACATCCTTTCAATTGATGGGATAAGAAAAGTGTCCAAAATATCAACGTAAACTTGTGCATTTATTGATGATGTAATGACAGCCATCTCCCCAGTGCCTTTACCTGACATGCAGCCCCATATCATCAATGACTGTGGAAATTTACATGTTCTCTTCAGGAAGTCATCTTTTTAAATCTCATTGGAACGGCACCAAACAAAAGTTCCAGCATCATCACCTTGCCCAATGCAGAGTCAAGATTCATCACTGAATATGACTTTCATCCACAGTCCACGATTGCTTTTCCTTAGCCCATTGTGTATTTTTTTCTGTTTAGGTGTTAATGATGGCTTTCGTTTGGCTTTTCTGTATGTAAATCCCATTTCCTTTAGGCAGTTTATTACAGTTCAGTCACAGACGTTGACTCCAGTTTCCTCCCATTCGTTCCTCATTTGTTTTGTTGTGCATTTTCAATTTTTGAGACATATTGCTTTAAGTTTTCTGTCTTGACGCTTTGATGTCTTCCTTGGTCTACCAGTATGTTTGCCTTTAACAACCTTCCCATGTTGTTTGTATTTGGTCCAGAGTATAGACACAGCTGACTCTTTTTGCAACATTGCGTGATGATTTACCTTCTTTTAAGAGTTTGATAATACTCTCCTTTGTTTCAATTGACATCTCTCGTGTTGGAGCCATGATTCATGTCAGTCCACTTGGTGCAACAGCTCTCCAAGGTGTGATCACTCCTTTTTAGATGCAGACTAACGAGCAGATCTGATTTGATGCAGGTGTTAGTTTTGGGGATGAAAATTTACAGGGTGATTCCATAATTTATTCCTCAGAATTGAGTGATTCCATATTTTTTTCCCTCTGCTTGGTCTAAAAAAGTAACCGTTACTGACTGCCACAATTTTTTTTCTTGATTTCTTATAGTGTTTCTTAAAGCCAGAAAGTTGCCATTTGAAATGACTTTAGTTTTGTGTCATTTCTGTGATCTGCTTTATTTCTACAAAATTAAACAACTGAATGAACATCCTCCGAGGCCGGTGATTCCATAATTATTGCCAGGGGTTGTACAAACTTGCAGAAACAAAGATACCATTCTGACATGGTTTTGCACATAAGACTGGCATAGCATGTTTCAAGTACACACACATATGTCAGAAGGTGGGGGGATATACCATACTGTATCCCTTCTGGTTGAAAAGGTGGCTGCATATTTCAGCACCAAAGGTTATGGCTTGATTGTAACAGCCAAAAAGTAAAAGCAAATAAAACAGACTGTCTACGTTAATCAAACTAAGTTTGTTGGTAGGTGGGGGAAAAATTCACAGCATGACCCACCACAGGTCCACACAGCACAGCTCAGTGGGAGAGTCTTCAAACCACCGCAGAATATTGATCAGTCTAATGCAAAACTCCAGAATTATAACTCTTACTTCTCTCATTCCATCAGTAATAGCTTATTCAGTGGTGTGCAGACGTGCATTATTCGCCTGCATGTAAATTTCCCTCCCTAGAGATGCAAGCACATTAGATACGAAGCTATCGGTAGCCTTTCCCCCTGACGTTGTTTTCTCTCTTCCAATGATAGCGCAATGAAAACACAGGAAGCAGCTCGGAGAGCTGTGGGGCTGCGATCGATACCTCCGTGTCCGACTACGAGCTAGGTGATGTCTTTACGTCTCCTTTCCTCACTTTCGCCGCCGACAGGCCGTCAAGTCTCCCTCTCCCGCTAATGTATCTGAATGCAGTGTCATCCAGGGCCGCCTCGCAGCAGTCGATAAATGCTGGAAATGCTATCCATTTCTGAAACATCACTCCTTCACTTACTGTAAGTGCGCATCACTGTGGGCATCATCGCCGCACTGCTGACAGGGAGGAAGACAACACCGGGCGGGCCGAGCTCTGACCCAGCACCATCAGATCCAACCACAGACGTAGTTTTTAGGACTAAAATGGCAGCAAACAGACTGTGTGTCTGAACTGGGAGCTCGTTCGTAAAACATGAGCCGGTGTGACATCGTTCCAGGAGTAGAGAATAACCAACCAAACACAGTCCTTGAAGGTGAAGTATAACAACACATTTTTGTTCCTGACATCCACCAAACTTCTCAGCCTAACTGTTGGTATTTATGACCCTGTGGGAACAGCAAAATAGATTTTGTCACTCTTTAAATACCTTTTAAATCTCATTAAAACCACTGAGTTTCTTAATCAATACAAGGACTCAAAGGACACCCAGAGGACGCACACCTCTGACAAAGCGGTACAATCATGGAACTTCAACAACATGAATATATTTGTGTTTTTACCATGCATGTCTGAATGCAGATTTCACAGAAGGTTTGCAGGAGGTTTCACTTGTTGAGTAGTCCATCATAGGGCAGTGTATGCATAAATCACATGTGTCATCAATGTGACGGAAATACCAAAAACTACAAAACAAACTGACCACCTAAGCAGTGGCGGCTGGCCCATAGGGGGTGCTCGGGCGCTGCCCTCCTAGATGTGGAGGGGAAAAGTCATAATATATATTTAAAAAGTATTATCAATGTCAGTTTTACTTAATAGTATGTGCCTACATGTAATATGAATGATTAAAACAACACTTCCTCCAACTGACTCTCATTCAACAGTGCATTTCCACCGACAGAAGCAGAGAACGTATCATTCCTAGTCTTGGGCGGTCATTCAAAGCGCCCTTGAAGTGCAGCGAAATAACCAATTGTATGTAGTTGCTAGGGAAAATTAATAAATATTTGGCAAATCAACATTGCCAAAATGAATGGCTTTGGGGCGCCGGAATTTTAGCCCTTGCTACAAAAATGCGGGAACGTTAGATTACAGTCAGTGATACACGTGATGCTGCAGCTGCTGCTGTCAGTCAGTCAGGCAGGAAGAGATGATGGTGACGACGATGTTTGGGTTATATTTATTTATTTTTATTCTGTCTCCGTGTGTTTTGCTGGAGTAAGTTGAAGAACTCTTCGGAGGTTTAAAACGGGACAAAACTAATCAAATCAATGACACCAAAGTTTGGCGGGGATCCTTTTGGAGGCGCATGGAGGTGCGCACATCAGATCTTTCTCGTGGTTTAATGACAACTGCACATCCCGGTTGGAGGAGAGACGTTTGTCTGACTCGTTATAAACCGTGTCAGGCTTCATTCATACTGTCAGCGCGCACACGTCACGGAGGCTGCTGATCTGCGCTCTTTACTGCGGGGTGGAAAGGAGCGCATCCACCTCTGCCAGCTGCGGACTGACTCCTCTGGATCCACTTCAGCTCAGGTGAGCTGACGAGCTGCTTGGATTTATTCCCGAATGTTGCTCCTGGTGTGGAAACGAGGATGAAAATTTAAGATAAAATGAATGAGTGATGTTTTTTTGTTTGTTTTAGGAGGTCAAAGCTGTGATCTTTATTGGGACAGCAGACCAGTTTTAATGGTAACAGGGGAGGCCGGGGCTGTTTGTAACAGTGTTCAAAGCTGCAGCCATGCTGGTATTTTGATTTCACTTTACACGTTATGAGGATCAGTTCACAGAAGTGAAATATTCTTTGGAGTATTCCACACTCTAAAACAAATTATTTGCTCAGTTTAAAAACAAAACAAAACCCTAAAATAGCAATTTGCATGTTTTTTAAAGAAATTCTAACTCAGCCACACAAAGACACACACACAAGACACTTATAGTAAGACAAACCCAAGTTTAGCAACGCATTTAATTAAGTGGTTTTGTATACTTAATTTGCTTTGTCCTCTACACTGTTAATTAATTTTAACCAATTTAATTTAAAGGTTTTGGTGTTATTAGTTAGTCAAGTTATTTAATTAAAGTTTTTCAAGCTTCTTTAGTTTGCCTCCATTCCACTCAGTAATGTCCATGCAAAATATTACCTTAATTTTCTCTCTCTCTCTCTCTCTCTCTCTCACACACACACACACGTTCTCTCTCTCACACACGTTCTCTCTCACTCTCACACGTTCTCTCTCTCTCTCTCTCTCTCTCTCACTCTCACACGTTCTCTCTCTCACACACGTTCTCTCTCACTCTCACACGTTTTCTCTCTCTCTCTCTCTCTCACACGTTCTCTCTCTCACACACGTTCTCTCTCACTCTCACACGTTTTCTCTCTCTCTCTCTCTCTCACTCTCACACGTTCTCTCTCTCACACACGTTCTCTCTCACTCTCACACGTTTTCTCTCTCTCTCTCTCTCTCACACGTTCTCTCTCTCACACACGTTCTCTCTCACTCTCACACGTTTTCTCTCTCTCTCTCTCTCTCACTCTCACACGTTCTCTCTCTCACACACGTTCTCTCTCACTCTCACACGTTTTCTCTCTCACACACGTTCTCTCTCACTCTCACACGTTTTCTCTCTCTCTCTCTCTCTCTCACTCTCACACGTTCTCTCTCTCTCTCTCTCTCACACGTTCTCTCTCACTCTCACACGTTCTCTCTCTCTCTCTCTCTCACACGTTCTCTCTCTCTCTCTCTCTCTCACACGTTCTCTCTCTCTCTCTCTCTCTCTCTCTCTCTCTCTCTCTCTCTCTCACACGTTCTCTCTCTCTCTCTCTCTCTCTCTCACACACACACACACACACACACATTTTCTCTCTCTCTCTCTCGGAAGGTGGTGTGAACATTGTAGTATGTACATAATGTTCTTTTGTCAATTGAAGAATTTTTCCATATTTTGAAAGAGTGTAAATTTGGTGATATTTTCTATTTTGTTAAGGGGGTGTCATTGTGAACCCCAGGATCTGTTTGTCTGAAGATAATGGCAGTGCAGTACAGTTTGGTGTACTATGTGTGGTGTCAAATGGTGAAATGTTCTTTGCTCAAGAACTTGAGTGTTGTATTTGATATTGTTCCTTTCCAAAGTAGAAATGGGGCCTAATATAGCTGTAAATGGTTAACTTTATCTGTAAAACTGCTGATTTTGAGAAGGACATGAAATGATTATTGTGGAATTGTAGCAATTTTCTGACTGTTCACTTGAATGCCTGTACTGGACAAGGCAAGGGAATCTATTGGCACAGCAGCCCCACCAAGACTGTTTTTCACCAGCTGCCACTGCACCTAAGCCAAGGAAGAGTAAAACAGGGAATACCTGTACCTGTGGACCTAAAGTTACTTGACTGTTGCCCTCAATTAAGGTCAGAACAATGGCATTATCCTGAAAAATCAAAGTACCTTGAAACAAATACAGTCTGCACTGAATGATACTTTATGTGATGGAACAAAAGTTTATCACCACAAAGTACCTCGCTGTTGGTATTTGAGGTTAACTGGTGACAGTGACCCTTGACCTCTGTTTGCCTCAATATTAAATATTTTAAAAAAGAAATTAGAACTCAAATCAACCCTAGGACAAGGTAGGGTCATTAACTGGGTGCAAGCCAAAAACCACGATGAAAGAACATTTAGTTCAAAAGTTAGAGCATGGCTACTTTGACCGTGACCTTAAATCACAAACTGAAATGTAACTGCAGAATGAATGTATTTTTGACAGTTAAAACACCACCAGCCTTTCATTAATGTTGTTAAAGCAGTATTACTGAGTGTTCTAGTTTTAATACTACAATCCTGCACATTTGGAGTTTAGTCATACAAATAAATTCTGCTTTTATATATATATTAAAGCAACAACAACAAAATCTAAGGTGTACTAGGTGAACAAGACCTATTAACCATGTAGTCAAATGTTAGAAAAATGCCATGTGGTGACAAGAATTTGGCATTTAGCTACAGTAGCTAAAGAACCTTTTTCATGTTCAGTTTCACTTCATTACACACATCAGGTGCAATTTTTGGGGTTAGCATCTAGTCTGATATCTTTGATGAAACCTTTGGTATGCAAGTTTGGTTGCTAATGCTGCTGGTATCATTTACAAAGACACTGTGTTGCTCAAGAAGTGTAACTGTGGAGAAAGAGAAAATTGATCACTTAGCAGCACTGGCTAAGCATTAAAATATCACTGCGCTATAGGCATTAGCACAGGAAAGTTTTTTTTTCCTTAATGCACTGTAAAGTTGTTCACTATTAAAGTTGTAGACTATTGTTGCATTCTCAATCCATATGTTCAGTGGAGTGTAAATCTCATAGCATTAAACGTGTCCCACCTCCGCTGTCGGCATGGCAGGGCGTGAATTGCCTATTCGTCCACAACATGTATGAGTTGCGGCTCTCACAGCTTATTCCACAGGGCGCTGTTGTACTGTGATTGCTCATGACCCAAAAAAAATGCTAAAACAGGATGAAACAGCTTAATCTGACTTGCCTCCTAACAGGCTGGTTTATGAAGTGCAGACCTGGCAATCCGCCTCAAAACGAAAGTAAACTGCACCCTCAACCAAAGGTTCAGCTGCTTTCAGTGCATGTTTTATGGTTTCTAAACTCTCAAAGAATACTGAGATGGTGTTTTCTTTCATGACGACTGGAGCAGTACACGTTAAACTTTTTGTTAAAAGTGGAACGCTGCCTTTTTATACCATTCTGCAATCTCTCTGACAACGCTTCTTGATGGAAAAGTCCACTATCAGAGCTATCATTTGTGCAAAGCATGTTTGAATCAAGACATTAAATGTAGTTTCACACAAACTATTATTACTGTTGTAACACTGAATGATTTTTACGAATAAACCCGTTACAAAAATGTGCTCACAGTGCATACAAGATTACAGCTGACAGCGCCAATGTTAGCTATTAAATATTGTCTTGTTGTTTTGATTGTCACAACTGGGACACATTTAAGGGACTTTGTCCACCTTTCTTGGGGCAAGTGTTATCCATAGATTCAGTCATGTCTGTGTATTTACACGGAGCCTGCATGCCCGCATTAAAAGGCGTTGCACCCCATGGCATTCTACATGAGTGACTTGTGGAGTACTCAGTACGCATGCGTCAAATAATGTAACAACAGTCTATTGTCAAGCAAATACATTCGACTATCATATATTCTGGAGTACGAGAGGCAGGTTTTTTTTTTTTTATCTAGTTTGGGAGGTCCTGCAATTTGTACTCCAGTGCAACTTACATATTAAAATATAGAACGCAATTCTAAAGTACCCCTGGTCGTATGAACACAAAAATAGGAAATACAACATATAGTTTCACTTGGCTAGCTCACGCAGTAGTGCCAATGTACTGCCCTGGTGGACAAACCCCAACATAAAATGTGACCTTTTGATCCTGAAAGTAGGCCAAGATCAGCTACCTTCAGTCCTGTAAGCTCATTATCCTGAGATTACACCCTGTAAATGTAACGTTACAACAACAGAGAGAATGGATGTAATGAATGAAGCAGCGTGTAGAAAGAATGTGACCTTTTCACCACTTAAAATAGGTCAAGGTTAGCTGTCTTTGAACTTGTCCAAGGTCTGTGTCCCAAGAATGCTTCCTGTGAAGTTGAAGACCCTTCTAGTAACTTGAGTGGACTTATGCTGAGTACAGACAGACGGGCAGATGGACACAAAGTCTTTGCAATACCCCATGCCCATATTTTTGCCCCGGGTAAAAATCATAGATTTCTTATCAATAATGGATATAAATAAATAATGGATATAAATATGGATTTGAATCACGTGTGATTGCATCAGCCAAGCTTGAACCTTCGTGCGCATGCGTGAGTTTTTTCACGCCTGTCGGTTGCGTCATTCGCCTGTGAGCAGGCTTTGTGTGAGCAGTGGTCCACCCCTCGTCCTGTGAGGCTTCATCACGGAGTTGCTTTGCGCCATGCGGAAACGTCCCGACGCGTGGAATTCCTCCACACGTCTGTCTCAATGTGCCGAAAAAGTGCTGATGTCCACGTCTTCCGCAATTTCTGTGCTAGTCAGACGACGTCCCGGATCAACACAGCGTCCAGTTTAGAAATGAACAGCACATTCCACTGTTACAGGAGTTTTTGTCATGGAAAGAGGAGCAGAGGAATTCCGTGTGTCGCGGCAGAGCCGCATGGCGCAAAGCAACGCCGTGATGAAGCCTCACAGGACATGTTGGGGCATGTCCAGCTCATGCACAATTTCTCGGATAGTCACACGACTGAAAAGCTACCGAAAACCGTCTGAGCCATCTGAAAGCCGTCCTGTGAGACCAACACGGAGGTGGTTTTGTGCCACGCCATGAACGGCACGGTGGTGCATCCCTCTGCTCCTCTTTCCATGAAAAAACTCCTGTAACATTGGAATGTGCCGAAAAAGTGCTGATGTCCACGTCTTCTGCCATTTTTTGTGGAAGTCAGACGACGTCCCGGATCAACAAAGTATTCACGTTGGAAATGATGTGGTTGTTTCAGCGGGGTGTCAGCTTGTCGATCGGCGCTGGGAGTGCGCCGCGCTCTCAGACGCTGTGGGTGGTCTTTAAACCGGCTGGAGCACTCCTTAATCTGTGTAATCCCCATAAAATCATCGCTGAAAGCCATATGAATTTTCCGAATGGTGTCCACCTGGAGGTCTCTCACAGTTTCTGTAAAAATTTGATGCAGCAAAGCTCCAAATAGTTCAGACATTTATTCGCAATAAAAATCCGATGAGAGGGGTGGACCACTGCTCACACAAAGTCTGCTCACAGGTGAATGACGCAACCGACAGGCGTGAAAATCTCACGCATGCGCACGAAGGTTCAAGCTTGGCTGATGCAATCACACGTGATTCAAATCCATATGGTTTTTGCAAAAAATAAAAAGGTCGGATACTTTTCTAACAGACCTTTTATACTCCCAAAATTCGGTAACTTTCATGTGTCTGCAGTGCGGTTTGTGCAAGTGTAATATCAAGGAAAATATAATACCCCCCGTCACACATAGCTGGAATCATGCAGAATAGCGTCAGAATTATGAATCGGCGCACATACGAAAAGTGTCAGATTTCAGTTCCAAAACCTTCTGACAGGCATGTAAGCACGTAGACACAGTTGGTTAAAATTGGCTGGTGGCCCAGAGTGTGATGCACATGTTCAAAACTCTTTGGGCGCCATCAAGATGGGGCACCTATCCAACAGCAGTCTATGTGTAATCTGAAGACCATCTGACCTCAATTTAACTATTCCGATGGGAACAAAATGGGATCTCAAATTATTTGAGTGCATAGGAGGGAACCTTGAGCTGGATCTGGCACTGCAAAGCCTGCCGGTATGACATGCACTGCCACATATAATAATGCCCCCCGAACGCAAAGGAACTGTTGAAATGTATGTGGCAGGCTTCATCGCGGTAATAATGATGAATTATTATCATGTACAGTGAATGTGAACACCGGCTATGAGAAACACAGCGCTCCGGTCAGTGTTTGCCATGCAGACATTTGGAGATCAGGCAGTCTGCAACGCCTTTTATGGCCGTCTGACAGCGGTCTATGTCGTCAACATACGCTCTGGAAGCAATCTGACAGGTGTGGCCGAGGCAGTCTATCTGTGCTCCGACACTGTCGAGCGCTTTTCCTTGTTTTTTACTGCGCCCCACGCTCGAAGGGATTGCACCCGCAATTCTTTAGTCACGCAGATGTTTTACTCAAATGACACTGTAACATTTCCCACTTCTTTTTTATTGAGTTTTGCTTTTGATGCCACCAGGTAAAAACCTTAAAACACACACATACATCATTGTAAGTATAATATACCATGAACCATTACCAGAATAATTATCTTAAATTAATTTAACAGCGTATACATTATGAACCAATCAATTAATCAATTTAATTTAATTAAATCATTTCCTAAAATGCATATGGGAAAAATACCAACACCAAATCATTGTCCTCATTATCATTACCGATTGATACAGCCACATGATTGGATAAATTACCCATTGCACATTGCCCAATAAATAATCAGTGCTTGTATTTCAAACTGTAAAGTAACAATCAAGAATCATAATTTCAAATCGTAAACCCACAGCCAACCAGCTTACAGCTTCAATACACGTGAATTAAATGGATATCCAACCCACACCATATACACAAAGAGTGCCCCTTTTACCCGCATCGTATTTACAAATCATCCCGGTGAAACTACACACAAACACTGCCCCACAGTGCCCATAATCTCTTCACAAGCGCGAGTAGTGACGTGAGGCAGAGGTAAAGACGCCCAACAGTGTGATCGCATTAATACACTAAAGTCTTACCGGCTGCCTTTCACAGATTGTTTGCGGGCACACGCACAGTTGTTTTAACTCAATCGGAATGAGCGTAGCCTAAGACTCACCCCAAAACCACTACTTGTTGTTATAGTAACATCTGGTATGAATGAAGTCCGCCACTATAAAGGGCCCGGGTGCACGTGCTAACCGGCCGACAGTTCCGCCCTGAACAGCGCAAACGGCAAACAGCTGATCAGCACGACAGACATTGCTGACCACGCCTCTTTTCCTCGTGACTGCGTCGGATTATGGCAATATTTGCCGTGTCAGGCATGGCTCCGGCACATTCTTGATATGTGTGATGGGGACTTTAGTATTAGAGGAGGACTCGACATATATTAAATGACTTGGATCGGAGGCAAAAAAAAAACACCTAATCAGACATTCCTACTTATTAGCACACATAAACCAGCACACATAAACAAATTTCCTGTGCCAGAATGTCAATAATTCTGTCCCCCCTCCCCTTCTGTTTGGACTTCACTTGTCTTCATATTTGACTGGATTATTTAACAGCTTTTGGCTTCTCATGATCACACAGCAGTACTGCAGTGCATTTAAATTGGTTTATAATGTAAACCATGAAAACACACATTAAGCTTCACCGTAATTTTATTTGACACAGTCTGAGTCAGGCAGCTGGGTGTACAGTGATTAAATCCCCATGTGTCAGTAAAGTGTGTCACAGTTCCAACAATTCTAATAAACTGTCACAAATTTAATAGATTTGGCAACTAAATGTGGTTTGTCCTCTTATCTGGTTTGACTTCTGACAAACAATAAATACTTTAATAATACTTTTAATTTCTCATCCTACAGCAGCATCTGCAGTGAATATAATTAATGGCGCCCTGGTTCCTGTGACAACGGGACCAGCTGTGCATTATGTCTTGTCACCAGTCCCGCTACATGTTTGACACCTTCAGCCACATTCCCGTCTTCCCTTGCCAAGAATACTGTGGCTGTCCTGCTGGGTCTGAAGACCCTTTGTGCCCACCCTCAGAGAACAAACACTGTTCAGGCTGGACGGCATGCCCGCCTGCCCATCCCCAGAGCGTCGGCACTGCCAGAGCATGTAACGGGAGAAGACCGAGCAGAAACAGCTGCCGCCGCTCGACCCTGCATCTGCCACAACTGTGATCTCATGGAACAAAGCGAGAATGCAAACACAAAGTTTTGGCTGAAAGCTCGGTCACACTCCAACTATTGTCCGCTCATGTCACGTCAGTCACTACGCTTGGTTTTACTGGACCCTCACGGCTAGATTGTTTTTATGCTGTATATATTACAGTTGTGACTATCGATAAACCAATCAGTCAACAAAGACTTTGAATTCAGTTCACTGTTAGCTTTGGCAAAGATGTTTGGCTTCCGTGTGTGTGTGTGTATGGATTGGTTGGTTAGGTGGTTTATTAGTGAACCCACCATTGGTATGCTTTCTTGTCATCTGCTTTGGCTTGTGGGTAAGCTTACAAGATGTATGATAGTAAGATATCTTAAGAATGCCTAATGCAATTTTGGTCAAATTTGGCTGGAAAAAAGTGATTTTATTATTATTTTATTATTATTTTATTTTATTTTGATTATATATATAAAATGCAATCATATGTCTTTGATTCTGGGTAAAAGTGCCTCTGCTAAACACTGATTGGTTCAGTCATTCATTATGTAAACCAACACGTTAATGTGACGTGTGTTGGTTTAAAGATAAATGTGCTTTTGTAAAATATTCCATTTTTATTTGTAAAAACACGCATTTTTACGGAGCCCTGGAAGTGTCATCGCAACCAGTTCTCCTTTGCATACAGAGGATAGAGTAGTTTTTTCTGAAAACAGCTCTCTTCTGTTTGCAGAGGGTAGAACAATATACTTATTAGGAAACTTTTAACAGGTAGATCTCAACTGCTTTTAAGTTTTAAAAATGTTTTTCACTGTTCAGCTTGGTTTACTAAGTTATCGGTCTAAAGGTTATCGGTCGGCAATTCATCAGAAGATAATTAGTCCGATGATGGTTTTTAAAGTTATCTAAAAAGATAATCCGATAATGAAAACATTATCTTCGATAATTATCTGTTATCGGATTATCGGAAGTGTGCCCACCACTGTGTGTGTATATATATATATATATATATATATATATATATATATACACACATATATATACACATATATACACACATATATACACACACATATATACACGAGGTCTATTAGAAAAGAAACCGACCTTTTTATTTTTTGAAAAAACTATATGGATTTGAATCACGTGCGATTACGTCAGACAAGCTTGAACCCTCATGCGCATGCGTGAGTTTTTTCATGCCTGTCGGTTGCGTCATTCGCCTGTGGGCAGGTTTTGAGTGAGCACTGGTCCACCCCCCTCGTCGGAATTCCTTTGTCTGACTTCTTCCTGAGAGACTGGTGCTTTGCTTGATCAAAATTTTTTCAGAAACTGTGAGACACTTCCAAGTGGACACCATTCGAGAAATTCAGACGGTTTTCGGTGAAAATCTTAATGGCTAATGAGAGATTATGGAGTGTTACTGTCGCTTTAAGGACAGCGCGCCGCGCCCCGAGCCACCGTCGTCAGCCTGTTTCAAGCTGAAAACTTCCAAATTTAAGCCTCTGTTGACCCAGGACGTCGTGAGAGAACAGAGAAGTTTCAGAAGAGCTCGGGATCAGCAGTTTATCCGAACATTCCACCGTTAAAGGAGATTTTGTAATGAAAGACGTGCGGACGGATTCGCACGTCGGCACCCAGCCGCTCATGGCGCGGCGCCACAGCAAAACACCTCCGTGTTGATAACCATTCGTAAGATTCAGCAGGTTTTCGATGGCTTTCAGTCGAGTGAGTATCCAAGAAATTGTTTAACAGCTGGGCATGTTCAAACTTGTCCTGTAATGCTTCCAACGGAGGTGTTTTGCTGTGGCGCAGCGCGAATCCGTCCGCACGTCTTTCATTACAAAATCTCCTTTAACAGTGGAATGTCCGGATAAACTGCTTATCCCGAGCTCTTCTGAAACTTCTCTGTTCTCTCACGACGTCCTGGGTCAACAGAGGCTTAAATTTGGAAGTTTTCAGCTCGAAACAGGCTGACGACGGCGGCTCGGGGCACGGCGCACCATCCGGCTCTGTGGGCAGTCCTTAAAGCGACAGTAACACTCCATAATCTCTCATCAGCCGTTAAAATTTTCAACGAAAACCGTGTGAATTTCTCGAATGGTGTCCACTTGGATGTGCCTTACAGTTTCAGAAAAAAATTTGATCAAGCAAAGCGCCAGTCTCTCAGGAAGAAGTCAGACAAAGGAATTCCGACGAGGGGGGTGGACCAGTGCTCACTCAAAGCCTGCCCACAAGCGAATGACGCAACCGACAGGCGCGAAAAAAACTCACGCATGCGCACGAGGGTTCAAGCTTGTCTGACGCAATCACACGTGATTCAAATCCATATAGTTTTTGAAAAAATAAAAAGGTCGGTTTCTTTTCTAATAGACCTCATATACACACACACACACACACACACACACACACACACACACACACACACACACACACACACACACACACACACACACACGCGCAATGAAGCACTGTCTGATTGTCACACCCTAGCAGAATGTGGCAGTAATGCACCATTAAGCTTGATGCCAACTGCTGTAAAAGAATAAGAAAAATATCTAAATGAGGATGTGCTGAACCATACAGAACCTTAGCTTTACCTTAGCTAGGCTCAGGTAAAGCTAACAACGTTTTTTAAAATGTAGAATTAATTAAAAAGTTATTTACATTTAGTAACAAATCTGCACATTTTACTCCTCCGAAAAAAAAAAAAAAAAAAACTTTTCACGAATGCTTCGGTGATTGCAGCCAAAAACAAAACCGTACACCATTTATCCATGTGAAGTTGTGTTGTGTATATATTAAATGGATGTGATCAAATCCCACATAAGTGATCAAATCCCACGATATCACAGAGGGTCCAAACGAGACTACGGTCTCCTATTGCGGGTCATGTGAGCATCTTTTTCTGACTCCTTGTTATAATGTTGGTCATATTTTCTTTTCTGCAAAATGTATTTGATCCATAATCGATATGTAATCAGCGGCCACAATGCAAACACTTTTAAAACATGACGGGAGAGGAAGGAGTGAAAATGTAAACGTGACAAATCACAGCCCTTGCGGTCTCAGTCGTTTAGCAGGTACATGCCAGGTTCCAGGCAGGTGCACGTCAGACAGAGAGCTCTGATCGAAAGCGGTTTGGTTCGTGTTTCACACAGGGATATGTGTGAAACTTAACACCATATTACAGCACAGGCAACAAGGAGCATTTTGTTAATGATCGCCCGCCTTGAATTACCTGCCTTGTTTGAGTGCGGTTTGAAAAAAATAAATGGTCGGTCTTTTACTCATGGCAATATGGTACCCACTTTCCTCGAATCGGTGAGTGTCAGTACTAAACTTAATTTCATACTTCTGTTACTGGGCACGTCCAGACTGCTCTGTATGGTATATGTGAGGGGTTTTTAATGAAAATGCATTGCAATCGGATGAGACATTTTATCCGATGTGAGCAAAAATCTGTTATACGAAATCCGTTATGTACAGTGTTTCTTACATGGAAAACCATACAAAAGCATTGGGACTTTTGCTTTTGTCTGATGAGTGCAAATATCCAGTTTACACGTGAGGTGAGTTTTACTGTAGTCCAAAAAATGCAGTACTATTCCTCGGCTTTGGAAAAGCCTAAGCTGTTGTTGTAGCAATCCCTTGGTGGTGTGAAAGATGGTCTCTTGGTGAATTCCTGGACGGGATTGCGGACACAGAGATGACTGAACAGGTCCAGTCTTTACACTCACTGTTTCTGACAAACACTGCATGTGGTTGTTGTGAGATGTTTCTGTCAGTCAGAATCTTGCTCTCCCTCCTTCCTCTTTCTCCTCTGTGTTGTTCATCCACATTTTTTCTAAGACTTCCACTTCTGTGTGGATCATTGCTCACAAGCTAGCTCGGTCCAAAATTAAGTGAATAAATAGATAAACTGATGCTCCAAATCAATCCAAGAGCAGCTTAGTTTTGCTGATATAATATCCCATAGGCCTGTCTGTCACCGGGTGGATGGTTAGTAGATGCTGGATTGATGATGGATTAGAATCAGGTGTGGTTGTCAGCGAGAGAGGCATTGTAATTTTATTATATGTAAAAAGTCCCTTAGGCTGCTCTCTTGTTTTCACTCAGGGTCGTCACAGCAGGTTCGAGGTGGATCTGCATGTTGAATTGGCACAAGTTTTACACCAGATACCCTTCCTGATGCAACTCCACATTACATGGAGAAATGTGGCAGGGGTGAGGTTTGAACCGAAAACCTTCCGCACTGAAATCAAGCACACTAACCACTTGGCCAACATCTTCAAGAAACTACGTAAACAAGTCCAGTTGACCAGACTCAACCTGCTTGGATACCATGACCTGGATGACTGAGAATCTCCACAGACAACCTCAAAATATTTCAAGCAACTACTTAAGGGCATTCATTTTTTTTTTAAACATCAATGACTGAAATGTCTTTAGAGGAGTCCTGCTGAGGAAAAAGGGATACAGTAAAACTCAAGATCTGAGCCGTATACTTATCAAAACAGCACTGTGTCTGTCTATAGATGGTCCGGTGCCAAATTCAGTTTTAATACCTTGCATTCCTACACAGTTAAAGCTTATGTAGCTGTTCTGTCTGTGAGATTTACAACCACACATTTCTACCTCGAGCTGACACAGTAATTCACCGTTATAAATCCTTCAATGCTAAATCCTTCAACACTTTCTCAACAAACTGATGACAGGTGCTACTGACAGCACACCTGAGCAGCACTCCTCACTCTGCTGCATCTCTTTACTTCAGAAGAGTCGGGCATATTTCAGAGAACTCTGCGTATTCTGGTGCACATCATCCTAATGAAATTGGAAACCTCTGCCCATTATCACGTAGTAAGAATTTATTTATGTGGATTGTAAAAGAATGACATGAGAATACAAGTGGATTTTGTCCCTTTTACAATGTCAATTGTAATGTGGAATGTGTAATGTGAAATGTGGAATCCCTGATTGCGACACTTAAGAAGGTAAACGAGGAATCACAGTGTCTCGGTTTGCATTCGTCCTAGATTAAGCCTTCATATTCATCTGAATACTGAGTATTTACTGACGTCAGTTAGGATTCTACTACCCAACTTGTTGCTGTAGTATATACTAGAGGTTTGAAAGTGAGGATAGGGACACAAGGATGTCCCTATCCTCACTTTCAAACTCATTTTCAAAGAGGATGGACTAGACCACTGCTGCCTTACCTGTCCTTTTACCTAGATGTTAACAGATGGTGCATTTGAGCATACCCACGTTCAAACTGTTCCTGATGTACATTTGCATAATGCCATGACCCTTTGGATGCCACTACCATTTTTATGTATGTCCACTGTCTTCTTTGAATTTTCCCAGTAAGGGCTTCTTCTTCAGTAATGATCCAGCCGCCTCATGGGATAGTGTAGCGTAGTCTGTTTGCACATTATGGAGGTAGCAGATCATCCATGTACTGTTCAGCTACTACTAAATGCCCAGTGCATATTCACACACCCTACAGATAGGGGAGGTGATGGTCTAGTGGTTAAGCAGTGGGCTTCATTCTGGCTGGACAATCACTACAGAGTCGGCATATGAATCTCATCACTGACAACGATACACTAACAGCGATACGATACATATAGTGATACATGACGATACTGACTATACGATGTGTTAAGATTCACCCCTGTTCCTGATTCGATGTGATTTGATATGTATTTGATGGCGAGTCAGTTCCTCGCTATACAATGCGATTCAACATGATACAAAGAAATTATACCAAAAATTTCAATAGAAAATAAGAAGCTGCAATTCGGTATGATACTATGGTATTCTTCTTCTTCTTCTTCTGATTCTGCTAGAGGCAGAGGATTTGTTTTACTCCTTATAAGCAGCGAATTTACCAGATTCAACATTATGGAACAGGAATTAGTTCCCTCATATGTGGAACCTGTTTGATCACACTGTCAGAAACAGTAAACACTAAAACATCACTCTGAATGAGTGACTTAAAGTGAGTCACTCATTGACAGAGTACCGCCTTGGCAAAAGGAATTTGAGAAACTTTTCTCACCTTATGAAGTTTCCCATCTTTTTTAAAAACAGCCAAAGTATCTCTAAATGCCTGATTTAAATGTTTTAGGTGCGTCAAAAATCTCCAACTGCTCATGGACCTCCATGTTTGTTGTGATAGAAATGTGCCTTCAGGCTTCCATCCATATTCAAAACAAAACATAAAGCAGGAATGGTGCATTCAATGTGTCTCGGAAAAAAAAAAAAAAATAAAAAATATCGACGCAAGCACGCAGCGAGCGATGCAATCATGATTTCACCTGTCAAATGAATCGATGCACACCGAATGAATCGATACACTCGCATCACGCACGTTTGTATCTAGATACCGACTCATATACATTAACCTCCACATGCCTACTACAGACCCTTGGGCAAGGTCCTTAATCCCCAATTTGCTCCTAGTTGTAGTAAGCGTTTTGCATGGTAGCACCCTGAAATCGGTGTGTGTGTGTGTGTGTGTCTGTGTGAATGTGATGCATCAATGTAAAGCACTTTGACCTTCTGATATAGATGGAAAAGGGTTATATAAATGCAGTCCATTTACCAATGATGCAGTTCATTCATCATGACATACCACATTCTTGTTACCTACTATACAGCAAGCTATTATGAGTATTTGGAAGAAGCCTAAGATCCAGACTTTGAATGACTTCCTGGAACTGCATCTGCATTCAATCAAAGGGTTACTCAAAAGCTTATCTTTGCAGTGACATTCATGTCTCTGGGTCCCTGACCTTTGAACCAGGGAAGAGTTTATGATTTATAAGGCTGTTGGACTGGGATGCTTGGCAAAGTTGATATCATTGCAGCAGAATGAAAGTCTTTAAAGTTGTTGTGTTTCCTGTCTTCCTGCATGGTTTTGAGTCTTGGATATTAACAAGAGGCAACTACATGTCTTTGGTACTTGGTCTCTTTGGAGGATCCTTGAATAAGACATGATCCAGCATCCCAGTTTATCTTCCCCCCTGAACATCTACAGTTGTCCTACAATATTTTACCCCATCCTGGATATTTCTCCCCCCCTGGGGGTGAAGTTGTCCTAGGATATCAATATCTGGAGGGGGGATATGCTGTAACACCGGCACACAGGTGACTCAGTGTCGAAGACCCCACCAGCTGAAAAAAGCCAAGAGGACGACCCCAGTTCACCTGACTGCGACACACTGATGGCTACTTTCTATACGTGGGGATGAATCAGGTGACTAGTTGGGTGGTTGCCTTCCAGGGCAGTTCTGTGGCGTGATAGATGCCACAAATGCATGCTCCCAGACCTGATGGGTTAAATAACAACTTTCTGCTTCCCAAAAACAGTCCAACCTAATCACCAAAACATGATATTATTTAGCACATGGAATGCAATAGATGCTTCATATTCATGTTTTTACAAAAAACAGTGCCATGTTTGTGGGTCTGACATTTCAAATGGAAACTAAAATGGGCAATTCAGCCAATCTTGACCCAGCATAATGACTCTATGAGCCATTAAATCTGCCGCAAATTGGCCTCGGTTTGTATTTGTTTCTATAGTTAGCTGTGGTGGGGCATGCAGCCAGTGTGCCTGTAGGTATGAGAGAGTGTCAGTCCAGCAACCAGCTTGTCTGTGAAAGATCAGTACAGGATTAAGGACAAATCCCTCCCTTCAGACCTTGTTTTTAAATGCTGACAAACCTCAGTCCTGAAGCCAGGTGATTCTACAAGTTTCCAGCCTGGCACTGCCTTCGTGGTATTAGGCTGTCAAACACGCAAGTACTTGAGCCCTCTGCTTCTGCCCATCACATTTTTGTATTAAATTTCTCATCAGAAATAAAAAAAAAAAAACAAGCATGTTTTTATGAAGGTCAGCACCTCTTTAAAGATGCCTTATGTTTCACTGGGCGACATGGGATAGACATGCATTAGCTGCACACAGATTAAACACTGGTGGATTCAGAGTGCTAAGATGCTGGTCAAAACCAGTGTTGGCACTGCTGAAGGTCTGGGATCAATGGAATCAAGACTACACTCCAGGCTTTCAGTGATGTCTTGGACTGAACCATCAGAAGTGTTATCTGTGATAGAAATGTCACATATACAGTGGTCCCTCGTTTATCGCGTGAGTTACGTTCTAAAAATAACCCGCAATAGGCGAAATCCACGAAGTAGTCAGCGTTATTATTTGCAATTATTATAGATGTTTTAAGGCTGTAAAACCCCTTGTGTAAACACTCTCAAAGTTCAGACCTTAGTAGAAAAATAAGTACAGTATTATAGAATGAAACCAAAGATCAAAACCTGTTTTCAGGCCCAAACATTTGTTTGAGAAATAAAAATAGAACATTTTCCTATAAATAATTATGATGGCTTTTAGAACTAACAAATTTAATTTTAACGATCAACCTACGAGGTTGGACACATAAGAAATTATTAATAGTGACTCACCAGTATTTCACAGTTCCTCTGACTGCGCCTCTGCTTCCTGGCGCCGCCCCGCTGTAGCGTCTTTTTCCACTGAGTGACACCTCGGTGCAGGTGTCTTTTTCCGAGAGAAGAACATAGTTATGGGTAGTTGTTGGCGCTCTTTTTTCTTCTGGCCGAGAAGATTATAAACAGGCACACGCAGAACACAATGCACGTACCCTTTCTTCGCTCACTGCCTCCGGTGTTACCGTTGCGGGACAGATGCGGGACCCGCAAAGAATCCAAGTCATTAAAAAGGTACAAACCTCTCTCAGTGGCCATGGAGCTCTGCAGCTGCGGTTACCGAGACCATGCAGCGCTGCGGATTTTTCCGCAAGAATTCTATCCTTGCGGGCTGCTGGAGCCCTCTACATCAAAACAGCGAGCGTAGTCTCTGGACCTGTTGCCAGATTTTGGCCGCAACTCTGCACAGCAGACAGTGGGGCGGTGTGAGTGGCCCGCTGCAGCAGTTATCAAGTCCGCAGACTCGGTAAGCGCATCGAAGGCAGCGAGAGCAATCGCGGTGATGCCGACCGGTGTCACGACTGGCACGGCTGAAAAGGACGCAGAACACAATGCGCTGTAAAAAAAAAAAAAAGAAAAAAAAAGAAAAAAGAAGCCTGCAAAATTGCACTTAAAAAAAAAATCTGTGAAACTGCGAGGCCGCGAAGTGTGAACCGCGTTATAGCAAGGGACCACTGTATTGCAGTATTTAGCTATTTTGGCAATGATGATCACATCGCTGGGTTTTCGGCCTTTGGAAAGAGAAAGGAGGTCCAGGTCTTTTGGATCATGGTGCTTCTTGTCTTATTGTATGGTTGTGAGACTGGCATGGAAACAACTGACCTAAGGTGACAAATGGATGTCTTTGCTATTTGGTCTCCATTTCCACTGGACCACTTTGTGTTGAGCCACAGCCTCCACTACAGCTACTCAACTATAAAAGAGTTAAATGTTGCATTAGGGGAAGAGTCTAAATCAAACTGACCTTGTCCAAAAGAAATTTTCCACCAGGAATTTTTGTCTTTTTGCATGTGGTCAGTGATATCAATGGATAAAGTTCACGCATGGTGTATTTGACATTGCTACTGTAGAGGTTCCCATTGCAGGATCAAGATTACAAATTGATTGACTAATACTGGAAAATTCTGCCAAAAATTGAGCCACTTTAGGCATGACTAACCCACAATCGTTCCTCAATGTTTAATCCATACCGGCTCCAAACTAGAAAGTTCTTTTGACTTCTCCATTTTTGCTTGGGATCACCACAGCAGATCAAATATGATTTGGCACATTTTATGCCAGGTGCCCTCTTCTTAATGCAACACCATATTACATGGAGAAGAGGAAGGGGTGGTCTTGAACTGCAAACCTTCTGTTCTGGAAGTAAATACACTAATCACCTGCCCACCACGCTGCCCAAACCCAGTTCAAAACCATTTGAGTTTAACAGTTTTGATCTTGACTTTGACCTTTTGGGCATCCATTTGCCATCCAAGGGCAAAGCTCATGTTACCAATGCAAAGGTGATACATATATCACTTCAGGTTAGGCGTTTAATTGCAACCACAGGTGTACTTTTACCTGGAACAGCTGCTCTAAACGCCTGCTGTATGCAAGCGTTGAGCCTGAAAACAATAACCCTCTTTCAACATTGTCAACAAGTGTAATGGCATGGTGTTCATACTTTAACTTTAGATACTACCAAGAAGAAGTAACTGTGAACAGAAACACTTTGCATATGTAGCTTTTGTTGTACAAGGCAATCACATGGTGCAGAGATAAAAATATGAGTTTTAGTGTGTTTTTCCTAAGATTAAAGACAAAGCATACACACACTAATACATACAGCATGTCTTCTATCTCCCACAGGGATGTGCTAGGCCTCTCGTGGAAATACACGTGAGCATTCGCACACATACTGTATGTATTTGGATACTATACACATACTTCACAAGCAAAGCAGTATTTCTTAAACACGCCTAGAAACCAAATAATTCTTTCCTCAGCTCATTCACGAATGCTCAACATTGAACAAAATACTCGCACACAACTGCCTGGTCCGTCAACACATCACAACTGAGCCAATAACGACCTTCAAGCGCAGATGGAGGTCGCAAAGAGGTCAGCTGACTGCGTGTCTGCAAACGAGGAGCGAGAGAAGAGAGCGTGGATCTGCTCCGCTCCACTCCGCTCGAGCTCACCAACCTCCTGGGAACCAAAGCCACAGCGGGCAACCTGAAACCTATGATGTCACCCTCAGAGAGCACGGGCTACCGGCACTCAGTGAGAAAGTGAACAAAATCCAAAGTCAACATCACACAATTACTGGGGTTAATTGTATTTACGGCTGAGCAGCTGCTGTGGATTAAGGAATCCACTGATAAAGTACAGTCCAGGTGAAGATAGAGGAACAAGGCCTGTGAGATGTATGTTCAACCGAGCAACAAATGTTTTGTAGTAAAGATCCATGTGCTGTAAAGGGCAACGAGCATGCAGATTTTTATTCCAAACTACTTCACATGGCATACTTCAACCAACAGTTAAGTTTATCAGAGAAAGAGAGAGAAGCCCTTTTTTCTGCCAAGCAAATAGCAAGGCGGAGCACCTGTCAAACCACATAATCCACAATAATGCTAAATAAATAGGAGCATAAGAAAGACCACATTAAACACAGGAAAAATCAGCAATGAATAAATTATGTGTTTGACAAGCCCACTTTACAAAATAACATGATAATGCCTCATTTGGGTACTGTGTAATATGTAGCAGGAAAAGAGAAAATACCTCTAATTACGTATTTATTGGCCTATTACTGCGGCGAAGCATTAAACCTTTAACTAGGACTAAACTTGAAGCCAGATTGCCTGGTCTTTTAGTTTCAACTTTGAGCATTCTGCAATCAGTGGACAGTCTGGTGGATGGTTTGAATTCGGTACTCAAAACTACACTTGATGAGATTGCGCCTCCTTTATTAAGGCCTTGCCTTCCCAAAGTGCAGTCGCCTTGGTTTAATGGTTACTTGCGGGACCTCAGGCAGAAGGCTAGAGGTCAGGAACGGAAGTGGCGTAGCTCTAAATTAGAGGTGTTCCACTCTGCATGGCATGATGCAGTTGCAGAGTATAAGCATGCACTATGGACTACAAAGCAGGCTTATTATTCAGATTTGATCAATAAAAATAAGCACAACTCAAAATTTTTGTTTGATACTGTAGCATTTCTTATCCATGGTCAGTCACCTGTTAGTCCTTCTCCGTTTATAGCTCAAGACTTCTTGGAGTACTTTGAGAAGAAAATAGAAGACATTAGATTGAGCATATCTAAACATGCTTTGGCTCAATCTCTGCACCCTGCTGTGGAGGTGGGTGTTAATAATGAGGTGACACCTAGATTTACAGAATTTGATACTATTTCACTAGACACGCTAGCAAAGCTCGTGACGTCTACAAAAAGCACAACCTGCCTATTTGATCCTACACCAACAAAATTGTTTAAGGACCTGTGGCCTGTTCTTGGGCCTACCGTGTTGGAAATTGTTAATCTTTCATTAAGCTCTGATTCCGTTCCTGGGTGTTTTAAATCTGCAGTGATTAAACCATTGCTTAAGAAATCTGGTCTTGACCCTGATGTATTGAGTAATTACAGGCCAATATCAAATCGGTCTTTCTGTTCTAAAATTCTGGAAAAAGTGGTCTCACGGTAGCTTGTAGACCATCTTACTGAGAATGATCTTTTTGAGCCACTTCAGTCTGCTTTCAGAAAACATCACTCCACAGAGACAGCGCTTACCAGAGTGGTGAATGATTTTCTGTGTGCAATGGATTCGGACACCACAATGGTTTTAGTGCTCTTGGATCTTAGTGCTGCGTTTGATACTGTGGATCCGAACATAATTAAAATTTGGGAAAATTACATTTGGGAAAATTTACAACACAGTCAGAAAAAGAGGAAAATACAGGTTTGCTGTCATGGTGAGTTTTTTAATAAGTGTGTAATTTTCAATGCAGTTGCAGTGAAGTCAAAGCAGATGAACATTCAAGTGAGCGGAGAAAAAAAATGGTTGTGCATTCATGTGAATGGAGCACGTTAAAAGCTGGCGGCGCTGAATTTTAAACCTTGCTTTTGGTAGTCTAATGTGAAAATGCTTTCTGGTGATGGGTGTTATCACACTCAAATTTTAGACCAACATGCCCACCGGAGCACTTGGTGTTATCATTATTTAGAGGACATGAACACTGGGCATTAAACTAGCAGTTGCATCTAGTGGAAATTAGGAATGACACTTGTACTGTACTTTGCCCGTGGTGTATGACAGGGTAAAAATTTGTTAATGAAATATTTGATCAAGATTCCACTGTTAAAAGCTCAAAGTGATATAGCGTGCAACAAAAAGCAAAAATAGGCCTGTCAGGAGGAGACTAAACCAAGAAATCCTGCATGGTCTTCTGTGTTGATTGAGTCCTACTATGCAACAAAGTGAAGAAGAATTGGAGAGTGAAGCTGTTAAAAGTTTATATGATCATGTTTGGACAGCATCTTGTGCTTGGTTTAGTTGGGTGTCAGTGAACGGACAGCATGATGTTCTACTGTCTTTAACCAGATGCTGATCATTAGTTATGACAGTCTTATGATCTCAGAATGTCTATCTGTAGGGTCGGTGTAAGAACGCAAACAGCAAAACCCTCTAATAATTTGGTTTTCTGCTTGTATGATTTCAGGGTCTTGGCCTTCAAGATTTACTCATAATGTCACATAACTTTGCATTTGATTAAAAATGGACTTCCAGATGCCATTTTCCAGTTGGCCTGACTGACAAAGTGCACTTGTCAGAGTACTGTGCTGAGAGAAGTTTAGTGCACATATTTACATACAGCCTCCGTTTTCAGTGTGTCACACTGAATTAACCCCACCCCCTCACTTGACAGCCTTGTGATCAAAGTCTTGGCTTGTTCCTCGGTGATCATTCCCACTTCAGGTCCGATGTCAGGATCAGACACTGGAGCAGGAACATGACATACTCGATGAACACCCCGCATAACGTAATTTGCCACGGCAGATTTGCTGCATCGGCACACAGGCATGCACGTACACAGTGACCAAGACAAAGGATGAAGACAGCTGTTCCGAGACTCTGTGTCTAATATAGACAGACAGTGGGTGAAGAAACGATTGGATGCAGTCAAACATCTATTCAACCCACACGAGGGTTAAGAACATCAGCTTGGCAGTGACCCTGCTGGGCATCGGGGGGTCACAGACGGCCTTATGTCTGTGGCCAAGAGTTGAGTAAGGGCAGTAAGATATCCAGTAAAGAAAAACAATCCACAGTCCACCCACAAGCATAATTAATAGGGGTATAACAATTAACCGATTTAAATTGAAAATTAGATTTAAAATAATGATACAACCCCTGGCAAAAATTATGGAATCACCGTCCTCGGAGGATGTTCATTCAGTTGTTTAATTTTGTAGAAAAAAAAGCAGATCACAGACATGACATAAAACTAAAGTCATTTCAAATGGCAACTTTCTGGCTTTAAGAAACACTATAAGAAATCAAGAAAAAAAAAATTGTGGCAGTCAGTAACGGTTACTTTTTTAGACCAAGCAGAGGGAAAAAAATATGGACTCACTTAATTCTGAGGAAAAAATTATGGAATCACCCTGTAAATTTTCATCCCCAAAACTAACACCTGCATCAAATCAGATCTGCTTGTTAGTCTGCATCTAAAAAGGGGTGATCACACCTTGGAGAGCTGTTGCACCAAGTGGACTGACATGAATCATGGCTCCAACACGAGAGATGTCAATTGAAACAAAGGAGAGGATTATCAAACTCTTAAGAGGGTAAATCATCACGCAATGTTGCAAAAGATGTTGGTTGTTCACAGTCAGCTGTGTCTAAACTCTGGACCATATACAAACAACATGGGAAGGTTGTTAAAGGCAAACATACTGGTAGACCAAGGAAGACATCAAAGCATCAAGACAGAAAACTTAAAGCAATATGTCTCAAAAATCGAAAATGCACAACAAAACAAATGAGGAACGAATGGGAGGAAACTGGAGTCAACGTCTGTGACCGAACTGTAAGAAACCGCCTAGAGGAAATGGGATTTACATACAGAAAAGCTAAACGAAAGCCATCATTAACATCTAAACAGAAAAAAACAAGGTTACAATGGGCTAAGGAAAAGCAATCGTGGACTGTGGATGACTGGATGAAAGTCATATTCAGTGATGAATCTCAAATCTGCATTGGGCAAGGTGATGATGCTGGAACTTTTGTTTGGTGCCGTTCCAATGAGATTTATAAAGATGACTGCCTGAAGAGAACATGTAAATTTCCACAGTCATTGATGATATGGGGCTGCATGTCAGGTAAAGGCACTGGGGAGATGGCTGTCATTACATCATCAATAAATGCACAAGTTTACGTTGATATTTTGGACACTTTTCTTATCCCATCAATTGAAAAGATGTTTGGGGATGATGAAATCATTTTTCAAGATGATAATGCATCTTGCCATAGAGCAAAAACTGTGAAAACATTCCTTGCAAAAAGACACATAGGGTCAATGTCATGGCCTGCAAATAGTCCGGATCTTAATCCAATTGAAAATCCTTGTTGGAAGTCGAAGAAAATGGTCCATGACAAGGCTCCAACCTGCAAAGCTGATCTGGCAACAGCAATCAGAGAAAGTTGGAGCCAGATTGATGAAGAGTACTGTTTGTCACTCATTAAGTCCATGCCTCAGAGACTGCAAGCTGTTATAAAAGCCAGAGGTGGTGCAACAAAATACTAGTGATGTGTTGGAGCGTTCTTTTGTTTTTCATGATTCCATAATTTTTTCCTCAGAATTGAGTGATTCCATATTTTTTTTCCTCTGCTTGGTCTAAAAAAGTAACCGTTACTGACTGCCACAATTTTTTTTTCCTGATTTCTTATAATGTTTCTTAAAGCCAGAAAGTTGCCATTTGAAATGACTTTAGTTTTGTGTCATGTCTGTGATCTGCTTTTTTTCTACAAAATTAAACAACTGAATGAACATCCTCCGAGGCCAGTGATTCCATAATTTTTGCCAGGGGTTGTACAACCACACCTATAAATGTACCCTTCAGTCAATCTAAATGTCCTATGAACTGGACAACGGCATGACTGTAACACTAGCAATTGGTTGAGTTAATCTTCTTTGTGCCTACTGTGCATCTTCAAACGAAGAAGTTCAAAGGTCATGCAAGGCTCTTGCAAAACAGTCATCTTTGTGATGTAAAAACAAAAGTCATCCCAATTCAGAATGGGAAAGTTATGCTATTTTACACAATACTAATAACAGTCAGCTTCTGCTTCTGGGCTTCTTCTATGGTGTGATTTCTGTTACTGTATGTGGTGCTGAACAATGTCTACAGCACAGTAGCACAAACCTATAAAAGGTATATACATATAAAATATGCATTTAAAAGGTAAGCAATGCCACTTTTGGCTTATTCTACTTTATTATAAAAAAAGTCCACATAAAAAGCAGAATTATATCTGCATACTATTGCACTGAATCATTCCATAATAAAAAGTATGGTTCCTGAATCATATCATAGCCAATGTATCTATACATATGATAAAAGGGAAAGATGAACCCCTCCCCCACAATAACTAATTATGGCAAAGAAAACAATGCACAGTGGTTCTAAGTCTTATGAGCTATTTTATGCACACATAAAAGTAAAAACATACGAGGAACAAAAGCACTCATCACTGTGCCAGGTTGAAGATAGGGCCCTCAACGTGCACACTGTATCGTTCCCAGACACGCTGATAAAGATAAAGCCAGATCTTTGTCTGCTCCCTCCATCTCCCTCTTAAAACCATGGTGAAGGTCCAGAGTTAGGGACTGGCTCCAGGCTGGCCCCTCAGGACTCTCTCTCTCCCTTTGCTTTGTTTTGCTTGGTTTAGGTCCGTTTAAGGCCTGTGTTCTGCTGTTACCAACAGACTTTCAAGCTAATATTCCCATGCAGGACTCACATAGCAGCTGTCACTGAAGCCTGATTAAAAAAACACTAAGCAGAACGAAAGAACGCCAATAAGCGTCTTTTATTGACAACGAGAGCGATCAGCTTAACCGTCGTGTATAATGTAACGCCTCATCCTAAAAGGCTGGGCTCAGTCCCATCCAAATCTGAGTCCACTCAGAGCTGTTACTGGTGCGTCCACACAAACAAACGGCAAAGACTCCGCCTCCTGTCAGACGGTCGCATCACTGTGACGGAGGGCCTCCTGTCTGTGAGTGATGACCGCCGTCCAGCACGTGTTGGATCTTCTGCAGGGAGTCTCTGCTCTACTTAGTTTCATTTCTTATTTCTCTAACTGCGGGCTGCATATATGTGCACGTGTGCGCATGTGTACACATCAAGGGAGGGGTTTTTCCATGCGCTCAGCTGTCCAGGTATGTGGAATGAAATCTACTTCTCTGTTTTGAAAAGCCTGGGAGTTCCACGTATTTTCACATTGGAGGTTTTCCTCTCATCCCCACTTTTCCCCTCCAGTGCACAGAACACCCAAAGTTACGAACAGCTTCATTCACAGGACTCCAAAAAAGTAAAAACAAATACAGGCGTCAAAAAATGTGGGGAACACCCACCGACGACTTGGTCTCCAGAAGGAAAATAAATCAAGTAGTTCCAGCTTACATGCGAAAAGAAATAAAGGTGTTGCACCAGAATTTAAAAATAAAACCAATAAATAAATTGTTTTATGTTTTTACTGTACACCATTGAATAAATGCTCTTTGAAAGTAGAACAGAAATACTGTTGTGTTGTTAAAAGCATATCACATGATCAGCAGCTGTTTAGTTGCACAAGTGCACATACGTGCATGACTGTGCTATGCATGCACGTGTGTGCATAGTGCAAATGCGCAGGTCTCAAAAAAAAAAGAAATGTGTGGAGTGAGCATAAACCCCCAAAAAAGGGGTTCTCTTTTTTCTTCCACCCTTCTTGTTTTTCTTTTTAAGTGGCTTCACTGCAGAGTTAACTGGCCACCTTTCGACAGGTGGGTGGAAAATCTTGCAAACTTCTCTTTGGATACGATGGTCACAATGCGCATTTTTGGTCATGCAAACAAAAGAAAAACAAAGTCCAAAACAGTGAAAACTTTCAGATGTCGTGTAACTGTGCTGTAATGTTTCAAATTAAAAAATGGTGTGACTAAAATGTGGAAGATGGGTGGCTCCGTTGCTGCTCGTGCATCGTGGACTCTCCACCAAAGGGTGGACTATGAACTGGCAATAACACTGGTTTCAATCTGGAAACAAAAGAAAAGCGTGCACTTGCCTTCAGCATGAAAATTTTGGAACTTCACTGTCCATGGCTGCATCATAAAGATACTGTCAGGCCATTGGACTGCTGCTGTTGTGTATTCCTGTAATAGTGTTACAGAAAATAGTAATAGTAGCAGCAAAAATTAGGCCCAAAACAGCTTGTTTTAGACTTATGTAGCATATGGAGTCGTGAGGTCGCTGAAAAGAGGTGGTTGGTGATCTCAGTATCTTTGCAGGACAAGGAAGGTCTATAAGGTCCTGGTGCTTCCTGTCTTATTGTACAATAGTGAGACTTGGACGTTAACCAGTGATATAAGGTGACAACTAGATGTCTTAGGTACAACGTGTTGTTGAAGGATTGACCTTGTGTAAAATGAGGAGTTACTTAGGGAGACCCCAGTTACGACATTTTGGCCACGTGACTCACTTCTCTGGGTATGATCCAGCTCCCAGGTGCCTCAGTGTTGAGGACCACAACAGCTGGAGACGACCCACACTTTAACCGGCTGCCACAATTAGATGGTTACTTCTGTGAAGTGTGGATCAACCAGTCGTCTGTGGGAGTGGCTGCTATCCAGGACCCAAGGCGATGTGACAGCGCATGGTGCCAGGACATGTTTCCAAACCTGACCTGATCTAGACTGCATCACCTCGGTTTCATTTGGTGTTCAGACACGTGGTGACTTGTACTACGAGGAGCGGAGAAATTCGCCACGGAGCCGCTCATGGCGCGGGACGAAAGCACCTCCGTGTTGGTCTCACAGGACAAGCCCTAACATGCCCAGCTCTTGCACCACTTGGAAGATTCAGACGGCTTTCGGTGGCTTTTCAGTCCTGTGACTATCCGAGAAATTGTGGACGAGCTTGACATGCCACAACATGTCCTGTGAGGCTTCATCACGGCGTTGCTTTTTGTTCTGTGCCCTGCGCCTCCATCCTGACGAGCGAATTTCTCTGCTCCTCTTTCCATTACAAAAACTCCTGTAACAGTGGAATGTGCCAAAAAAGTGCTATGTCCAGTTGTCTTGCTATTTCTCTGGTAGTTAGACGACGTCCCGAATCAACAAAGCGTTCACTTTGGAAATGATCTGATCGTTTGAGCCTGTCGAACGCCGCTCGGTGCGCAGCGTGCCATCCGCCGCTGTGGGCCGTCTTTAATCCAGTTGTAATTGTCCTTAATCTGTGTGATCCCCATAAGATCTTCACCGAAAGCCATTTGAATTTTCCAAATGGTTTCCACTTGGCTGTCTCTCACACTTTCTGAAAAAATTTTGATGAAGCAAAGCGGCAGTCGATCAGCCAATTTCCTGACAATGAAAATCCGACGAGGGGCCTAGACCACTCCTCCCACAAGGCGTGCTCACAGGCAAATGACGCAACTGACAGGCGTGAAAAAACTTACGCATGCGCATGAAGGTTCAAGCTTGGCTGATGCAATCACACATGATTCAAATCTATATAGTTTTTGCAAAAAATAAAAAGGTCCGTTAATTTTCTAACAGACCTCGTAGTTTGCTGGAAAACATATACCATTTAAAGTTGCTGTTAAAAGATTTCAATGGAGCAAAGTTTTCTCACATGCCAGTTCTGATTTACATTCTTACAGTATCATTATCAGGTTAAAAGTGCTGGCTTCTCGCGGTTTCAGCAGACTGATCTGTGAGCACACACACGCACACAGAATGAAGCAGTGGAAATAAAGCCTCTCAAACATACAGGACTCAAAAACACCAAAGCAAACGCAAGATTCAACTAGTGGCCATTACAATAAACCCAGAGAGCAATTCATCCCCTCAAACAAGTTTTGATCCTTAAATTCTAATCTGTGTATTCTGGCTTGCCAGCGTCTACTCGTGTGAGACTGCAGGTCTGCACAGAGGTAATTAAGAGCCGCGTCTGTTCCGGGACACCTGCAATAACAATCCAGTCTGTAGCAGGTTTTCTAGCCGTTACTCTTTCGTTTTAATGTAATGTGATCTCGTCTGCCGTCTACCTAAAGCTCTCAAAGCCACTGAAGCCACCAGACATGGAAAGACAGAGAGAGGTCTTCTCAGACTGGACAAGAACGTAACTTAAAATGATGCTTTAATCACTCATTTTAGCTCTGAATGTGTACTGAAAAAGCAGACACATCTCAGCTACAGGTCAGGGAACAAGTAGATAACAGGTTGAAACTCCAGATATGGGGAGACGTTTAGTGCTTGAACAATTACAAAAGCCCCATTTACGCCGGATCAGTTAAGCATAATAAGTTTGTTTCTGGACAAAGCTACTTTGAATTTAAGTGGGACAAAAGCATTTAGGCTACATGATGGAGAAAACACACCAAGCACGCTAGTTACCATGGTAGCAACCTCGCTGGCTGGGGGGAGACCATAGTGCAGCAGATAACAGAATGGAATCCTTCAAATAGTGACACAAGCACCAAAGTTGGCACAAATACTCCTTAAACATTACTCTTTTGAAAAAACTGAGTATCCACTTGAATTTTCAATAGGCTGCCAGGTAGGGGTCAACTGAAGAATTACACAGGGGTCAAAATTTTAAAATGTTACAATCATAATGAAAGCTAAACCACATTATTTGTCTGAACAAAAAGATTCCAAAAAGGTATAGTTTGAACTATCTATGACTGAATATTATGGAGTTATGGGGTAAAAACAGCAAGAATGGTAACAAAGGTCAGCTTTAGTTTGTACAGGGATCAAAAGTTAAAGTTGCTCCAAATACTGTAAAAGGTGATGCAAATTATTGGTTGAGTTAACAGGGTTTTAAAAAGGAATAGTTTGCACCATGTGTCATGCTTTGTTATCACATGACAGAGTAGCATATGTCACATGTCACAGAATCCAATGGACATCGACATTGTTTGACCTTTACTTTGGAGACAAAACATTCATCACAGTCAAAACTATTCTATTTATTAATCCTATTAGTTTAACCAATTATTTGCACAACTTTTTACCAAAACTGGAGCAACTTTAACTTCTGACCCCTGTACAAACTGAAATTGACCTTTGTCATCATTCTTAATGTTTTTACCTCATAACATCCATCCATCCATCCATCCATTTTCTTCCGCTTTATCTGGAGTCGGGTCGCGGGGGCAGCAGCTCAAGCAAAGCCGCCCAGACCTCCCGATCCACACATACCTCCCCCAGCTCCTCCAGGTGAACCCCAAGGCGTTCCCAAGCCAGCCGAGAGATGTGGTCCCTCCAGCGTGTCCTGGGTCTTCCCCGGGGCCTCCTCCCAATGGGACGCACCCGGAACACCTCTCCAGCAAGGCGTCCAGGGGGCATCCGGAAAAGATGCCCGAGCCACCTCAACTGACTCCTTTCGACGTGGAGGAGCAGCAGCTCGACTCAGAGCTCCTCCCGAGTGACCGAGCTCCTCACCCTATCTCTAAGGGAGCGCCCAGTCACCCTGCAGAGGAAACTCATCTAGGCCGCTTGTACTCGCGATGTCGTTCTTTCGGTCATGAGCCAAATCTCATGACCATAGGTGAGGATCGGAACATAGATCGATCGGTAAATCGAGAGCTTTGCCCCCCTACTCAGCTCTCTCTTCACCACGACGGTCCGATACAGCGACCGCATCACTGCAGATGCAGCACCGATCTGTCTATCGATCTCAAGCTCCATCTGTCCCTCACTCGTGAACAAAACCCTGAGATACTTAAACTCCTCCACTTAAGCCAAGGACACTTCACCGACCTGAAGAGGGCAAATCACCTTTTTCCGGTCGAGAACCACAGCCTCGGATTTGGAGGTGCTGATTTTCATCCCGGACGCATCACACTTGGCTGCAAACCATCCCAGTGCACACTGATGTTCCTGATTTGATGAAGCCAACAGAACCACATCGTCCGCAAACAGCAGAGAAGAAATTCTGTGGTTCCCAAATCAGACCCCTCTACACCCTGGCTGCGCCTAGAAATTCTGTCCATAAAAATAATGAACAGAACCGGTGACAAAGGGCAGCCCTGGCGGAGGCCAACGTGCACTGGAAACAGGTTTGACTTACTACCGGCAATGTGAACCAAGCTCCTGCTGTGGTCATACAGGGACCGGATAGCCCTTAGCAAAGGACCCCGGACCCCAGACCCCGTACTTCTGGAGCACCCCCACAGGGTGCCCCAAGGGACACAGTTGAACGCCTTCTCCAGATCCACAAAACACATGTGGACTGGTTGGGAGAACTCCCATGAACCCTCGAGCACCCAACGGAGCGTGTAGAGCTGGTCCAGTGTGCCGCGACCAGGAAGAAAACCACACTGCTCCTCCTGAATCCGAGGTTCGACCATCGGTCGAATTCTCCTCTCCAGTACTCTGGAATAGACCTTACCGGGGAGGCTGAGGAGTGTGATCCCCCTATTGTTGGAACACACCCTCCGGTCCCCCTTCTTAAACAGAGGGACCACCACCCTGGTCTTCCAATCCAGAGGCACTGTCCCCAATTGCCATGCGATGTTGCAGAGGAGTGTCAGCCAAGACAGTCCCACAACATCCAGAGACTTAAGGTACTCAGGATAGATTTCATCCACCCCAGGAGCCTTGCCACCGAGGAGCTTTCGAACCACCTCGGTGACTTCGGCCCGGGTAATGGATGAGTCCGCCTCTGAGTCCCCAGTCTCTGCTTCCTCTTCGGAAGACATGACGATGGGATTGAGGAGATTCTCGAAGTACTCCTTCCACCGCCCGACAACATCCCCAGTCAGGGTCAATAGCTCCCCACCCACACCGTAAACAGTGCTGGTGGAGAGCTGCTTCCACCTCCTGAGGCATCAGACGGTTTGCCAGAATCTCCTCGAGGCCAACCGATAGTCCTACTCCATGGCCTCCCCAAACTCCTCCCAGACCCGAGTTTTTGCCTCTGCGACCGCACGGACTGCAGCACGCTTGGCCTGCCGGTACCTGTCAGCTGCCTCTGGGGTCCCACCTACCAACAAAGATAAGTAGGACTCCTTCTTCAGCTTGACGGCATGCCTTATATCCGGTGTCCACCACCAGGTTCAGGGATTGCCGCCGCAACAGGCACCAGAGACCTTGCGACCACAGCTACGAGCGGCCGCATTGACAGTGGAGGTGGAGAACATGGTCCACTCGGACTCCATGTCTCCAACCTCCCCCAGGATCTGGGAGAAGCTCTCCCGGAGGTGGGAGTTGAAGACCTTGCTGACAGAGGGTTCCGCCAGTCGTTCCCAGCAGACCCTTATGATACGTTTGGGCCTGCCAGGTCTGACGGGCTTCCTCCCCTCCCAGCGGATCCAAATCATCACCACGTGGTAATCGGTCAACAGCTCTGCACCTCTCTTCACTCGAGTGTCCAAGACACGTGGCCGAAGGTCAGATGATACGACTACAAAGTCGATCATCGACCTCCGGCTCAGGGTGTCCTGGTGCCACGTACACTTATGGACACCCTTGTGCCCGAACATGGTGTTCGTGATGGACAAACTGTGACTAGCACAGAAGTCCAACAACTGAACACCACTCGGGTTCAGATCGGGGAGGCCATGCTTCCCGATCACCCCCCTCCAGGTCTCACTGTCGCCGCCCACGTGGGCGTTGAAATCCCCCAAGAGAACAATGGAGTCCCCAGTCGGAGCGCTATCTAGTACCCCTCCCAGGGACTCCAGGAAGGTCGGGTACTCTGCACTGCTGCTCGCCCCGTAGGCCGAAACAACGGTGAGAGACCTGTCCCTGACCCGAAGGCGTAGGGAGGCGACCCTCTCGTTCACCGGAGTGAACTCCAACACATGGCGACTGAGCTGGGGAGCAATAAGCAATGCGACCCCAGCTCTCCGCCTCTCCCCGTGGGCAACGCCAGAAAAATGAGTTGGGTGCCAGAGCCCAAGCTGTGCGTGGAGGTGAGCCCGACTATCTCTAGTCGGTATCTCTCAACCTCCCGCACAAGCTCAGGCTCCTTCCCCCCCAGCGAGGTGACATTCCACGTCCCAACAGCCAGGGGCTGTGAGCATGGACCGGGCCGCCAGGCCACCCGCCCTCGACCGCCACCCAGTCCTCTCTGCACCCGACCCCCATGGCCCCCTCTGCAGGTGGTGAACCCACAGGAGGGCGGCCCCAAGTCGCTCTTTCGGGCTGAGCCTGGCCGGGCCCCATGGGCTAAGGCCCGACCACCAGGCGCTCGCGCGCGAGCCCCAACCCCAGGCCTGGCTCCAGGGTGGGGCCCCGGCTCCGCCATACCAGGCGACGTCTCGGTCCTTGATTTTTTACTGGTCATGGAGGTTCTGAACTGCTTTTATTCTGACCCGTCACCTAGGACCTGTCTGCCTTGGGAGACCCTACAGGGAGCACAAAGTCCCCGACAACATAGCTCATAGGATCATCCGGGTATGCAAACTCCCTCACCATGATAAGGTGGCAGCTAGAGGGGGAGTGCCTCATAACATTCAATCATAAATAGTTCAAACGACACCTTTCTGGAATCTTTGTGATCAGACACATAATGTGGTATAGCTTTCAATATGATTGGAACATTTTAAATTTGTGACTCCTGCGCATTATAGTCTTTGAAGCCATAAAGTTACAAAAATTAGCTTTTCTTATGCTTCTTCCTTTACATCCTCTTCCCCCTCCTCTTCTTCCTTCCCCCTCAGTTTGTCCTCACCACTGAATAAAAGATGCAAACTCTAATGTTACAATGGGCCACCTTTAGCTAAATTCCAGTTAATACTTTGCAGCTGTAAGAGTTTGACTATTTTCCTTTGATAACATAAGGCAAAAAGTAAAAGAAATGGTCACAATGTGCAAGGAAAATACTCCAAATAAAAGTCATCTGGAGACGACATATCCCCCGGTTCCCACAAATCAGTAATGCAAAGTCTCGGGGGACCGCCCAAGTGCATCATTATGCTAAATATGAAATTGGTCAACTGGTTCTTGAGATATCACGCTAACAAGCGAAAACAGACAGACAGACGGACATGCTGATTGCTACATCCTCTCGTATTTCATACTGGGGAGATAAAAAGCAAAAACATCTCATTCTGTCAAGGGTAAAAATTAAAAAACAAACCATAAATCTAAAAATTAACAGAAACACGAACTGCATCAACAAAGATCAGTTGTCACAACTAAACTGGTGTTCAGAGATTTACAACAGAATGAAGAAAATCCTTGCTGACAAATACAACAAACTGTCATGCACTTGACAGCAATATGACTAATCTTTATTTGTGGTAGCGATTTAGCTAATCCGACATTATTCGGATTCTTATGAAGTGTTGACACATGATTGTCACCTGTCACCTGCTTGGGTCCTAGTTCCTAATCCAAATATGTCAAAACCTGCCAGGCATGGGAATGTGAGCAGGCCGCGTGCTTTGTTATCTGTAGCTGAAGCACGGCGACACTCAGAGAAGCTGAAAATACACTCACCTAAGATGTGGTTGCTCAAAAGCACGACGCAAGACATATACAGTATACAACAAAACTGTATTGCCTCTCATTAATTGCATAACTGGACAAGCAGAAACCCTCCCACTTATGAGCAATCAAGAACAAATATTTTCAGAAAGATGACATTGAAAATACAAGGCAAGAACTCACCTCAACAAAAGCTGGTACAGGTATGAGTCAGACAATCTGAAATATGTTTGTTCTTTGTCCTGCTCCGCCCAGGCCCTTCGATCGATTTCCACTAGGCATGTGGAGATTAATCGTTATAAATCCCCAATCGGACCAGGAGTGACATGTTTAGCCGCATGTTATCCTTGAATTGCTGGCTGTCTGAATGGTGTCCAAAAAATGAGGTGGGCTTCATAGATAATTGGCAAAGCTTCTGGAGAAAACCTGGTCTTGTTAGGAGAGACGGCATCCATCCCACTTTGGATGGAGCAGCTCTCATTTCTAGAAATCTGGCCAATTTTCTTAAATCCTCCAAACCCTGACTATCCAGGGTTGGGACCAGGAAGCAGAGTTGTAGTCTTACACACCTCTCTGCAGCTTCTCTCCCCCTGCCATCCCCTCATTACGCCATCCCCGTAGAGACAGTGCCTGCTCCCAGACCACCAATAACCAGCAAAAACCTATTTAAGCATAAAAATTCAAAAAGAAAAAATAATATAGCACCTTCAACTGCACCACAGACTAAAACAGTTAAATGTGGTCTATTAAACATTAGATCTCTCTCTTCTAAGTCCCTGTTAGTAAATGATATAATAATTGATCAACATATTGATTTATTCTGCCTTACAGAAACCTGGTTACAGCAGGATGAATATGTTAGTTTAAACGAGTCAACACCCCCGAGTTACACTAACTGACAGAACGCTCGTAGCACAGGCTGAGGCGGAGGATTAGCAGCAATCTTCCACTCCAGCTTATTAATTAATCAAAAACCCATATAGAGCTTTAATTCATTTGAAAGCTTGACTCTTAGTCTTGTCCATCCAAATTGGAAGTCCCAAAAAACAGTTTTATTTGTTGTTATCTATCATCCACCTGGTCGTTACTGTGAGTTTCTCTGTGAATTTTCGCTTAGCTCAGATAAGATAATTATAGTGGGCGATTTTAACATCCACACAGATGCTGAGAATGACAGTCTCAACACTGCATTTAATCTATCGTTAGACTCGATTGGCTTTGCTCAAAATGTAAATGAGTCCACCCACCACTTTAATCATACCTTAGATCTTGTTCTGACTTATGGTATGGAAATTGAAGACTTAACAGTATTCCCTGAAAACCCCCTTCTGTCTGATCATTTCTTAATAACATTTACATTTACTCTGATGGACTACCCAGCAGTGGGGAATAAGTTTCATTACAGTAGAAGTCTTTCAGAAACCACTGATATGATTCCTTCTTTATGTTCTCCAATGCCATATACCAACACAGGGAAGAGTAGCTACCTAAACTCTGAGTGAGATAGATTATCTCGTCAATAGTTTTACATCCTCATTGAGGACAACTTTGGATGCTGTAGCTCCTCTGAAAAAGAGAGCCTTAAATCAGAAGTGCCTGACTCCGTGGTATAACTCACAAACTCGCAGCTTAAAGCAGATAACCCGTAAGTTGGAGAGGAAATGGCGTCTCACTAATTTAGAAGATCTTCACTTAGCCTGGAAAAAGAGTCTGTTGCTCTATAAAAAAGCCCTCCGTAAAGCTAGGACATCTTACTACTCATCACTAATTGAAGAAAATAAGAACAACCCCAGGTTTCTTTTCAGCACTGTAGCAAGGCTGACAAAGAGTCAGAGCTCTATTGAGCCGAGTATTCCTTTAACGTTAACTAGTAATGACTTCATGACTTTATTTGCTAATAAAAATTTTAACTATTAGAGAAAAAAATTACTCATAACCATCCCAAAGACATATCGTTATCTTTGGCTGCTTTCAGTGATGCCAGTATTTGGTTAGACTCTTTCTCTCCGATTGTTCTGTCTGAGTTATTTTCATTAGTTACTTCCTCCAAACCATCAACATGTCTATTAGACCTCATTCCTACCAGGCGGCTCAAGGAAGCCCTACCATTAATTAATGCTTCGATTTTAAATATGATCAATCTATCTTTATTAGTTGGCTATGTACCACAGGCTTTTAAGGTGGCAGTAATTAAACCATTACTTAAAAAGCCATCACTTGACCCAGCTATCTTTCCAACCTTCCTTTTCTCTCAAAAATTCTTGAAAGAGCAGTTGTAAAACAGCTAACTGATCATCTGCAGAGGAATGGTATATTTGAAGAGTTTCAGTCAGGTTTTAGAATTCATCATAGTACAGAAACAACATTAGTGAAGGTTACAAATGATCTTCTTATGGCCTCAGATTATTAATTATGGAGTTCCACAAGGTTCTGTGCTAGGACCAATTTTATTCACTTTATACATGCTTCCCTTAGGCAGTATTATTAGACAGCATTGCTTAAATTTTCATTGTTACGCAGATGATACCCAGCTTTATCTATCCATGAAGCCAGAGGACACACACCAATTAGCTAAACTGCAGGATTGTCTTACAGACATAAAGACATGGATGACCTCTAATTTCCTGCTTTTAAACTCAGATAAAACTGAAGTTATTGTACTTGGCCCCACAAATCTTAGAAACATGGTGTCTAACCAGATCCTTACTCTGGATGGCATTACCCTGACTTCTAGTAATACTGTGAGAAATCTTGGAGTCATTTTTGATCAGGATATGTCATTCAATGCGCATATTAAACAAATATGTAGGACTGCTTTTTTGCATTTGCGCAATATCTCTAAAATTAGAAAGGTCTTGTCTCAGAGTGATGCTGAAAAACTAATTCATGCATTTACGAGATATCTTATAAAACTAATCGGCAGTTTTATAAAAAAAAAAAAAAAACTATATGGATTTGATTGACATGCGATTACACCAATCATGCTTGAACCCTCGTGCGCATGCGTGAGTTTTTTCACACGTGTCGGTGACGTCATTTCCCTGTGGGCAGGCCTTGAGTGAGATGTGGTCCCGCCCTCTCGGCTGAATTCCTTTGTTTCACACGCTGGTCGAGACGGCGCGCGTTGCTTTATCAAACTTTTTTCTGGACCTGTGAGGAATATCCGAGTGGACACTATTCGAGAAATTCAGCTGGTTTTCAGTGAAAGGTTTAACGGCTGATGAGAGATTATGGGGTGTTTCTGTCGCTGTAAGGACTTCCCACGGAGCGGGACGTCCTGCAGCGCTTCCAGGCGCCGTCATCGGCCTGTTTCAAGCTGAAATCATCCTAATTTAAGGCTCTGTTGACCCAGGACGTCGTGAGAGAACAGAGAAGATTCAGAAGAGGCCGGCATGAGGAGTTTATGCAGACATTCCACTGTTTAAGGACATTTTGTAATGAAAGACGTGCACGCAAATTCGCCGAGTCGTTTCCGTGACGACTCGGTGAATCTGTGTGCGCCGCGACAGGAAAAACACCTCCGTGTTGAAAACCATTTGTAAAATTCAGGCGGCTTTTGATGGCTTTCAACAAGTGAGTAACTGAGAAATTGTTTAACAGCTTGGGCATGTTACAACTTGCCCGTTAAGGTTTCCAACGGAGGTGTTTTTCCTGTCGCGACCCCCCGCGGTCGGGTCCGGCCCGCCATGCGACTCTGCCCACATGTTCTTTCATTACAAAATGCCCATTAACAATGGAATGTCCAAATAAACTCCTCATGCCGACTTCTTCTGAAAGTTCTCTGTTCTTTGACGACTTACTGGGTCAACAGAGCCTGAAATGTGAAAGTTTTCAAGTTGAAACGGCGAGACGCTGCCGCCTCGAAGCGCAGATCAACGTCAGGCGCCGTGGGCCGTCCTTACGGCGACACTACCAGACCAAAATCTCTCATCAGCCGTTAAAATTTTTACCGAAAACCAGCTGAATTTATCGAATGGTGTCCACTCAGTTGTGCTTTACAGTTTTGTAAAAATTTTGATCAAACAAAGCAGCAATCTCTGAGCTATTCCTAAAAAATGAAACAAAATCGACGAGAGGGTGGGCGACTCCTCACTCAAAAACTGCCCATAGGCGAATGACGTAACCGACAGGCGTGAAAAAACTCTCGCATGCCCACGAGGGTTCAAGCATGTCTGATGTAATCACACGTGATTCAAATCCATATGGTTTTTGAAAAAAATAATAAAGGTCGGATACTTTTCTAATAGACCTCGTATTTCCTCTAGGCTGGACTATTGTAATTCATTATTATCAGGTTGTCCTAAAAGTTCCCTGAAAAGCCTTCAGTTAATTCAAAATGCTGCAGCTAGAGTACTGACAGGGACTAGAAGGAGAGAGCATATCTCACCCATATTGGAATTTCTTCATTGGCTTCCTGTTAATTCTAGAATAGAATTTAAAATTCTTCTTCTTACTTATAAGGTTTTGAATAATCAGGTCCCATCTTATCTTAGGGACCTCATAGTACCATATCACCCCAGTAGAGTGCTTCGTTCTCAGACTGCAGGCTTACTTGTAGTTCCTAGGGTTTGTAAGAGTAGAATGGGAGGCAGAGCCTTCAGCTTTCAGGCTCCTCTCCTCTGGAACCAGCTCCTAATTCGGATTAGGGAGACAGACACCCTCTCTACTTTTAAGATTAGGCTTAAAACTTTCCTTTTTGCTAAAGCTTATAGTTAGGGCTGGATCAGGTGACCCTGAACCATCCCTTAGTTATGCTGCTATAGACTTAGACTGCTGGGGGGTTCCCATGATGCACTGAGTGTTTCTTTCTCTTTTTGCTCTGTATGCACCACTCTGCATTTAATCATTAGTGATTGATCTCTGCCCCCCTCCACAGCATGTCTTTTTCCTGATTCTCGCCCCTCAACCCCAGCCAGTCCCAGCAGAAGACTGCCCCTCCCTGAGCCTGGTTCTGCTGGAGGTTTCTTCCTGTTAAAAGGGAGTTTTTCCTTCCCACTTTCGCCAAGTGCTTGCTCACAGGGGGTCGTTTTGACCGTTGGGGTTTTTCCGTAATTATTGTATGGCTTTGCCTTACAATATAAAAGTGCCTTGGGGCAACTGTTGTGATTTGGCGCTATATAAATAAAATTGATTTGATAAATCAGTATCTAGATACAAATGTGCATCGATTCATTCAGTATGCATCAATTCAATTGACAGGTTGAATCGTGTTGAATCGCTCGCTGCCTGCTTGCATCGCTTTTTTCCAAAGCACAGTGAATGCACCACAGAGGGTTCGGGATATCGGCACGGCTATTGTTTGGAGGGTCTTTATCAAGAAAAGGATTATTTCTTTACATTGACTGCAGATTGCAGCGGATCTGCGTGAAGCTTGAGGCAATAAAGCAGCGCTTCGACTCACTGTTCACTGGTTCTCTGCTTCACTGGTTTTCAGAAATGCCACATCCACTGGCGTGAGCACCAGCTGATGCGTAAACTGAAGCTGTCCATCAGGTAAAGGAAATAATAATAATAGTAATAATAATAATAATATTTGTTTTGTGGGATTAAGTGCACAGCTCCAAAGCGCCGTGCAGATTTCAGTCAGAATTAATAACTTCAGTGTGAATCGCCATTTTAAATCAAATGACCTCTTTCCAAACGTTATAATACAAACGATAAACTACAACCAAACAAACCTGTTTTTTTTTGTTTTGTTTTTTACCCAAAATGAGACGTCCTGCATTTTTTATGAGTTACATCCTGACGTGCAGTGCAGCCAGCTGAAGAGCTCAGCTCTATTACATTTGTGTCAATAATGTCTGAAAGGAAATGTTTTTGACAAAAACTACAGATTTTGTTTATTTCTATTCATGCCCAGAGATCTAGGATCCACCGTGTACATCAAGGATCCAGTGACCATGTACAGAGTATACTGATTTTTATTTATGTCAGAGATCAAGGATCCAGTGACCAATTTCATGTTTATTTACTTTAAGACTCAATAAAATGTTGTTGACATAGAAAACAGGTAAAGCCTACTTTTAGTATACAGAAAATTCACAGGAGGTACTGATATGGGAATCGATAAAGAATCGGATCGATAAGCAGAATCGATAATAGCATCGATATTGAAAAAATCTTATCAATACCCATCCCTAATCGTATCGCACCAAGTCACATTGTATCGCATTGTGAGGAATTGAGTCGCCAATCAAATACATATCAAATCGCATCAAATCAAGAAGGGGGTGAATCATATTGCATCGTATCTTCAGTATCGTCATGTATCGCAATATGTATCGTATTACTGGTAGTGTATCAAGGTGTGTATCGAATCGTTGTCAGTGATGAGATTCACATGCCTCATTTCCACCAAACTTGGTGTGTCAATGACAGTTGACTCCAGAATTACCCCTAGAATGATTGTTTTGGCAAAGGGCAAGGTCAGTGGGTCAAAGGTCAAAATTATGACATGCACTCTGATGTCTATTAAATTTAGTACACTCATATGTGGGTTCTGCAATTCCCAAGGCAAAATCAAATTTACCAAAGTCGTTTGTATCGATGATCAAAATTGTGAAGTTTTTCACTCATGCCTGCATGTGGAGGTGGAATTTCTCAGCATGGTCAAATTTGCAAAAGTCAAACACTGGGGCCAAGGTCATGTCTGCCTCTCTGTTTGTTGGCCGACAAATTCCTTGACCTTTTCCTTTGCCAAAATTAATTATTCCACGCTAATTTCAGGGTCAACCTTCATTGACATATCAAGTGTGGTAAAAATCTGTAAAAGAACCTGGGAGGAGTAGGCCAACAAATGGATAGGCAGACATGATCTAGGCCCCAGGAATTGACCTTTGGCGATTCCAGAACTCACCTCCATGTGAAAAACAAATTTTTACCCTTGATAGCAAATACCTTGACCACAATGACTGCCCTTGTCTGGGCAATTCCAGGATCCACCTACACGTGTGACGTTCAGTGAATATTGAAGGGAAAATCAAAATATTGACCTTTGACCACCATCCACATATCATGTTTGGTGGATATTGGCCAAAGGGCATGGGAGGAGTAGGGCAACAAACACACAAGGTTGTAAGCAAGAGTGCAATTAATGGATTAGTGCAGCATCGGTGAGAGGCGTTGTTGTGAGGGCGGAGCTACCTGTATATGACATATGCAATTAGAGTTTCTCATATGGGGTCACTGCAGCATCCTCTACTTTGTGGCTGCGATCAAAATACTAAGTGCGGGCAGCCTCACACGTAGGGCTCGAAATGCGCTCTGCCCTCATCCATGTTTGTTGAAAAGATAAGAGGGGAAAAAAGCAGATACACATGAAACTCTTTCTACAATCTGTCATCAAAAGCAAAGCACTGAGTGAAAGTAATGATAGAAATTGATTTCATGTGTTTCTCCATCTCCTCTCACAGTCCGCGTAGCCGTCACTTGGAATTTTGTGGTTAAACGTGACTCCTGTGTACGGAAGAACAGACGTGTTGAAGAATCAGAACAAAGATTTAAAGACTTCTTCTGTGCAAAAAGCCAACGATCTCAAACGACGTCACACTAATGTTTTGCATGTGAAGAAACACATATGAGGTGTCTTGAACATTAAAATTCAAAAATATCATCTGTGCAGCTGCAGAAAATATTTTAAAAAGTAAGGTGGAGAGAGGTCGTAAAATTCAGTCCAGGAACTGTAACACAATATTATATCAGCAGAATTACACACTGAGTCACAGCTGGGGAGGGTGCTGAGCTAACAACCTCGGACTTTACCGTTTAGTTGAAACAGGTGACTTCTCCTGTGATTCTGGGTGGTCCTGCTGACCCGTCATTCCTTAATAACCCACAAAATTAAAGTGTAGCCGTGGGCAGACACCCTGCTACCTGCTAGTTAGAGGTGCACGTGTGTATGTGTGTGTGTGGGGGGGGGGGGGGGGGGGGGGGGGGGCATACAGGAGAGAATCTATGCAGATTCCACGAGCACACACACACACACACACACACACACACACACACATTAATTCAGTGTGCACCCATTTTTCTCTGTGCAAGACTCAAATGAGAACCAGAAGATGGTCCTCAGAAGGACTAGAAAAATGAGTTAGGGACTGTGGGAGTGCTCCGATTTGAAAACATACATATATTACACAGCTCGCATACATTGATCCCCCACATCCATATATGTCCCTCTCATACATATATACCAATCTCACAAACACCTGGTCACACCCTCTGACATATGTGTATCTTCTCTCTGACATACACACATACATTCTCTATCTTACCTGCCTGTATTCTCTTACGCACACATATGGGTCCCTCACATACATATTTTCCTCCCCTCATATACATTCCCTCTACATCCCTCCATTACTGTGTAGGTAGGTGTATATATATATCACATACATAACATATACTATATGTGTATTATATTCCTCTCTTCACATACTCATACATATTTTTCTCCGACATCCATATATACCAGTACTCTTCTCTCATGTATCTCTCCCTCACATATTTTCCATCTCTTACATACATATATACTCTTCTCATACTTGCACATACAGTGAGGGAAAATAAGTATTTGAACACCCTGTGATTTTGCAAGTTCTCCCACTTAGAACTCATGGAGGGGTCTGAAGAGTTCATCTTAGGCGCATGTCCACTGTGAGAGACATAATCTAAAAAAAAAACAAAAAAAAAAAACAAAGTCCGGAAATCACAATGTATGATTTTTTAATAATTTATTTGTATGTTACTGCTGCAAATAAGTATTTGAACACCTGTGAAAATCAATGTTAATATTTGGTACAGTAGCCTTTGTTTGCAATTACAGAGGTCAAATGTTTCCTGTAGTTTTTCACCAAGTTTGCAGACACTGCAGCAGGGATTTTGGTCCACTCCTCCATACAGATCTTCTCTAGATCTTTCAGGTTTGGAGTTTCAGCTCCCTCCAAAGATTTTCTATTGAGTCCAGGTCTGGAGACTGGCCAGGCCACTCCAGGACCTTGAAATTCTTCTTACGGCGCCCCTCCTAAGTTGCCCTCGCTGTGTGTTTGGGGTCATTGTCATGCTGGAAGACCCAGCCATGACTCATCTTCAATGCTCTTACTGAGGGAAGGAGGTTGTTTGCCAAAATCTTGCAATATATGACCCCATCCATCCTCCCTTCACTACAGTGCAGTCGTCCTGTCCCCTTTGCAGAAGAGCACCCCCAGAGTATGATGTTTCCACCCTCATGCTTCACGGTTGGGATGGTTTTCTTGGGGTTGTTCTCATCCTCTAAACATGGTACGTGGAGTTGATTCCACAAAGCTCTATTCTGGTCTCATCTGACCACATGACCTTCTCCCATGCCTCCTCTGGATCATCCAGATGGTCACTGGTGAACTTCAAACGGGCCTGGACATGTGCTGGCTAGAGCAGGGGGACCTTGCTGCCCTGCAGGATTTTAAACCATGACAGCATCATGTGTTACTAATGTAATCTTTGTGACTGTGGTCCCAGCTCTGTTCAGATCATTGACCAGGTCCTCCTGTGTAGTTCTGAGTTTTCTCAGAATCATCCTTACCCCACAAAGTGAGATCTTGCATGGAATCCCAGACCGAGGGAGACTGACAGTCATCTTGTGTTTCTTCCACTTTCTAATAAATAATCATACCAGTTGTTGTCTTCTACCAACCTGCTTGCCTGTTGTCCTGTAGTCCATCCCAGCCTTGTGCAGGTCTACAGTTTTGTCCCTGGTGTCCTTAGACAGTTATTTGGTCTTGGCTATGGTGGACAGGTTGGAGTGTAATTGATTGAGTGTGTTAACAGGTGTCTTTTATACAGGTAACAAGTTCAAACAGGTGCAATTAATACAGGTAAAGAGTGCAGAATAAGAGGGCTTCTTAAAGAAAAATGAACAGGTCTATGTGAGTCAGAATTCTTGCTGGTTGGTAGGTGTTCAAATACTTATTTGCAGCAGTAACATACAAATAAATTATTTAAAAAAAATCATACACTGTGATTTCCAGATTTCTTTTTTTTTTTTTTTTTTTTTTTTTTTTTTTTAGAATATGTCTCTCACAGTGGACATGCACCTAAGATGAAATTTTCAGACCCCTCCATGATTTCTAAGTGGGAGAACTTGGAAAATCGCAGGGTGTTCAAATACTTATTTTCCTCACTGTATGTGTACACTTTCTCTCATTTACATGCTATATGTATGTGTTTATATAATGGCTGAGTGGATCCTTGTAATTTGATTGGTGCTTTGGATGTCACATGAAATGGATTAATTCATCCCATTTGTGTTGCATTGCATTTAGAGTGCAGTTTGGTTCCATTCAGAGTGCAAATTTGGTTCCATACATTTGGTACCATTGCACTCTGCACAAACACGCACGCACGCACACACGCACACACAATCCACTCCGCTGTAAGCTGTCTGGATGAATGAAGAGCTGTTCAGATGAAAAGCTGACATGATTTTTGGCTCGACCGAGGAACTACACAAAGTCTTTTTTTTTAATGGAAGTCTGAAGTCAGTGCACAGCATCACCGGACTACACGTCACAATCTGGACTTTAACAGCACTGGAACACCCAAATGTAAGTCCCTTTTCTGATGTTTATAAATTAATAAAATATCAAATGAGAAGATCTATTTTAGTCGTGTAATACAAAACAAATAATGAATGTTTTTACATTCTTTCAATGGAATGAAATATCTGTACCATTGAACTCATAAACATTCATTATTTGTATAACATATAATAAAAATTAACTGCTTCTTTCCCTACTGGTTTAGTCTATAGCACACACACACACACACACACACACACACACACACACACACACACACACACACACAGCTGTCTTTTATTTGCCAGGATCCAGCCACAGATGGTGATACAGTGTGAACTTTAACACACAGATTCCTGAAATTCTTTATGGGTGTGAGTTACTCTCTGATTCAAACAGCATTTGGCTTCAGTCTTTTTTTTTTTTTTTTTTTTTTTTTTTTTAAACTTCCCTTCCGGCATGTCTCTGAGTCCATATGAGTCTCCCCCACTTTATGTGCACATAATGCCATGCAATAGAAAGGCTGTGCTTGTGGTTTTAAGAAAAGTTTGAATCAGGGGTGCAACCTGAAAGTCTTTTTTTGGGGTTCCTGACATTTCAAAATAGTAAATCTCTTTCTGAATAAAAGGCATCGTAACCCACTTACAAATTAATGCAAGAATGAAGAGTTTTGAGCATTTTTAAACTGTCAGCCATTTTCTGAAATCTGAAATCTCCACAGCAAATCTTTTTCTGAAAGAAATTTGAAATTTAGTCATTTAATCATTTTCCGAAGCAGGTGTTTCTCTCAATGTTTCAGGTTTTAAAAGAGTGACTGCATCATTAGTATCTCAAAGGTTAAAAACCAAGCCATTTTCGAATGCAATCATTTCATTTAATGTTTCAATGGTTCAGAAACAATAATTTGCTGAAGCAGTTGTTGTATGTAGTATTTGTTTGGGTTTCAAAATAGTGAGTTGTTTTCTGAAAAAAAAAAAAAAAAACATGTAGCGTGTCCAGCATTTTCAAACACAATCATTTTCTGAAACAGTTGTTGCCTTCAGTGTTTCAAAATGGTGATTGCTTCATTTAGTGTCACAAAGGCTTAAAAACTGAATATTTTCTAAAGCAATTGTTTATTGTTTCAAGGGTTTTGAAATGATTAATTATTTTCTGAAACAACTGCTGAATTTTGTGTTTCACAATCATTTTTTTTCTGAAATAATTTTTACATTTCGTGCATCCCACATTTTGAAACAGTGAATCATTTTGTGAGGCAACTAGTGTTTTGAATGGTTGAAAACAAAGAAACATTCAGTGATGCAGTTGGTTGTTTCTGTCACCAATATGGACAGTGTATGCAGAGACCCACCCCCTCAGTTTTGCCCTTGGGCTGAATAAAAGTTGAAGTGCAGGTTTGACTCACCATCCAAATGCAGGACATCTGAGGGCATCCTGTCACTGTGCCGGCCCAAAGGCTTTTCTGAGGGGGGGAGTGGAGTTATTAGAACGAGATCATGTATCTGCCATTTATGACTTGAAGGACTGAGACTAAATTTCAAGCTCAGGTCATTTCCCCACTTTACCTTTCAACCAATCACATGAAGCACATAAAACCCCATATCCTCTGGTGTTCTTCGATCTTCAATCACCACCACTACTCCTGTACCACTTTCTCCTGCTTTCCTACCCTCCTGTTTTTCTAATAACAGGATGTCGGCGTCTTCTCACATCACTGCCGACCTTCCAGGGAAAGTGCAGTGCAGCATCTTTAAGCAATTCCTTTAGTCTTAAATTTGTCTCTCATCAGATGAACCAGTGAGCAGCCCATGTGTATTTAACTCTGGATGTTGAATTAGCATTAATTGTCAGCGGCCCCTTTGGGTAAGAAGATCATTCTTAAGTGGAACGAGGTCAAATGCTGTCTGTCTGCACTTTCCAAGTTGATGGGATCCAGAACAGCTGCAGCTACACACAAAGGCCAAGTGAATTTCAGAACATTCCAGCAACCCTTCCAGCGCATTGATGTGATACAGCCTCGACTGAAACTGACTAACTTTGGGATAACAGCTGATCCCCTCCTGCAGCTCAAGACATGCAGAGCTAAACAACAAAATTAACAATAATATTCATTTGTGTAGCACTTTCTAACTTCTTAAAATAAAACACAATAAAAAAAAAACAATGTTTTTTGCCTTGAGGCAACTTTGTTGTGCTTTGGCGCTATATAAATGAAAATAAATTGAAACTGAAATGTTTAATGAAACCTCTAACTTCTTTCAGTCATTATCATGATACTCTTCAAACTGTCAGCATTATTACATTGTACATTATGACAAATTAACAATATTGAGCAATATGGCAAAAAAAAAAAAAAAAAAAAAAAAAAAAAATACAAGCTTTTTCTTTTTTTTGTCTGTTATATTGCCCAGTCCTAAGTGGAGGATTTTTTTTTTTATTTCAATTTCAATTTATTTTCATTTATATACCACCAAATCACAACAGAGTTGTCTCAAGGTGCTTCATACAAGGAAGGTCTAACCTTACCAACCCCCAGAGCAACAGCAGTAAGGAAAAACTCCCTCTGAGGAAGAAACCTCAAGCGTGCGTACCGTCATAGCCATATAATAAAACATGACAACATTTTGGTCATGTGGTGCATTTCTCTGGCCGTGAGCTAGCACGCAGATGCCTCAGTGCTGAGGACCCCAGCGTCTGGAGAAAGCCAAGAGAACACCCAAATTTCAAGAGGTGGTGATGCACCGGTTTTATGCCTTGGGGATTTCCATCCTGGACCTAGGAGCTTTGTGGTGTGGTGGATGCAACTACACATGCTCCCAGACTTGACTCCTGTTTTTTGAGTTAGCTTAAGACTTGATTGGTTTATCACTTACCTTTATGATCTGTTCATTGTATGTTTAGTTAGTATCACATTTTGTCAGTTTTACATTAATTTAGCTTTTTAGTTAATTTTGGGCAGCACAGTCACACAGCGGTGGTTAGCATGTGTGCTGCACAGCAGCAAAGCCGTGAGGTTTGGTTCTCGTCTGTGTGGCGTTTGCATGTTCTCACCGTGTCTCTGCGGGGTTCTTCCCACCATCAAAACAGGCACGTTAACTTCATCTCCCAACAGCGGCTGGTGGCACAACTGGCACTCCAATCACTGTAAAAACAATAATCTAGTTCATAGCCGCATCAGGGTGAGGACTGGTGTGTTGCTCAGACATCATTCTCATCAAGATGAATCCAGAAATCATTCAATCTGCAACCTGATCAGACATTTTCTTAACTGAACATTTAATTCTAAAAATAATTGAATGGATTAAGTGATAATAAACAGTCAGTATTTTCAACTTGAATGTGCTTCAGAGATACAGACCATGACAGACACCGACCACCGGCAAAGACAGTGGCAGAATGACAGATGGAAAAGCCACACCAACTGTGGAAAGTCTTGATGTGAGAAATACTGAGCACAGTATGTGCAGAAGAGAAATATAATACCAAAGTGCCTCAAAAACACATTGAGCAAAGACCTTGTGGCACTAAATCACTTACTATTTGTCTGTCCGTCCACTATGGTCCTGTCATTTCAGTCATCACATCGCATGGCAAGCTGCTAAGAGCAAAAATACTTCACCTCACCAACTTTCGGTTAGGCCACAATTGTCCTGTCCACTACAAAGGCCTTCCATGTCTTGCGATTATCATACAATTTCAGACTTTCAATATCCATCAAAGAGAATTCTCTTAAAATGATGAACTGTGTGATGTTATCCAACTTTTTGTAGGTCTTCTCACTGGTCAGCTACCATTAGGTATCCAATTTAGAACTCTCCTTGGAATTCTCTGTTCTTCCATTCGCTTGAAGTGGCCAAACGACTGGAGTCTTCTCTTTTCAATAATCAGTTCAACCTTCAGAATGTCTGTGATTTTCACATTTCTCAGTCATCTTCATTAACGTTTACACCTCAGCACTGAAGAGAAAAATCGGTTTTAAAACAGTCATGCGCATTAGTACTGTCACTTCTCTTCATATGCTCTCATTTTTCAGGAGGAGATAAAGAAATTGTACATTTTGCACAACCTTTTGTAATCTTGCACTCAACTCATGATCAACTCTACCATCAGCATTTATCTGCACTCCTCAGTATTGTAATTTTTCAACTCTCCTGAATTTTGTTCCATTTAGAATTATGTTATCTTTCATCTGTGTTTGTGCTCTCAGAAGAGCAGAAATAAGAGATGATAAAGTCAAATTTGTCAAAAATCTCTTGGGTATTATTATTCTCTGCTTCAACTATAGCAGCATCCAGCAATCTCTAATGATCTTCCCTCGTGGCCATAAGAGCATCTCCCCAACAGGACCATCAAACATACAAGTATTAATCACAACCCTTATTCCAATCATTGCAAGATAGAACTGAAATATGAGTTTATCACAAAGGTATTATAGCTACGAGCGCAGAACTAATAAGGTGTTCCTCAGCTGAAACAGTAACAAAACAAAAATGACAATAAGTTGTTTGTGGTTTAGACTACAATCCTTGTCATATTTATGCTTCAGCCTAACATTATGCCTTCATTGAGTTTATTTAGGAAAACACATTGTTGTAAAAAAAATCATGGTTGAGTTGGGTTAATTTTGTTTTGGGGAAGGTAGGTTTTCTGCAAAGACAACTGGTCAAAATCTAACTACGTAGTCCAATAAAAATGTACCTTATCCAACACTGAAACATGCTGCACATGTCCATAACTACAGCAGAATACCTATTTTCTGTAAACCCAAATATTTGCGGAGGATCAGCAATTGCTAATCCAGGGTTCTGCTTTTGTTTTCGTGGCCCATCCATAAAATTTTGTATAATACAGTAACAATCAAACCACCGTAACCTCTGTGGTAGAAGCAATAATCCAGAATGACTGTTGTTTTCCCCAAATCTAATACTGAGACAAGACCATTAACCAGAAGTCCAAGGATAGAAATTCTCGCTCACAGCTGGAAACTCTGAGTACTACTGAGTTTTTTCTGTGTGAACACCCGCCAACATTTTACTATAAACACATCTTTGTGTGGACATTCATACACAGTCCGGCCTTCACACTGCAAGTATAACCGACCCTAATAACACTGACACTGGGCATTTTCTCTTCTCACACCTACATGAAGCTTTCGGTGCCAGCGACACACTCGCTGCTCGAGCCTGTGGTAGACCACAAAAACTCCACTTCACCAAGCACATGTACCATCGTTCCATGGTGAAAACTTAATGACGGGGCGTTACTTCTGCTGTTCTGGCAGGGGCAGAATCGGGGCACAGTCTGGGTGGTTTGTTTAACATTACCCCCAAACCTGGCCTCAAAGAGCCTCTGTGTTCAGTGGGTGTGTTCAGAGCCCACCACAAATCTGCATCAGGACATCAGCTCTCATCCACAGTCACTTTGTCAAATGTTGGACTTTGACCACATGCCACCCCGCACCACCTGTCAGTACATCGTGAGCTCGCTGCCAAACAAGCAGCACACCTAATGTTAATCTTTTTTTATTTTTACCTCCACCACTGAGATTGTTTGCACCTGCACTGGTTTAATTTATAGTCAGATTACTCAAAAAACAAAGATCCGATTTTAATCATCACTGGTGAAAAGATCAATGCTGGCTTATAAAAGAAACAGTTCATTTTAGGACGGATCTTAAATAACAAAAACCACAACAACAAAATAGGCTGGGCAGTTCATTCATTTATCTTCCATACCCAATTACTCCATTCAAGGGTCACGGGGGGCTGGAGCCTATCCCAGCAGTCATAGGGTGAGAGGCGGGATACACTCTGGACAGGACGCCGGTCTGTCACAGGGCCACATATAGACAGAAACTCATTCACACTCACATCCACACCTACAGTCAATTTAAAGTTTCCAATTCATCCACACTGCATGTCTTAGGAAGTGGGAGGAGGGAACCCACAGGTACAACACAGGTACAACATGCAAACTCCACACAGAAAGTACCAGGTGAGAAGTGAACCTGGGACCTTCTCAATGTGAGTTTAGGCCAGGAAAATCAAATAATAATAATAATAATAATAATGGAAATAGATCTGAGCTCCATTAAACTCTCTGAAAGGAGTTGGTCTATTGTCAAATTCATTAAAGCTGAAATGATTCACCAATTAATCAATGACAGGAAAATTAGTCTCATCCCTCAGCCTATCTGTACTACATCTTCTGAAATAATAATAATGATAATGATAATAAACTTAAAATCCTTAAATTTTATAGGTTAAACTAGAAGTCACTCAGAATCACTCAAACCTCTAGATCAAAAATGTTCTAGATCAAATTCACGATAAAATACATTTAAGACATTTATCCATCTCCTCAGCAAATTTTTATCAACACCCCCTCACAAATTTTTGAGTAAAATGTTATGTGCTAAACATTCTTCTGAATCTCAGTTCAAGTATATACTGCAGAGCACCTCCAAAACTCAATCATTTAATTCCCAGATTACCTATCTGCTCACCAAATTTCATTGAACTCTATTTATTATTTTTTGAGTTATCCTGCGAAAGACAGACAAACACAAGGGAAAATATTACCTCTTTGTAGGAGATAAAACTAAATTTCAACAACAATAAATTAACTGATGATGATATACAGTCTATATATATATATATATATATATATATATATATAATTTTTTTTTTAAACAGAACATACAAATGGGGCAGAGCCAGAACACTTAATTAACATATTTGAATGAATGAATGAATTTATTTGGTATACACAGACTCAAAATACCAAAGAAAACTCATAAAGAAAACAATTTAATAACGTACCCAAGTGCCCGAAAGGGTGTAGGCAGAAGCAAAAGCTTATAAACACCCACCCCTTTAACCAAAAAATAAAAAGTGTACATATTAATATAAAAATATACCCATGATAACAAATACAAAGTACCAATTAACCACTGAACTAAAATTGCAAAACACAACCATGCAAACAACAGTGTACCATGCACAAACCCAAAAACAAAACAAAACTGATAAACCTAATTCATCATGTGATAACAAGTAATTAAATCATTTTAGAGCCTTTTAAAGCCAACCAAGTTACCAAATTATTTAATGTTATCAGGACACTTATTCCAAATATTAACACCTTTAACAGAAACACAATGACTTTTTACAGTAGTTCAAATCTTTGATTTGTCAAATAATAATGTCCCTTGTAAATTATGTTTTCAAATTAAACTTGTATAAATAGGGTATGTTACTGAAATCTAATTTCACTGACTCAAGCTGATGAAACAAACTGATTTGCGATTTAACCAAACAGCATAAAATTTTGGTGGGTGGAGACACAAAAGTGAGGCGGAGCCAGAGCAACCTGTGCTGTGGAGGAACTCTGCACTTTACTGAGTGCTGTTTTTTATTCTCATTACACTGCTTTTCTCACTCACACAGCTTGAATTGCCACGTTTTGCTCCAACATCTATAAAATAATCGGCAGTACTATTTTTGTAGTTCAATAAACATTTGTAAATTATTTAGTTTCTGAAATTAATTGCACCCACGTTACCGGCATCATTCAGGCGGAATTTATCTGTCAGCTCAGCCATTAAAACGCACTTTGTGCTGATAAATAGTCGCCATTAAAGGCGTCAAACAGCATCACTATAACTTAATAATCATATTTTAAATAATAACACAACAAACTTAATTATCGCATTTAAAGGAGGCGCACGCGACACTAACGGAGCCGCTTCGGTTTCGCTGAGAAAAAAAAAAAAAGCTTCACACTGTTCAAACTTACTGTCAGGTTCTTGAGAATTCCAACTCACCGTCTCTTCTAAGCTTAAATCCACGTCCACATGATCCCACGTTCGACTTGACGTGAAGCTTGTTGGCGTGTTTTGTGTCTTACAGCGGAGTTTTATCAGAGTGCGCGCGGCTTGTTCGATGCTGCTCGTAGTGCAGCGCCCACTGCTGGCCTGTGGGAGAAACGCAACAGCTGGGAAGGCATGAAATATAACTACAATAAAAAAAAAACAAATAAATACATTTCGTAGTTTCATCGGGATTGCAAAATGAAAAAATATTAAAAAAAAATATTAGTCACAACTATGAAATACAAAATATTTTTCAGGCACAATGTGAGATGGCATTTAAAATTATCAGTTGCAAAACTGTAATTGAGAGTTGCATGGTCACATTATCAGATACTAGGTAGTAGTACCTCTGGGCATAAAGACTATAACAATCTGACATTTGACCTCAATGACCTTCACCCAAATGATTGACCTCTGGCTGACCTTACAGCAATTCTGGAATTCACCTGTGAGTCACATTTGGTCCAAATCTGATTGAAAATCTAATTCCTTACCCTTACCCTTAACAGGAAGCCAATGAAGAGAGGCCAATATGGGTGAGATATGCTCTCTCCTTCTAGTCCCTGTCAGTACTCTAGCTGCAGCATTTTGAATTAACTGAAGGCTTTTCAGGGAACTTTTAGGACAACCTGATAATAATGAATTACAATAGTCCTGCCTAGAGGAAATACGAATTGTAAATGTAAATGCATGAATTAGTTTTTCAGCATCACTCTGAGACAAGACCTTTCTAATTTTAGAGATATTGCACAAATGCAAAAAAGCAGTCCTACATATTTGTTTAATATGCGCATTGAATGACATATCCTGATCAAAAATGACTCCAAGATTTCTCACAGTATTACTAGAGGTCAGGGTAATGCCATCCAGAGTAAGGATTTGGTTAGACACCATGTTTCTAAGATTTGTGGGGTCAAGTACAATAACTTTTATCTGAGTTTAAAAGCAGGAAATTAGAGGTCATCCATGTCTTTATGTCTGTAAGACAATCCTGCAGTTTAGCTAACTGGTGTGTGTCCTCTGGCTTCATGGATAGATAAAGCTGGGTATCATCTGCATAACAATGAAAATTTAAGCAATACCGTCTAATAATACTGCCTAAGGGAAGCATGTATAAAGTGAATAAAATTGGTCCTAGCACAGAACCTTGTGGAACTCCATAATTAACCTTAGTCTGTGAAGAAGATTCCCCATTTACATGAACAAATTGTAATCTGTTAGATAAATATGATTCAAACCACCGCAGCGCAGTGCCTTTAATACCTATGGCATGCTCTAATCTCTGTAATAAAATTTTATGGTCAACAGTATCAAAAGCAGCACTGAGGTCTAACAGAACAAGCACAGAGATGAGTCCACTGTCTGAGGCCATAAGAAGATCATTTGTAACCCTCACTAATGCTGTTTCTGTACTATGATGAATTCTAAACCCTGACTGAAACTCTTCAAATAGACCATTCCTCTGCAGATGATCAGTTAGCTGTTTTACAACTACCCTTTCAACATGACCTCAGCCCCAGCGTCTGACCTTTGGCAATTTTGATCTCACCTGAGAAAATCCATAACCCACCTACATATATGTCCCAGGTTTGACGGACATCAATATTTTAAGCTTTGACCCCAAATACCTTGACGTTTGCCAAGACAAACCCTTTGAATAAATGAATGAATGAATGAAACCCTTTAATGGCAGTTCTGAGGTTGACCGTCATCCACATATCAAGTTTGTTGGAAATCAGTCAAAGAATCTGGGAGGAGGAGAACAAAGACAAACGCTGCCAATTATGAGATGCTAGGTCATATGTAAATTATGATTCAAGCACACAAAGTCAGAAATATGAGATACTAATAAATAAACAACTCTGAGTTTCAATCATGAGGTATTAAGTCATAATTACAGCTTTCAAGATGCTACGTCATAATTACAAGATTGGTTCTTGGTGTAATGGAGCACCATTCTGGTGTCTGCGTCTTTATGTCTAGCCTCAGGTTCTTACATCATATGTTAAAGCCTCCACATGCTCTTCATCAGTGAATCCACCAGCAACAACGGTTTTGTTTGGTGGAGCCTGAAGTATCAACTGTTGAGAGAGAAATCTAACAAGGTTGGCCTTGTTTTCCTCATCGGCCATGAAATTCTCCCACTTCAGAGGCAGTGGTACATCCCGATCTCTAATCTCCCACCAAACTAGGACTGTCTTCTTGGTACGTTTAGTGCGAGTGCCAGACTTTATTGACAGGTCATAATATCTATCAAACACATTGTGTATGTACTTGAAAGGTTCCCCAGCTTGCATGATAGATGTTGCAAATGAATGTGCCAGATCTCCAAAGGTTTTGGCTTTTGGAGGCTTACCAAGCTCAACCACATGTGCTTGACAATCAACAATCATAGTTGCATTGCTGCCTAATTTAGCTCTTTCAAGTGTCTGAGCACAAGGTACGTTGCTAACAGAGACTCCATCGAGAAAGACTTGCCCAGATTGGAGATCGCCTGTCATGTCATATCTTCAGTGAAAGATGCACATTTTGTGGTATCAGAATTTGAGCTTCAGGAAAATAAGTGATAAAAACAAAATAGAGCGTTTGGAAAGAAGAGAAGTAAAAATAATGAAATAACAGGAAGTAAATAGAAACATAAACTGGAATGTCAATTACTTCCAAAGGTCGTCAGAGGTCATACAGGTAGAGGTGGGCGGATCGATCCTAATATCGATAATATCGATACCAACGCTGATATTGATATTGAACGAACGATCCTTGTGTAAAAAGATCAATACTCAAGCTTTTTTTCTCTCCTGCATGCACTGACTGATTCATCAAAGTCTAGTCTCTGTCTGTAAGAGCACTGCTGCGCTGTGTCACACAACACGGAGCAGCACACCCTTGTATTGTGGTTTGTCAGCCCTCTACCTCAGGAGATTTTGTTTTAAGTTTTAAAATGTTGCATAGCACAGAAACTGCCCTTTTAAAGGTTTTTAATGACATTTTAATGGCAAATGATAGTGTCATTCTTGTCCTGCTTGACCTGACTGCTGTTTTTGATACAAGTGACCACAACATACTGATAAATCGCTTGCAGCAGCTTGTGGGCATCGGTGGTAGTGCCCTGGACTGGTTCAGGTCCTACTTAACTGGTAGGACTATGTGTGTTGGCCTCGGGGTTAGTGAGTCCTCCTCCGCTCCACTTTTATATGGGGTCCCACAGGGTTCAATTCTTAGACCCCTACTCTTCTCCCTGTATTTGTTTCCCCTGGGGTCCATTCTCAGAAAGCATGGCATCAGCTTCCACTGCTATGCTGATGACAGCCAGCTATATGTCCTCCTAAAGAAAATGATGCCTTTTCTCTTCAGCCCCTTTTGGCCTGTCTTGAGGATGTTAAAGCCTGGATGGCATTGAATTGTCTTAATTTTAATGAAAAGAAAACGGAGGTGATTGTTTTTGGCCCTAGCAGCTCCTGTTCTTCCTCACCTGTCGATCTGGGGCCTTTGTCAGCCTTTTCGGAATCTACTGTCACAAACTTGGGTTTTAAGATGGAAAACGATTTTAAACTGGACCACCAAATCAGTGCAGTAGTCAGATCAAGTTTCTTTCACTTAAGGCAGCTTGCTAAGGTTAAGCCTTTTCTTGCACATCAGCACTTTGAAACAGCAATCCATGCTTTTATTACCTCCCGGCTGGATTACTGTAATGCACTTTATTATGGAATTAGCCAGTCCTCCCTTGCACGTCTCCAGCTAGTTCAGAATGCTGCTGCCCGTCTGCTAACTGGTGCACGTAAGAGGGAGCACATTACACCTATCCTGGCCTCTTTCCACTGGCTGCCTGTGCATTTTAGAATTCATTTTAAGATTCTTTTATTTGTTTTTAAATCTTTAAATGGCCATGCCCCGCCCTACCTCTCTGAGCTGCTTCATTATTACGCCCCTGCTCGCCACCTCCAGTCAGCTGATCAGCTCCTCCTGGAGGTGCCAAGGTGCAAGCGTATGCTCAGAGGGGACCGAGCTTTTTCTGTTGTGGCTCCAAAGATGTGGAACGAGTTACCGCTCCACATCAGGCAGGCCTCTTCACTTTTTGTTTTTAAAACTAATCTTAAAACCCACTTTTATGCACTGGCTTTTAACCCGGAATGAGATATTGATCTGTTTTGGTTGTTTTAACTGATTTTATTTGTTTTAGTTAATTTTTTTTGGGGGGGGGGGGGGGGGGGGGCTTGTTTTTTTTTTTTATTTGTACTTTGTGGTTTGTTACCTTTTATATGTCCCCTTGTGTACAGCACTTTGTTTCAGCTGCAGCTGTTTTTTTTTAAAGTGCTTTATAAATAAAGTTGATTTGATTTGATTTAAGTTGTGTTGAGTGATTTTTTTTTAAACAAAAATGTTGATTGTGATAATGAAGTATTTTGTTGTCACGTACAATGTTTGGCAAAATTCTATCCTAGGTCTTTTGGATCCTTTTGATCTATGAAGCTTAAATATGAAAAAGTATCGGTATCGGTATTGATATCGGCGATACTGGGCCTGTATTTACATGGTATCGGATCAATACCAAAATTCCCGGCATCACCCACCTCTACATACAGGTTTTCGCAGTTGAGAGTTTTAAATACTCACTCAAAATTCACACCATGAAACTATTTGGCAACTTAAATATTTTAGCACGAATGAATGTATTCAGTTTGCCGTTTTTAGTTGTAAAGGTCAATGACCTCTAGAGGTCACCAGAGGTCAGTTTGAAATCAGCACCATAGAATTGACAAAAGAAGGCCATTTGTTAAGTTTATTCGTCAATTCAGTGAATTTGATTGCTTATGATCAGGATATGTCATTCAAAGCGCATATTAAACAAATATGTAGGACTGCTTTTTTGCATTTACGCAATATCTCTAAAATCAGAAAGGTCTTGTCTCAGAGTGATGCTGAAAAACTAATTCATGCATTTATTTCCTCTAGGCTGGACTATTGTAATTCATTATTATCAGGTTGTCCTAAAAGTTCCCTAAAAAGCCTTCAGTTAATTCAAAATGCTGCAGCTAGAGTACTGACGGGGACTAGAAGGAGAGAGCATATCTCACCCATATTGGCCTCTCTTCATTGGCTTCCTGTTAATTCTAGAATAGAATTTAAAATTCTTCTTCTTACTTATAAGGTTTTGAATAATCAGGTCCCATCTTATCTTAGGGACCTCGTAGTACCATATCACCCCAATAGAGCGCTTCGCTCTCAGACTGCAGGCTTACTTGTAGTTCCTAGGGTTTGTAAGAGTAGAATGGGAGGCAGAGCCTTCAGCTTTCAGGCTCCTCTCCTGTGGAACCAGCTCCCAATTCAGATCAGGGAGACAGACACCCTCTCTACTTTTAAGATTAGGCTTAAAACTTTCCTTTTTGCTAAAGCTTATAGTTAGGGCTGGATCAGGTGACCCTGAACCATCCCTTAGTTATGCTGCTATAGACGTAGACTGCTGGGGGGTTCCCATGATGCACTGTTTCTTTCTCTTTTTGCTCTGTATGCACCACTCTGCATTTAATCATTAGTGATCGATCTCTGCTCCCCTCCACAGCATGTCTTTTTCCTGGTTCTCTCCCTCAGCCCCAACCAGTCCCAGCAGAAGACTGCCCCTCCCTGAGCCTGGTTCTGCTGGAGGTTTCTTCCTGTTAAAAGGGAGTTTTTCCTTCCCACTGTAGCCAAGTGCTTGCTCACAGGGGGTCGTTTTGACCGTTGGGGTTTTACATAATTATTGTATGGCCTTGCCTTACAATATAAAGCGCCTTGGGGCAACTGTTTGTTGTGATTTGGCGCTATATAAAAAAAATTGATTGATTGATTGATTATGGAGCTGAGAAACTGGGTTCCGATGGGGTGATTAGGTTCACAAACTTCAATGACCTCTGGCGGTCAACAGAGGTCAGGTAGAGTTTGTCATGTGGTAGATTTGAATTCAGCACACCCAAACTGACAAAATAAGACTGATTGCCAACTTTGTCCCCAAAATAACAGACCCTTTAGATGGTCTCGTGGTTAAGTGTTGGGCTTGAGACCAGAGGATCCTTGGTTCAAATCCCAGCCTGACCAGAAAATCACTAAGAGCCCTTGGGCAAAATCCTTAATCCCCTAGTTTCTCCTGGTGTGTAGTGTGCGCCTTGTTTGGCAGCACCATCACATTGGGGTGAATGTGAGGCATTATTATAAAGTGCTTTGAGCGTCTGATCCAGACGGAAAAGTGCTATATAACTGCAGTCCATTTACCATTTCTATTTTGATACCAGACTATAAATACGAGACTATAAACTAGGAGTTGCCACAGCCATACTTACGAGACGATAAACTAAGAGTTGCCACAGCCATACTTACGAGACGATAAACTAAGAGTTGCCACAGCCATACTTACGAGACGATAAACTAGGAGATGCCACAGCCATACTTACGAGACGATAAACTAAGAGTTGCCACAGCCATACTTACGAGATGATAAACTAGGAGTTGCTATAACCATAACTACAAAACACAAAAACTAGGAGTTGCCACACTGTAGTCATAATTAAAAGCTGTCAAACTAGGAGTTACTGTAGTCACAATTACAAGATGCTAATCTAGGAATTGCTATAGCTGTAATTACGAGATGCTAAACTAGGAGTTGCTATAGCCATAATTACAAAATTATAAACCAAGTTATAATTATGAGAAACTATGCTACAAATTACGATACTCAAAATTATAAGTTGCTCAAATGAGTTGCTAAACTATAAGTTACTAGTCAAAATTTCAACATGCTTATGACATTAAAATATGAGATATTCAAATTGACACATTAACTCAAAAACAGAAAAGAAATAACTTGTCGGTTATGAGATGCTCAGCCATATTATGAGGCATAGACATAATGAGACATTAACTAGTAAGTCATAAATACAAGATATTAATTACAATGGTGCAGTTCTGAATACAATTTACTATATCATATGACACAAAGCCATCAGTCATAAATCAAAATTATTCTAGTAATGTCATAATTATGAGATGTTGAATCAAAAGTGTTGACAAGACAGAATTAGAAAACATCAGAATTAAGATACCAAGCCAAAAATGACAAAGATAATGGCATAGATATTACATCTTAACAATCAGATAATTTTGTAGGATATTAGGTCACATGTATGACGTACGCCATCAGTATAACAAGACATACAGCCATAACTTCATTATTGTGAAATACTAGTCATAATTAGGCAACATACAAGCATAATAATAATAATATGTAGATTTAAAAGTATGACCTAAAGTTACAGTTAATACTGTCACAACTTTTTTTTTTAACCGTTCTTTCATCTGTTTGGGTTCACCACACTGGATCTGGTACAGACCCGTATTGGGATTTTGCACAGATGCTGTTCCTGACACGACTCCAGCTGTACCTGGAGAAAGAATTCTCAAAGCTACTGTTGTTCCCAAGTGGTCTCACAGCCACAGACTCATCAGTATCTGCTCCGCTTCAGCTCTTCACACCTGATGGGATCAGGTGTGCATGCAGCCAGGTGTAATTACTTGTTCTTGCTCAGTTACACAGTAATTATGAAATACCAAGTCACAATTTTGAGATGCTAATAATAGTTTATAACATTTAAGTTTCTCATTTATAAGACACTAATTACATCTGTAAATTATGAAGTATCTGACAGAATTCTGATTTACCATTGGGAAGCTGGTGGGCTTGAGATCAGAGGGTTCATGGTCCAAATCCCCATCATTCAGGAAAATCACTTACATCCCTTGGGTAAAGTCCTTAATCCCCAAGATGCTCCCAGCGTGCAGCTCAGCATCTTGCATGGCAGCGCGCGGACATCTGTGCAAGTGTATGCACAAATGAGTTGTACTGGAAATGTTTTTTCTTTCTAGGTTCCTTCTGTGTGTCATCTCTGAATAATTTAATAAAAACCAACACTGTTAAACGATAATAAATGCACCCATGTGTGCTAGGTGGGTGTTGCTTCTGCAGTCCCTGTGGATTTGTGTACTTTTGCTGGTTATTGCAGGTAAATGTGTCAAACAATACAAACCTGTATGTCTGCCAGTTTAATGTCTCTGAATAACTGGTGTCACAACTGCACATTTATTACACCAGATAGCATTAACTCAGTACAAGTGCACAATAAACAAGTTACATACCGATAGGTGTCAGTAAATTGGATAAGAACAAATACTGTAGCAGCAGACTGAACTTTAGATACATCAGAAACCATTTATTATTGAATTCCTTTATTTGAAGTGAGAAGTGCATATTGCAGCACTTTGTCCAAAGACAAGACGTCCATTGCTCAGATGATTCAAATTGTTTTTTTTTAACAAATCTAAGATGTTCAAGGCAAAAACTGACAGCACACTAGCAAGCATGTCAGGAAATACAGCATATAAAGAAACTCTTTCATGGTAGTACATTAAACAGTCAATCATGTTAATACAATATACTGTATATACTGTTATCACTATGTTAGAAGTTCACACTGGCACAGTGGAAAGTTCAGCTCAATCGCAAGACAAACAGCATCTATATGAAAGGCAGTACACATTTAGCAAAAAGTATTTAGACATCTGTCAAATGGCCATATGTACACGTATGGGACATTTACACACAGTGCCGCTCCAAAAGAACCCAGTAGTATTAATGTATTGCAGCACTAGTACTACTTGTGCTTCACTGCAATTATTTGTTATTATAGATTGTTCTGAATTTTCTGTAACTATGACAACATCTCACAGGATTTCCGCACCTTTGCTCACAATTTTCAACAAAATTCAAAATGGCAACAAGCTCTACAAAACATCAGCAATTTATTCTTAAAATATTTTAGGTAGCAGTACTGCAATACATTTCCCGTGTCTAGATGCTCACGATGTCTTAATGTTGGTTAGGAACCTACTACCAAATTGCTACTGGAGTGTGTACTCGATGTAAGGACACAATTTACGCCTACTCCACCGCTACCATCTTACCCGTCCTTTGACCTCGATGTTTATGGATTACACATATGCAGATATCCAAGTACACTGCAAAAGTTTCTATTTTGCAACAGCAGACTTTATTTAAAAAATGGTTCCTGATATTTAATATATATTTGTACCATTCCAGGGAGCCTTGTAGTCTGCAGTTACGAGGGTCCAGATGCCTCACGATAGCATTGTGTAGTCATTTTGCACACTATGGAGGTGGTAGATCATCCAGGTACAGTTTGACTTTGAGTGTTCAAACACCCTACGGATTGTGACATACTGCTTATTGACTACTAAATAGCAAGCTAGCAATACTATTCGGCTGTAGCCACTTAATCACATTGTCGTATTGGGTTCTATCGTAGCCGCTCAGTTCGGGAGCACCGCTGCTACCAGCCACCATCACTGGTGATACAACTCTAGTTTCAGCAACATCCATGTCAAACTGACCCAGTTTGAAAACCAAACAAGTGTGATGAAGTACAATACGCTCCATTTTCTGTATGGGTATTTACTGGAAGATCAATGCACAAGCCGTTTGCCCTTTAAGTATAACTTTAACAAATGCTTCACTGCAAAATATACATAAACCACAGAACACCACTATTTAAATCTGTGTCATTACTATAAGACCCCATCAGCATACTCCTCCTGGCCTGAAAAAACATTCTCACATTACCAAAGTCAATCATTACAGTGCTGTTTGGTATAATTATTGTGAAAAGAGCATAATTTATACACCACTACAATATTAACTTAACATTTCCATTTAGTAGGTATTAGGATTACAAAGCATAATTACTTCAAAACTATAAATATATTATAAAATCCCTGCTTTTCTTCTGAAGGCCAGTGGTCTGTATGTGAATCTATTTATTTTTGCCAAAAGACATCACGCTTTCACATAAATATTTTAACCTTGAACAGTTGTTGCAATGATTAGATTCAGGTGAGTTCTTGCACAGATTTCAATGTGGGTATTCCTCAGCACCCCTGAATGTACCAGATGGTCACTGCGCTAAAAGATCTCAGAACAAAAACATTATCAGCTCACTGTCACATGTACACGTGTGCTGTAGTGAAATGTCCTTGTGCGTAAGAGTGACAGGTTAAAATGGTGCTATGGGTAAATAAAATAAGATTTACAGTAGAAGTCACAACCTCATGATAATCTAACCGAATATACAAACGGAAATTAAATCAGATCATTTTAATAAAGTGGGGGTAATAACACCTGAATGAGTCATATAAACGTTTGGCTTCAGATCACAGTCTGTCAAATCTTGACAGTGTTGGCGTGATTCTTGCACAAAGGCTTGTCTTTTTTGGAGAAGAACGGCTGTCCTTCCAGATTAGTGGTGCAGACCTGTGAGGGCGGGTGGAGTCACAGACAGATAATATTATTCACATAGTCAATCTTGTAAACTTTAACCGCTGTGGCTACCGTGTGTGGAACTGTGTGTTTTCTTGGACGGGAGGAGGACGTACCGCACAGACGAAGCAGGTGTCGTGCCAGGTGAATCCCAGAGCCTCCAGGAATTTGTCCCCGGCCTCGATAGGAAAATCGCAGCCGTGGCAGTTTGCACCAAAGAGGGTGTAGTAATCTGTAAGGAGGAAAAAAAAAAAAAGAATAAATAAAAAGTAACAGCAATAATAAAAATTATGATGTGGAGAGATTTTTTTGTATTTACTGTACCTCTTTCACAGTAGGGCTGCCCATCCTCCATGTGGAAGACATTGCCTCTGATTGGTTGTTGGCAGGAAGCACACACGAAACAGTACACGTGCCAGGTCTGTTTTAAGGCGTTCATGATTTCCTGCATAGAGGGAAAGAGAGATGCAAACTGTGGATATGTAGGAGCAGAGAGCAGAAACTGTGAAATCTGCTTTTCCTCAAGTTAACATGGTGTCAAAGTCCTAGACTGGCCCATGCTTAGAGGAGACCATTTATTTGACTCACAGAAATGAATAATTGCTAGAGCGGACATCATCATTCACTGAAGCAGCCACTAATGACCATCTCAGGCTGCCATCTTGGGAGAGGAACTGAATGACGCGCCGCACTGTAAACAAAGCAACACGCTTGTTGTTTATGCTACAAAAGCAGCAGAAATGTTTGGGGAGGGACAGCCCGTCTATGTATTGTTGTTGCTATTTATTGTGGATCTTATAATTAATCTTTTTACAAGTTAAAAAAAATTATTGGCGATCAATGGCTGATGGCACCAAGTTATACTGCTGTCACCTCAGTCAGTCACAACGCAGCTGTGACAGGAGACAATTCTCTTACTATAAATAAGGCTTAACATATGCTATATTCCTGCAGGACAGGCTGTCAAAAATATAAATCAATTTATTTAATTTTATATAGCGCCAAATCACAACAAAGCTGCCTCAAGGCGCTTCACATGAGTAAGTCTAACCTTGCCAGCCCATAGAGCAAGCACACAGGTGACACTGGTAAGGAAAAACTCCCTCTGGTGATGTTGAGGAAGAAACCTCAAGCAGACCAGACTCAAAGGGGTGACCCACTGCTTAGGCCATTTTAACAGTTACAAGGTTTTTACTAAGTATTTACCAAACTGAAGTAACAGGAAACAGAAAAACCAGAGTAGCATTAAAAACAAAGTGCATTATTCAGATGAGCGCACAGTCGTTGGTGCTGCAGGCAGGGGGTCATTCAGCGCACTGCCGTGCAGAGCCAGCGTCAGTCTTTCACATCATCAGTGTGCCACAGCACCAGCTATCCTCATGGTATAGTATATTCCAAAAGCAGTTTGCTGCACCAGCTTCAGCCAGGGCATTTCGTGGTCAGTCCAGCGCCCCGTAGTGCATAGCTGTCAGCCTTGCAAGATGTCATCAGTGCCTCGGACAGAGAGAAAAAGAGCAGAATCAGTCAGCTGGAAAAACTGCACTTAAGGTATGAGTTCACCAGCACTAAACTGACGTGGAAGCAGAGAGAATACTAAGGTGGTTGTCAGCATCTAGCCCTGAGCTTCACTAACAGACCCAGAATTTAGATGAAGTGAGGTTGAAATCTGTTTCGTTGCTAATAAAATGAGTTAAATTGATAGAATACTATACCAGTATGTTAGCCATATGAGAGGGAGAATAAATGCATTTTAAGTCTGGACTTTAATGTCTCTACTGAGATCATTCCAGAAAACAGTTTATAATCTTACCACCCCTCCCCAAAAAGATTTAGATATAAATCACATTTTGTTACAAATACAATTATATTTTTCGTTATTAGAAGTTTTACGATGTAAGTGTGCTTGTTTCCCGTGAAGAAGGTTGCCAGTTCAGACACATCCCTGCCCATCCTCCAATTTGGATATGGATCAGGAAGGACATCTAGTGGAGCAGATAAGTATAACTTTTGGTCAGAATTGTTCACTTGTGAAACAAGCATCAGATTTGGCATGAATGTTCTTCATAAATCAGTGTTTGAGAAAAAAAGTGATGGCCACTTGAAAATCCAATATAGTGGCCAGCTAGGGGTCAATGAAGAATTACACAGGGGTCAAGATTTAAAAATGCTTCAACCATATTGAAAAGTATACCACATTATTTGTCGGATCATAAATATTCCAAAAAGGTATAGTTTAGACTATCTATGACTGAATGTTATGGAGTTATGAGGTAAAAACGGCAAAAATGGTGACAAAGGTCAGTTTCAGTTTGTACAGGGGTCAAAAGTTAAAGTTCCTCCAATTTTTTTTTAAAATGTGATGCAAATTATTGGTTAATAGGGTTTTAAAAGGGAATAGTTTGCATCATGCATCATGCTTAGTTGTCACGTTACAGGGTAACATACGTCATATGTCATAGAATCCAATGTACATCAACATTGTTTGACATTTACTCTGCAAACCAAGCATTCAACAGTGTCTAAACTATTCCATTTATTAATCCTATTAGTTCAACCAATAATTTGCACCACTTTCTACCAAAATTGGAGCAACTTTAACTTTTAACTCCTGTACAAACTGAAATTGACCTTTGTTACCATTCTTAATGTTTTTACCCCATAACATTCAGTCATAGATAGTCCAAACTATACCTTTTTGGAATCTTTGTGATCAGACAGATAATGTGGTATAGCTTTCAATATGATTGGAGCATTTATAAATTTTGACCCGTGTAATTTTTCATTGACTCCTACCTGGCTGTCATATTGGATTTTCAATTGGCCAGCACTTTTTTTTTTTCTAAAACACTGATTTATGAAGAACATTCATGCCAAATCTGATGCTTGTATCACCACGTGAAGGATTGTTTCAGTTATCTGCTGCACTAATCTGGCATAAAACATACCTCTGATCTGCTGTGGCAAACCCGAAGGATAACAATGAAAACGCCAAAGGGACTTTTTTTTTGTTTTGTTTAAGAAGTTTTACAATATATACATTGATGTTACAGACTTTATTTCAAAACTATAATTACATGTGACAGTATTATTAATAATATATTAGTAATATATTAGAGAATGAGGATGATTTATAAAAGCAAAGTTCTTTAAGCATTTTATCTATGTTTAAATATGATCTTATTTGTGGAAAATAGTTCTTTTACTGGTGGGCTATGCTGATATTATGTTTGGTCTTTAGTTATTCAAAAACATCTTCATGCAACCTGTGGTTGCATGAAGTGCTAGTGCTTAGCTCAGATAAGATAATTATAGTGGGCGATTTTAACATCCACACAGATGCTGAGAATGACAGCCTCAACACTGCATTTAATCTATTGTTAGACTCGATTGGCTTTGCTCAAAATGTAAATGAGTCCACCCACCACTTTAATCATACCTTAGATTTTGTTCTGACTTATGGTATGGAAATTGAAGACTTAACAGCATTCCCCTGAAAGCCCCCTTCTGTCTGATCATTTCTTAATAACATTTACATTTACTCTGATGGACTACCCAGCAGTGGGGAATAAGTTTCATTACAGTAGAAGTCTTTCAGAAAGCGCTGTAACTAGGTTTAAGGATATGATTCCTTCTTTATGTTCTCCAATGCCATATACCAACACAGGGCAGAGTAGCTACCTAAACTCTGTGAATGAGATAGATTATCTCGTCAATAGTTTTATATCCTGATTGAGGACAACTTTGGATGCTGTAGCTTCTCTGAAAAAGAGAGCCTTAAATCAGAAGTGCCTGACTCCGTGGTATAACTCACAAACTCGCAGCTTAAAGCAGATAACCCGTAAGTTGGAGAGGAAATGGCGTCTCACTAATTTAGAAGATCTTCACTTAGCCTGGAAAAAGAGTCTGTTGCTCTATAAAAAAAAAAGCCCTCCGTAAAGCTAGGACATCTTACTACTCATCACTAATTGAAGAAAATAAGAACAACCCCAGGTTTCTTTTCAGCACTGTAGCCAGGCTGACAAAGAGTCAGAGCTCTATTGAGCCGCGTATTCCTTTAACTAGTAATGACTTCATGACTTTCTTTGCTAATAAAATTTTAACTATTAGAGAAAAAATTACTCATAACCATCCCAAAGACATATCGTTCTCTTTGGCTGCTTTCAGTGATGCCGGTATTTGGTTAGACTCTTTCTCTCCGATTGTTCTGTCTGAGTTATTTTCATTAGTTACTGCCTCCAAACCATCAACATGTCTATTAGACCCCATTCCTACCAGGCTGCTCAAGGAAGCCCTACCATTAATTAATGCTTCGATCTTAAATATGATCAATCTATCTTTATTAGTTGGCTATGTACCACAGGCTTTTAAGGTGGCAGTAATTAAACCATTACTTAAAAAGCCATCACTTGACCCAGCTATCTTAGCTAATTATAGGCCAATCTCCAACCTTCCTTTTCTCTCAAAAATTCTTGAAAGGGTAGTTGTAAAACAGCTAACTGATCATCTGCAGAGGAATGGTCTATTTGAAGAGTTTCAGTCAGGGTTTAGAATTCATCATAGTACAGAAACAGCATTAGTGAAGGTTACAAATGATCTTCTTATGGCCTCAGACAGTGGACTCATCTCTGTGCTTGTTCTGTTATACCTTAATGCTGCTTTTGATACTGTTGACCATAAAATTTTATTACAGAGATTAGAGCATGCCATAGGTATTAAAGGCACTGCGCTGCGGTGGTTTGAATCATATTTATCTAATAGATTACAATTTGTTCATGTAAATGGGGAATCTTCTTCACAGACTATGGTTAATTATGGAGTTCCACAAGGTTCTGTGCTAGGACCAATTTTATTCACTTTATACATGCTTCCATTAGGCAGTATTAGTAGACAGCATTGCTTAAATTTTCATTGTTACGCAGATGATACCCAGCTTTATCTATCCATGAAGCCAGAGGACACACACCAATTAGCTAAACTGCAGGATTGTCTTACAGACATAAAGACATGGATGACCTCTAATTTCCTGCTTTTAAACTCAGATAAAACTGAAGTTATTGTACTTGGCCCCACAAATCTTAGAAACATGGTGTCTAACCAGATCCTTACTCTGGATGGCATTACCCTGACCTCTAGTAATACTGTGACAAATCTTGGAGTCATTTTTGATCAGGATATGTCATTCAATGCGCATATTAAACAAACATGTAGGACTGCTTTTTTGCATTTGCGCAATATCTCTAAAATTAGAAAGGTCTTGTCTCAGAGTGACGCTGAAAAACTAATTCATGCATTTATTTCCTCTAGGCTGGACTATTGTAATTCATTATTATCAGGTTGTCCTAAAAGTTCCCTGAAAAGCCTTCAGTTAATTCAAAATGCTGCAGCTAGAGTACTGACAGGGACTAGAAGGAGAGAGCATATCTCACCCATATTGGCCTCTCTTCATTGGCTTCCTGTTAATTCTAGAATAGAATTAAAATTCTTCTTCTTACTTATAAGGTTTTGAATAATCAGGTTCCATCTTATCTTAGCGACCTCATAGTACCATATCACCCCAATAGAGCGCTTCGCTCTCAGACTGCAGGCTTACTTGTAGTTCCTAGGGTTTGTAAGAGTAGAATGGGAGGCAGAGCCTTCAGCTTTCAGGCTCCTCTCCTCTGGAACCAGCTCCCAATTCGGATCAGGGAGACAGACACCCTCTCTACTTTTAAGATTAGGCTTAAAACTTTCCTTTTTGCTAAAGCTTATAGTTCGGGCTGGATCAGGTGACCCTGAACCATCCCTTAGTTATGCAGCTATAGACTTAGACTGCTGGGGGGTTCCCATGATGCACTGAGTGTTTCTTTCTCTTTTTGCTCTGTATGCACCACTCTGCATTTAATCATTAGTGATTGATCTCTGCTCCCCCCCCCACAGCATGTCTTTTTCCTGGTTCTCTCCCTCAGCCCCAACCAGTCCCAGCAGAAGACTGCCCCTCCCTGAGCCTGGTTCTGCTGGAGGTTTCTTCCTGTTAAAAGGGAGTTTTTCCTTCCCACTGTCGCCAAGTGCTTGCTCACAGGGGGTTGTTTTGACGGTTGGGGTTTTTCCGTAATTATTGTATGGCTTTGCCTTACAATATAAAGCGCCTTGGGGCAACTGTTTGTTGTGATTTGGCGCTATATAAATAAAATTGATTTGATTTGGTTGGGATTTCTGTGGTATTTGCTACAGCCTCCAGGTAGTTGGTTTTATGCAATACATTTTCTGTTGTGGATCTTTATTTTACTGTCAGTACAGCGGTGAGACACAAAATCCTCTCTCAAGATGGGGGACAAAATATCACAAAAAGGAGCATGATGTCCAATCTAGTATTTACTCATCTCTACCTGTGATCTAGATTCCATACAGTACAAGGTAGTACAGACATATCAACGGTTCTGGAAATATTTTAGTGCTTCAATTCAAGCATTTTGAAGAACCACATATGTCAGATACGTGTAACTGATGCAATTGGAAGCCTGGGATCATAATTCATACATAATGATTACAAGTAAACACAAGTTTCGTCACTCACCCCCAAGATCTTCTGGTGGCAACGGGCACAGGTGGGAGCAAAGAACTGTTCGTAGCAATGTTCGCAGTACACCTGTCCCTTCTCTTCCACAAACCCACCATTTGTCAGGGAGGCACGGCAGTGAGCACAGTTGAACTCCTCAGGGTGCCATGACATGCCCATAGCCACAAGGAATGGACCCCTACCCAGAACAAGAAAGGAACAGTATACAATTATAGACTTTTCTTTTCAGTGTACCCGTGATTATGCGGACTTACTATTATGGGGTTCACCTCGGCGCTGAGGTGAACCCCATCCTGACCAAGTCTGCATAATCACGGGTACACCGAAATCAACAGTCTATAACTGCTTTATTATATGGTAAACAAGAAAATTGGAAGTTTGTCAAACATACTAAAACTGAAAAATCAATCTCAAGTTTCAGCTCTTTATTATTACTGTCATACTGTATCAACTGACATCCCATCGATCGACTGGAGATGCCTGTTAAGTCCGTGACGAAGAGTCATCAGGCTTGTTTTCTTATAAAGTTCGGCATTCGCCTGTCTAGCTTCCGCGTAAAATGGACCGAGTACTCCGTCAAGCATCCGTCTGTCATAAGTTTCAAAGTTGGGTGCATGTCCCTTTTCAGTGATGTACTTGCGAAACAGGTTGGCTGCTGAGGGTGCTGCTGAGTCTCTGCGGGTGTTCTCCGCATCTTTTTTGTGTAAAATTCATTTTAAGTCAGCGTCGCTAACAGATGCAAACCTGTCTTCTGCCATCTTGTCAACAAACTGACAGCCAAAGTAGGCATTGTATCGATTTGTTTTCGACTATTAAAGTATAAATGTAGAGGTGTAAGATACCATATGATGTAATACGATGTAGAATGTCATATCACTGAACAGTATGCAGCTTTTTCTTTTGTTGCTGTTGTCTGGGTGTTTTGCAGTCCTGGTATATCTACCTGATGACTTTGTTGCACTTGCAGCACATTGGGGTGCGTGTACCAGCTGGGATGTGCTCCGCCTGCTGCACCAGAGAGTCCAGGTCCTGTGGGTGCGGCTGTGGGGTGGGCCGGTGTGGACCTTTGGGAGTAGGACTGGCAACTTTCCCAAATACAGGAGCTGCACCACCCTTAGGAAAGACTAAGCGAGCGAAACAAAATAATGGATAAGATTATTTAAACAATTCTTGAAATAAGAATGTTGCGAACAACAACAACAAAATTAAATTCTAATAATCTTGTAAATTCTCATTTCTTGCATTACCCTGAATGCAACACACATGCAGTTTAGGTGTGTTTTTAGATGGATGGGAAAAATCTGATGCACTCTGACCTGTAAGCCTGAAGCCTGAGACAGCTGAGTGAGACTGATCCACCCTGACTAAACAAGGGATCAATTTTTCCCCTCTAAGTGAAACAACACATTCCTAGTGTCAGAGGAGACACCTGGAAAAATAATCTCTCTCCTCTCATTCCAAAACATCTGGAGAGGATGCACCCCCACTCCCATTTCTGTCTCATTGCAAAGACACAACAGGGTAGAGGCAGCACTGGTCACCCTAGGGATGTGGGGCGGGGGCTGAGAGTAACAGGTTTGAGGAGGTAGAGGCTATTTAAAGAAAGCACCATTATCAGCCTTAGAGGTTAAAGGAGAAGTGGTTGCTTAATTTCCTTGTAATAGAATGCAAACGGACTGCACGGACATTAGTGGGACTGACCGGGATGTGAGGAGGTGATAGAATGGAAACAGAGGCTTCAAATACATTCAAAAACATTGCTGGTGTTAAATTTTCTGTAACCCCCCCCCAAAAACACCCTGTTCTCTAGTTAACATCATTACATAATTTTAAAGATCTGAAATTAAAATGTTAAAGTTTTCCAGAGATTATGGGACGCATCTGGAACTTGCGGCCATTTTTTTTTAATGAAAACTGAAAGGGCCATAATTAAAGAAAATGCAAACTGCAGTCAGTGTCAGTATGCACATTAGGCTATATTAAAAGAAAACAAACAAAGAAAGGGTTTTCTTTTATCTCATCCTTTAGCATGCTTGCCTTATGACATCACAAAGATGTGATGGTGGAGGAAACCCCAATGCTGTTTGGCCTTTATCCAGTGGTGTCCATAGAAATTCCATAAAAGGCCAAGTGGGTGCAGGTTTCCTTTGTAACTGTAGGGCTTCCGCAGGTTATATGATAGAATCTTATGGATACAAAGAAAATCTGCTCCATCTTGGATGTTTCTGGAATCTCTCTGGACACCACTGCCTTAATCAGATGGCATGGGTAAAAAAGGGATGGTTGGTGAAGATAAGCACTCTAGAATACACAACATCTACTCAGTTTCTCACTAAAACTCAGCATACGAGGTCTATTAGATAATAAACCGACCCTTTTATTTTATTTTTTTTTTAACTATATGGATTTGAATGACGTGCGATTACACCAATCATGCTTGAACCCTCGTGCGCATGCGTGAGTTTTTTTCACACGTGTCGGTGACGTCGTTTCCCTGTGGGCAGGCCTTGAGTGAGATGTGGTCCCGCCCTCTCAGCTGAATTCCTTTGTTTCACACACTGCTTGAGACGGCGCGTGTTGCTTTATCAAAATTTTTTCTGGACCTGTGAGGAATATCCGAGTGGACACTATTCGAGAAATTAAGCTGGTTTTCGGTGAAAAGTTTAACGGCTGATGAGAGATTATGGGGTGTTTCTGTCGGTGTAAGGACTTCCCACAGAGCAGAACGTCGTGCAGCGCTTCCAGGCGCCGTCGTCGGCCTGTTTCGACCTGAAAACATCCTAATTTAAGGCTTAATTCACCCAGGACGTCGTGAGAGAACAGAGAAGATTCAGAAGAGGCCGGCATGAGGAATTTATGCGGACATTCCACTGATTAAGGACATTTTTTAAATGAAAGACGTGCGCACAAATTCGCCGAGTCGTTTCCGTGACGACTCGGTGAATCTGTGTGCGCCGCGACAGGAAAAACACCTCCGTGTTGAAAACCATTTGTAAAATTCAGGCGGCTTTTGATGGCTTTCAACAAGTGAGTAACTGAGAAATTGTTTAACAGCTTGGGCATGTTCCAACTTGCCCGTTAAGGTTTCCAACGGAGGAGTTTTTCAAGTCGCGACCCCCCGCGGTCGGGTCCGGCCCGACATGCGACTCTGCCCGCACATTCTTTCATTACAAAATGTCCGTTAACAATGGAATGTCCGAATAAACTCCTCATGCCGACTTCTTCTGAATGTTCTCTGTTCTCTGACGACTTACTGGGTCAACAGAGCCTGAAATGTGGAAGTTTTCAACTTGAAACGGTGAGACGCTGCCGCCTCGAAGCGCAGATCGCCGTCAGGCACCGTGGGCCATCCTTACGGCGACACTACCAGACCAAAATCTCTCATCAGCCGTTAAAATTTTTACTGAAAACCAACTGAATTTATTGAATGGTGTCCACTCAGTTGTGCCTTACAGTTTTGAAAAAATTTTGATCAAACAAAGCAACAGTCTCTGAGCCATTCCTAAACAATGAAAAAAAAAAAAAAAAAAAATCGACGAGAGGGTGGGCGACTCCTCATTCAAAGACTGCCCACAGGCGAATGACGTAACCGACAGGCGTGAAAAAACTCTAGCATGCCCACGAGGGTTCAAGCATGTCTGATGTAATCACACGTGATTCAAATCCATATGGTTTTTGAAAAAAATAATAAGGTCGGATACTTTTCTAATAGACCTCGTATATGTACATGAGGCATTAGACAATGCTGGCATGTAAATCACTAAATTATTAATAAATCTATGTAAAAGGGGGCCCTCCCCATTTACACAAATTTATTAATAATTTAGGGGGGAGAATATAAATACACTTAAGGAATGTCATGGAAAACATTCAGGCCAGATTCAGCACCGCTACTGTGAGATATGAGTTTGTTTACCAAAATACAAATATGTGTTAATCTGTTAAATAACACAAGCAACAGGGACCAGACTGTATTCGTCTGCTCTCCCCCTGCGGCACACTTCAGTGGGTATTTCTAAAAAGGCCTCTTGGGAAATACTTAAGGTTGGAATTCGAGCCACCCCACACAGGGTGAATGCTGCATGTGTTCATGTGTGCGTGCATATTTGTGTTTTAGTGTTGCTAATAATGTCCTTTAACTGATGCATTTAGTCAATATTTTCCGTGAGTAGCCCCACAGAGTTGTGTGGCAAAGACTGCTGTATTTACAGAGCAGCTTTCAAACAGAATAAAATTGATAATTACGAACTTCACCATCGTTTTAACTAAGGGCACAGAGGGAATAGCCAATAATCACAACAAATTAACTGAATACCTCTGGTTTTTATAGTGCTCATAATCTAACAGTTTAGTGTCAGTTATACAACCCCAATTCCAATGAAGTTGGGACGTTGTGTAAAATGTAAATAAAAACAGAATACAATGATTTGCAAATCCTCTTCAACCTATATTCAATTGAATACACCACAAAGACAAGATATTTAATGTCCAAACTGATCAACTTTATTGTTTTTTTGTGCAAATATTTGCTCATTTTGAAATGGATGCCTGCAACACATTTCAAAAAAGTTGGGACAGGGCAACAAAAGACTGGGAAAGTTGATGAATGCTCAAAGAACACCTGTTTGGAAACAGTTGAGTGTCATGATTGGTATAAAAGGAACATCCCCAAAAGGCTCAGTCATTCACAAGCAAAGATGGGGCGAGGATCACCACTTTGTGACCAACTGCGTGAAAAAAAAAAAAAGTCCAACAGTTTAAGAACAATGTTTGTCAATGTTCAATTGCAAGGAATTTAGGAATTCCATCATCTACAGTCCATAATATAATCAGAAGATTCAGAGAATCTGGAGAACTGTCTACACGTAAGCGGCAAAGCTGAAAACCAATACTGAATGGCTGTGACCTTCAATCCCTCAGGCGGCACTGCATTAAAAACCAACAACATTGTGTAAAGGATCTTACCGCGTGGGCTCAGGAACACTTCAGAAAACCACTGTCAGTTAACACAGTTCATCACTACATCTACAAGTGCAAGTTAAAACTCTACCATGCAAAGCGAAAGCCATACATCAACAACATATAAAAACACCGCCACCTTCTCTGGGCCCAAGCTCATTTGAAATGCACAGACAAAAAGTGGAAAAGTGTGCTGTGGTCTGATGAGTCCACATTTCAAATTGTTTTTGGAAATCATGGACATCGTGTCCTCCAGACAAAAGAGAAAAAAGACCATCCAGATTGTTACCAGTTCTAAGTTCAAAAGCCAGCTTCTGCGATGGTATGGGGGTGTGCTGGTACCCATGACATGGGCAACTTCCACATCTGTGATGGCACCATCAATGCTGAAAGGTACATCCAGGTTTTGGAGCAACACATGCTGCCATCCAAGTGATGTGTTTTTCAGGGACGTCCCTGCTTATTTCAGCAAGACAATGTCAAGCCACATTCTGCACGTGTTACAACAGCGTGGCTTCGTAGTAAGAGAGTGCGGGTACTAGACTGGCCTGCCTGCAGTCCAGACCTGTCACCCATTGAAAATATGTTAAGAAGTGCAAAATACGACAACAGAGACCCCAAACTGTTGAACAACTAAAGTCGTACATCAAGCAAGAATAGGAAAGAATTCCACCTGCAAAGCTTCAACAATTAGTGTCTTCAGTTCCCAAACGCTTATTGAGTGTTGTTAGAAGGAAAGGTGATGTAACGCAGTGGTAAACATACCATTGTCCCAGCTTTTTTGAAACGTGTTGCAGGCATCTATTTCAAAATGAGCAAATATTTGCACAAAAACAATAAAGTTTATCAGTTTGAACAGTAAATATCTTGTCTTTGTGGTGTATTCAATTGAATATAGGTTGAAGAGGATTTGCAAATCATTGTATTCTATTTTATTTACATTTTACACAACGTCCCAACTTCATAGGAATTGGGGTTGTAAAAGCTGCAGAATAATCAACAGAGGAGCAGAAGATAGACAAGTGCAGCACTGCCTTCTGCAGGCTAACAGGAGAAACAAACTGATTCTGATTAAAGGGAAAACAGCTTCCAAAGTGGCTGGTAAATACGAGATGTAGGGAATGATTTGTGGCCGTGTTGCTCTACCTGATGCACCTCCAGCTTGATAGGAAGGGTTCTTCTGGGCAGCAGGGCTCTTGAAGGTGGACACTGGGGTGTTCCCATTCCTGGGTGCAGCTTTGGAATATGCTTTAGCAGCAGGAGAAGTGTGCACATCGGGGGTGATTTGGTTACCTGCCTCACTACGGAACAAACAGACACTGTAACTCATTACAACACAAATACACGCGCGCAAACCGGCAGACTGAAGCTGGTCTGGTGGTGTTGCACTTCTTCACTGTGGTAGCTCTTTAATGTTTTTGTTTTTCACACTATAGAACAGTTTGATGTTTTCCAGTTACACACAAAAAAAAGTTTCTTAGGAGGCCAATGCTGCCACTCATGTCAGCTGGTTGAACAATTTAGTCAAAACTTAACAGCAATCTTAAAAAAAAAAAAAAAAAAAAAAAAAATGCCTTCTGCAACCATTTTGAAGGTTCCAATTATTCTTCAGTTTTTTTTCTTTTTGTTTTTTTTCCCCCCCCCAATGGTGGTTCAGTTACTTCGTGTTGAAGCAACAGTTGTGCAAGTGCCCATTTTTGGTGAAAAGTACAAAGTCGATGTGGTTATCATTTCACTTGTAATAACTTGCTTTTCATTTCAAGCGGATGACTGTGGGCAGGAAAGAGTCTCAACTCTGTAAAAGGTGAAGACAACTGTGAACAAATCTGTGCACAGATGTGTGCACGACATCTGTGCACAAATATAATTTGACACCTACTTTTTTTTTCTTCAACACTCTTCAGAGAGGATAAGTAGGGGGAAAATATAGAGACCACATTTTACTACAGTTCTTTCCCACATTTTGATTAATTTGTTCCCATTTTCTGATTATTTATGTCTATATAAGTGCAGCACCAGAGAGCCAACACAACAGACCAGCCTTGAAGCATGAAGTTCACTGCACTCAATTCAACATCCTCATTAATTTCCTTTTACCAACAATATAAAGCAAATATTGATATTAAAGTGAGTCTATTCCAAAACAAAAAGTAAAGCTTAACTAAAAAGTCTATCCATAACTATTATCAAGGACAACTGCGTTCAGCAGATGGTGCCTAGAATGCATGGCATAGTCTCAGACACTTCCAAAATTATTTAATTATCTTCTGTGCACCAATTAATCAAAAAAGGGGATTAAGTTTCTCTAATGCACATGCAACAGCATTTAAACCATTGCTTGAAGTAAAATGTGGCCTTGATTTTAATTTATTTATTTGCAATAATAATAATAAAAAAATGTATATTGCATCAACATAATGAGATGTGTACAGGTATGACAGTCTTCGATCTGCTGTGCAGAAAAATATAACAACAGACGTGCAACTAAAATGACATATTTAGGAAGTTTCAATTCTTAGTTTTAACTTTGGCATGTAATTCTGCCAAAAGTAGGACAATCAGCAATCTCTTTGACACACACATCCATTTTTTGTCAACTTGAAAAGAAAATAACATGTGGATTGCTACAAGAAAGCATGATTACAGAAATAAGAGTATTTCTAAGTATTTGTTATGTTGAAAGGACTGGAGGAAAAAAGCCAAATTGACTTGTGCCTATACACTAATTCCATTTGTACAACACCAGCAGCTATTTTTACCTCTTCCTTTTGGAACTAATGTCTAATTTATTTATGAAACAGATTATTAGACTACAAAATTGTTACTGACAAATATAGTTTTCCTGCCAGGACAAAGAAGGAAGGACAGAGCAAGAATAGGCGACAGCAGAAAATAAAGTTTTATTGAGGAAAGAAACAAAGAAAATCACAAGCCAACAAAAATCAAGTACCAGGATTAGAGCTGAAAATAGATCAAACAGTGTGTAGAACAAGCGCTAAGTATAAGAATACATAATGATTGCAAACAGTAATACAGCAGATAAAATGATTACTGAACATATATTTCTAAAGGTGCTACTGACATGGAATTTTCACCAGATTTCAGAAACAACCCAAGTAATCCACACATCTATCTATAAAACAAGAAGCATCTGTGTGGATATGGGTGTGGGTGTGTGTGTCTCTATGACTATTTGTCAGATCAGCCTCGCGCATGGCACAGTGATGTGCATCGTTTATTATCAAAATTTGGGGGATTAATTTTCAAAGCCTTTATTTTGATTACAGGGTTGGCCCACTCCTTCTGAAAATGTCCCCGTGAATTAAATCAAACACACCCTCTCTTTTCTATGGTGTTTAATGCAGCAGTTTAATCAGCTATCTTAGCTGCACAATCAATGGATCCCACGATTTACATAGACTCACTGCAAATATGAGTTAATTAAGTATAGTAATTTATTTATGGTAGTTTTTTGTGGCATTTTGTAAATGCGGAAATGCGTTCTGTCATCAAAACGTACCCTTGTGGACAAATCAAGTGCACCTTTCTTCTTCTATGGTGTTTTACGACAGCCGGCATCCTTATTGTTGCATTGCTGCCACCTTCTGCATCAGTCCATTATAGTAGTACAAAATACTGTCGATGAGTCCAGTGTCTGTCAAGTATTTAAAAAGCCAACACTTCCCCCTTCCACTTGACCTTATGTCTAAAATGCTTCCTACAGAAACTTCTTTCGGGCCTATTCTCCTAAATTCTGAGAGAAGCTCTTGCCTATCTCTGGAATATTTATTATAATACATGAGAACATGCTGTACTGTCTCTGGTTGTGGACATATTCCATCATACATACTCTTTACCTCAAAAAACAAATGTAACCAGATTGAGCCTTCAAAGCACTTTTAAAAATATCATGCTGTTGCATTACCATTTTTGCTTTTCCCCAATGGCATGCCAATAGCACCTTTAGAAACATACTGACTGAGAAAAATGGTGATATGTTCAATAATTATTTTACCTGCTATAAGCAATATGCTACCATGCAGTATACATATATACACACACATAATCTATACATAGTGATAACATATGACAGACATGAAGATAACATTTACCTCAAACAATGTTTACAACTACTCAAGTTTGTTTGTCCAAGTACTTGCGTGATTTTCCATTCACCTTGTTTGAATTTGTTAATGCTGATCATTACACAGAATACTGGTTCAACACTACACATATGGCAGTTTGCAAAAGTGGCACTAAGTTGTAATTATGGCTAAAAATAAATAAAACCTGACAGCCAACAGCAAAACAAAGCCTTGCTTACTATACATTTAGCACACGAGCGGAGACACCATGATGCCAATCTCTCAACTTTGTGTACTTTTGTCCTACAACTTCTGGGTCCAGCTTGTTCCTTCTGATTTGCCCCATAAGACAAGATTGAAGGGAGAGGGAAAAAAAGGGAGAAAAGTTAAAGAAGTAGAAGAAAAGCACAACACCATGAAGAAATACAGGAATAAAGGAAGGAAAAGTAGTGAATCGTAGAAGTGCAGAGTTTGAAAATAAGATGTAAAGTAACAAAAGTTGCAAAATTGTATTTGTGGTAAAATTGTCTTTGTGGTAGTAATGGCAAGTCTACTGAACAACAAACCCTCGCTGACAAAGTGTGAGTCGAGGTTGCTTTTACCCACATTATCCTACTAGATTATCCACAGATTCCAGTGACTGAGGGGCAGACAGTTAAATCAACTGGATAACGGTAAAAACCAAAGGGTTACGCTGAGGCTACGGCTGGCTCAAATTCCCTCCAGTCATCAATTCTTCACCATGATCTCAAATGTGGGTCATCCCAATTAAGCCGTAAATAAGGCTTATACTTTGGGGCCAAGAGCTCAGGAAATCAGGGCTTAGCTCTAAAAGGATCCCAAGTCATCATGCTTATATATAATAAATAAAATGTAAAATAATAAAAAAAAAAAAAAAAAAAAAATCAATCACTCACTAATGCATACCAAAACTGATATTTAAAAATTAAAATAGCCACTTACTTTCTTCCACTGCTCTCTGATTCTTGATCTGTGAACGTAAAACACGAGACCACTGTAAATGCCAATTTTTTACAGTTGCAGAAAAAAGTGAATAAATTATGAATACTTTAAATATCAAACTGCTCAGTATGCATTCCACATTAGTTTGGTAACATCATTTGACCGACAGAAAGAGACAAATCTCAACTCTTACTTATGTGTGAGTTAATCAGGGATAGACAGAACTAGATGACTGCCTCATTACAGAATGGGCCAACTTGCAGCGAGTCAGCACAAGCAGCACTACATTCTGCAACACTGAGTCAACTGGTTCATTTACTCAATTACCGATGTACTGCTTCAGTTATCTGGCTCTATGGTGTACGTGAGCCTCTGTGCTGCCATGCAAATGCTTTATAGCTGTGAGTGTCATGTTTTAACACGAAAAAAGCTGGTGGGAAGAAAAAAAAAAATCATTTTTACTGAAGTGAACATCTTTTCTTTTCTTTGAAGAAAATTCATAGAAACTGCAACAACACAAGGAGGAGCATTGGTGATCATGATACAGCAGCATGCTACATTTTGCCAGGATATTCAATATCCACCTCACAATTTATTTTTAAAATGACGTATGCAAGACTGATGGACAGATTTACAAAACTCCGCATGCATGGACAGATTTAAGCATTACAGTGCTGGAACTCACTGAATGCTGTTAGGTTTATACTGCACATAATGCTGGCAAGTGACTCCATTTCAAAGCTGTTCACACTTATATACTCAACACAAATGCAGCAAATGTATTTCCACTTCATTTATTTTCAGGATTTTGCAAAGATACATTTACATTTCTGCTTCACTGTCAAGTGACTGGTTTCTGTTGTTTGGGAATAATTCTTGCCCTATTTGGTGTTGGTGGATGGCTGACTTGTGATACGTATGCGATATAGTGATTCAACTCTAGGTCCATCTGTCTCTATGGAGTTACTGTAAAAGTCATTTGACATCATTTGAAGAGATCTACACGTGTGGACACACAAACACAGTAATTAAAAACAAACAAAAGAGAGACCAAAACAGCAGTATGAATATTGCATTGCTGCCTACAGTTGGCTCATAATATAAAACAGTCACTGTGTCTTACAACCAACAATCAGTTCACGAAATAATCAAAACTGTCAGCAGCTTTCGTATTAGCTTCATCGACTAATGAAACGATAACAAGATTACTTGAAAATAAGAGTAAGACAAAAGCATAATATCAAATTAAATCACAAAGGTTGTCTGTAACTTCCTAAAATACCCCAAAACAGCTATTTCTACACGTAAAATGTATTCAACTTTCTAGAGTGTATCACATCAGGTACACACCATTCTCAGTGCCGGTGAGCTGAGCCAGAATCCGGAAGGATCTGGACTGGGAGGTACCCGATCTCGGATGCCAGTCCTCCGTGTCCTCAATCAGACGCAGCTTGCTGGGGTCGCAGATCATGGAGGCCTGGCTTGATTCTGGCTCAACGCTAGATTTCCTGTATTAGAGATATTTCAACTTCAAAATATGTCAATTTTGCATTTGAAATTTACCAGTTTAACAGTGAAATGGAACACGTGTATGAGTTGGATAACAAACGGTTATCGCACACGGCACTCGTAATGAAAACGTGCTATGCAATGAGTGTTCCACAGTCAATGGGAATATGTGCAAGTTTCACACTGTGACCTAAGTGCTGTTAGACTTCACAGTTACAGCCTGTGTTCATCTGGAAATACAAATCTGTACACATGAGTAAAATACCAGAGAGGCACAAGAACTCCACTCAGAGTGCACACCTCCACAGAGGTTCAAAACACTCCATTTTGGCCACCAAACCTAGACTTTGGAGATTAAAGAAACTGATGAGCTAATTTTAATTTTGTGTGTAGTTTCAGCCACTTGTTCCTAATTTCCATCATGCATATGATAAGCTGATTCCCCACAACAAGCTATGGCATATCCAGCAGGTGGCAGTGGTCAGCTGGTGGTTGACAGGTCTATCATAAATGACATATGCACAAAATAAAGAAAAAATAAAGATTAAACTTTCAAGTTGAGTCATTCTTGCTCAGTATATTTGACATTAAAACCACACATGCCAATTAAACCCTCCATGTGTTTGAACGTATGCTAAATCAGTCTATAAAAGCAAAATATTGCGTTGCCATCACGTCACAAATGTCAAAAATTGAGCATTTAGTGCAAGATGGTAGTGACCATGTTTTGACCACAAGATGGCAGTAATGAGCTTTGAAACTGCAGTCACATTATAAAGCACATTGGCCGCCTGTTTAAGTGCAGGTGAAGGATAAACAGAAGAGGGCAATCTCCAGGCTATTCTTAGCCACAGTAAAATATACTTAGCAGTGACTCCAGTGTCTTTGAATAAACATCCTGACAACCAGCAGACGGAGCTAAACAGAAGCTTAGCTGACTGATAACAGCAGTCTGTCTGCAAGAGAAGCAGAACAGTATGGGCCACGTGGCGCCTGATGCCACAGAGAACCTGAATGATCAGACGATCCCAACTTTGCACCCTGGGTCTTATAGGTGGATTATTTACACTTTGTTTGGACTTGACATTAGCATTTACTGCATGTAGAAAACCATGAATATGAAGTTAGCTCAAAGGAGTGCACGCATGCCTTTAGCAATCAAAGCAGAGACACAAAGGCTATAATCACATTCCATGTGGTTACAAAGCCGCTGCTGCGGCGGCAGAGATATTAGCATTCACTACACTAACTTGGATTTTGTTTGGTCTTCATCCTGTGGGCAAAAAAAGGAGGTAAATGGAGAAGACATGAAATGAAAAAGGATTAGGAACAAACCAGTTTGTGGGGAAACTGGCGTGTTCCATCAGTTGTGAGGCCCATCTGAGAGAATGTGCAGGTCAAGGCACAAACATGCACATGCAACAAAGAATACACTTGGACAGTGACATTTTAGATTAAGGAAATATCACAGAACCATCTACTCTCATGGAAGCAACGTTGAGAGCAGTGGTTCCCAACCTTTTGCCTTGGAGAACATTTGTATTTATGAAAGGCTGCTTTGGGCCTGCCCTTCTTATAATTCCTGACCAATGTTCTGTGTGGAAAAATAAAAACCCTACAGAGGTTATCAGCGTCAATGAAGCTGTTTTACTGGTTGCTAGACACACAGTTTGACATTGTGTAATTATGATACGTGAGCTTGTAAGGTGGAACCGTCAGAAAAACATGACGCCATTTGACGCATATGATTGTGATGGATTGGAAAATTTGGAACAGATTCTCAAATGGAACAGGTTCTGGATTCCCATCACTACCCCAGCCCATGCAAATGCACACACACAGTAAAATAATAATAATAATGTGATTCACTCGATGTTTTTGGCAAAAATTAACTAACACATAATTTTATGGGGGTTTTTTCCCCTCTTTTCTCTTGGGTTCATCCAAAGAAAACAAATGATCTTTTCATTACTACTGATTATGTAATAAGTGAGTTACTCTAACTTTACATAATGTGCACTTGTAATTTTGCAGCCTGACAGCAGACAAAACATCACAACCCCTCTGTGACCTTTGGTAACTGTGCTGGCCAATAGATTCCTGAGTTCAATTTGTAGCAGACAAGAAAATCACTAAGGTCCCTTGGGCAAGATCCTTATCTCAAAGTTATTCCCGGTGTGTAGTAGAGCGCTTTGTGTGGCAACACTCTGACATAATTGTGTGTGCGCATGTGAAGCATCGTTGTAAAGCGCTTTGAGCATCTGTATCAGATGAAAAACCAGCATAAAAATGAAGTCCAAAATACTACCCAAATATTAACAATAAACAAAAGCTTTGAAATATCTCAAATTTAGTGTGACAATGCACCTGACAGTATATTACAGTCCATTTTGAACTGTGGTATTTGTTAATTACATTTATAGAAATCACAGACCAGTTTAATTTGCATATTCACAAGTGCACAAGACCACTAGGCATGTCTGCTTAAAGCCAATAAAAACACGAGTAGCAAATTATTTAAATCCCGCTGAGTATCGTTTCTCAACTAGTGGGCCAAACCCCATTAATAAAAGGTCAGTCCAGCATAATTTATCTCCATTTTTGTTCTCTAGAATCACACTGCTGGCCTGTATTTCACTTAAATAGAAGCCACTGCTACACCAGTTGTGCTTTTTGGTCAAAAAGTACATTTTGGAGTGTAGCTATTCGGACTGGGGTTTTAAAGATAGTCTAGCATCATTTAACACATTGCCTGGATTCTTCGACTCCACCCGTTTGCCGCGGATCCGATTTGGACTTCTTTCATCAATGCAGCTTTTGTGAAAACCTAAGTGATGGGTTGTTTCAGTGTTACTTTTTCAAATGAGACACATGCCATATTTTGGGTTAAAATGAAACATGGGGTAATGTCAGAAAGGAAGAATGCAATATTTCAATCACTAACACATTCCTTCAGGTAGAGCGCAAGGCAAAAAATGTCCACTATGCTGAGGCATGGCAATTCAGACAGTTAAAAAAAACAAACAAACCACAAATCCACATCTGGCTGACCATTTTGCAGGATATGATACCCCATCATCTCCTATTAAATAACACTTACATCACTGTCTGTGATTTTATAACATGCACAGTTCATTTGGTTTTTTTTTCCCCTTCAATATGGTTATTTAAAATGGTGCAGAAATGAACCTCATTATTTCCACACATTTATAAAATGATTTTTAAAACCATTGGTATTTGACAAAACTGCTGATACCCTGTTTTAGTATTGGGAGAAAATTACAGATCAGTGCTGTCCTATAGTACACATAGCAAGTTAATATAGTCTTTTTTATGAACATTAAAAATAACCATCTATACAAATTTGTCCACCTGGGTCCCCATAATTCCACAATGATGTTTTGAATGACATCCATCCCATTTTCTTCCTACAATATTAAATTTTTACAGCTTCCCACAGATAGCAGTAATTAACGTGTTGCATTCTGACATGCTGTATCACATGTTCTCCTGAGTCAGACGTCCTATAGACCCACTGGTGCTGCTGCCAATCTGTAGTAGCATGAAATGAACTTGAGTGTATGACTTTATTGATAGGACACTAGTTACACAGGCTACCTTCTCAGCCAAGGCCAGTACCCATTTACAGCTGGGAAGACTGGGAAACTGCAGACTTATCTAAGAACACAGACAGGTAGCAAATCCAGATCCCAGATTTGGAGCCCAACTCCTTATCCAATGAGTTACCTGCTTTAACTTTGAAAACATCCAAAACAAACCCAATAAAATGAACATCCTAATGTCTTTATCTTTTTTGGTTTGTATTGGTAAGTAAACACCTGCTTTCACTCATAAAATGAAGAATCAGAAGTCACAAATTTTGCACTTTGTCATCCGCAAGCTTGAGACTGATTCTGTACAGCTACCACAGCTGTACCAAATTGTACAGTCTTGGTGCCAAAGAGCGCTTTGATGGAGGTGACCAATACCCTCTGTAAATGAAGTTTAAAAATTATGCAGATAGTAAAGAATAAGTATAGCAGGTGTACTGATGGGTGTAATAGCGATACAAATGAAAGATAAATTACTGCCACTACCTACCCATTGAACTGCTCTGACATCCCTTGGCTCTCCAATAGACCCCGTCTCTGTCCCATAGCCACCTCAGAGGCATTGACATTGGAGTAGAGGTTGATAGGTGAGTTATAGACCGAGGGCTGTGGGACATTAGGATTGGAGGAGGGAGCTGTCACTTTAGCTGGAGAGGAGGAGTTAGACAAGGAGGAAGAGGCAGAAGGTGAAGTGAAGGCGGTGCGACCAGAGCTGGGCCTGGGACCTGAACTTGGTGGAGCTGATTCTGGTGCATGGAGGGTTGACTTCAGTGGAAATGGAGGTTGCGGTGGGGGAGTGGAGGCAGCAGGTGTGAAAGCAGATGATTCAGAAGGGATGGATGCCACTTTGTGGGCAGCAGGGGAAGAAGAAGCTGTGACCACACCACTGTCCCCACCAAATGGTCGGGCTGTCTTGTTGTATGCAGCACTGGGTGGATTTGCTGGCTTGGTTTGTGTGGAACTTGGGGCAGGGTGAGTGATTGGGACAGGCTTAATTATTTCTTGAGGTTCATCCTACATAAAAGAGGTGGGAGACACACAACATGCACCAAATGCAAATCCAAGATAAACTCATGCATGTAACAGCATTCCCAAATGTAATGCACATCAATCACATTAGCACGCCTTCATACTGCTCTTCGCATGCCTGCGCATTACAAGTTTAAAAGGTGCAAAAAAATGTGACTTAACCAGCACAATTACACATGCAAAGCCTAAATGTGTCCTGACACAATCTCAGAAGGGCGCAATCAGCATGCTCATTTTTACATAAACAGTAACATTTCTTATAATGTAATTCGGACTCAACACAGTTATTAATTTTTGAATTTTTCTTACCACAGGAACTTCCCCTTTAGCATCTCTGTGAAGACAGAAAATTATAAAATCAACAAAACTATAAATACAATTTGTTATCCAATTTTCTTTTGCAGTTTCTGACATTTTATAGTGTGATTAGTCACAACACTAGGCAGATTAAGCGACAATTAGTTGCAGCCCTATTGGCAGCGCAGCAACATAACTGACTGCCCCATGTCAGATTAGTCAGTGTCTTAATTCACAGCATAATTTGGACATGTTTTGTGGTACGGGATGTGGTTTTATACAATCAGGTCCATAAGTAATTCTGCACCTGTATTCCACCACAGTCAAAGCATCGTGGTGGAATGGAGCAGAGACAGAATTATAAATACAAGAAATAAAGAGAAAACCAAGACTTGAGTCTCCCATGTGCCTTCTGCAAAACTGAGGCTGAAATTTATGTCTCCTTTAAGAAAATGCTTCGCTGTTCCACCTCACTGTGAAGATGTATAAATTATGATACAACAGACAAAAGTTGCACCATGTACAGTTTCACCAGTCACAGAAGCCTCCTTCATTTGTCATAGGTGTCTTTCCTCACTAGTCTCCTTGCACAGTCACTCAGTTTTTTGTGAACTGCCTATTTCAGAGAGATTTACAATACTGTTTATATTTCTTAATGATCAATGTAAATGAAGCCCAAGACAATCAGTTATTGGAAAATGGTCATGTATCCATTTACTGCCTTAGAGAAAAAAATGTCTTAAAAAAGTGATGATTTGTAATAATCTTTATATTTAGTTTGTGTAATTAATTATGGCCTCTGAAAACAGAGGAACTGTGTACACAAATAGCAGCAAATCTTAAATGGTTAAAACAATATTTTTGTTAAATTACTTGAATTAAACCTGAAAGTCTACACAACAAGCACATCCTGACTGTTTCATTTTGAAACGAATGTGGTGCACAGAGGTGAAATTACAAAAAAGTGTCACTGTCCAACCATGGATCAGACTATAGCTGAATTTGAATCTTTCAAGACTTGACTAAAATATTCATCTTATTTGCGCAAATCTATACTGGCCCCAAACATTGGTTATTGGTTCCCTTAATTACAAATAATTGGTAGTGTTCCTGAATAAGATACAGTTCCACCAAGTTCCTCGTGCCTGTCATCGCATTGAATCATAAATACCTCATGTTTATTTTATTAAAATATACATATCTCTGTTGCCAAGCAGAAATTTCCCAACTGGTCCCTTGCAACTGCAACTTAAAAATAAATAAATAAATAAATATTAAAAATAAACTTTTATATTATATTTCTTGTACTATATCATCTAACTCGAGACAATGTTGACTCTCAAAGCTGACTTTCACAGTAAATTGAAATGCATGAAAACGAGTGCCTGAAAAGTATTGACATATTTGAAATGATGCACTGGATCATAGCCAACATTAATTGGATACCATTTGTAATTAATAAATTGAAAAGGAGCTGCTCGGAGTCGAGCCGCTGCTCCTCCACGTCGAAAGGAGTCAGTTGAGGTGGCTCGGGTATCTTTTCCAGATGCCCCCTGGACGCCTCGCTGGAGAGGTGTTCCAGGCACGTCCCATTGGGAGGAGGCCCCGGGGAAGACCCAGGACACGCTGGAGGGACTACATCTCTCGGCTGGCTTGGGAACGCCTTGGGGTCCCCTCGGAGGAGCTGGGGGAGGTGTGTGTGGATCAGGAGGTCTGGGCGGCTTTGCTTGAGCTGCTGCCCCTGCGACTCGACTCCGGATAAAGCGGAAGAAATGGATGGACATTGAAAAACTGGAAGGTACTATTATGGTTACTATTGAAATGGGGTCAACTCTGGTTAAGTTTTATCTCTTTGGGTGAACACAAGCTGCCTCTTCTCCAGAGATGTAACACGAGAAAATCTGTAGAAAACAAAACAATGTAGTGCCGGATCTGGCTTGATGGCATTTCACTTTGCATCCTTCCTTTCTCTGCCATATTAGGAAGAATCTCAAACTAATTTCCTTTTTGACCGAGCCAAGGCTTAAACACCAAGCCTGGCACTGCTTCATTAAAGAGCGCCACCCTCCACCAGATGTTCATGTCATGTGTGCCCACACCTCCAGTTTCCACCAAGCAATACCTCTGTTTTCCAATCTAACTGCACTATAGTGTTTATGGAGCAGCATCGCGTTGTGCCAAGCAAAACAGTCAGAGGTCTAAAGATCAAACGGCACATTCCACGACAAACATGACCCGTCTACAATGAAGCTGTTTATGTTATGTTATGCCATCAGCAGCTCAGAGTGGCTCAGCTGGGTGGATCCATTCTCTATCGGACTGTTCCCAGAGTAAACTGAACAAACACTTGTTATATTAGGGTGGTCCTGTGAACATCTGCACAGCTCAGCCCGGCCTGTATGAAGAACTCAACCCCCACGTCTGTACGCTCATGTTCAAATACAGCACGAATGAATGCATGAAAGTGTGCAACAGTGAGCAAATGTTTAAATGTTAAACAACATCCACGTTTTCATGACCTGTTTATTACATTTATTAGATTCCTTTGAAGAATGTGCATGAAGACAATTTTAACGTTTTTGTTTATTGTCAATTGGGCACCGCAGTCTCGTTTGAGGGCGGGCGCTAAAGGGGTAAAACATGACGCATATGACGTAACTTCTCTAATTCCAGGGAAAAAAACATTGCATTTTCTCGGAGTTTTTGAGCAAATTACACGCAAACAGTGAAAATGCAAAGAAAAAGTGATGATGTGGCAGAAAGTGGACAAACACATCAAGGCGGTTTTTCAGGCGAGAGAACGCAACTACTCTGGTTAGCTGTGTAGGCTAACACTTGTTGACACAACATCTCCCACTTGCTTAGTCTTCCCTTCTCCACTGGGAACCAAAAAAAAAAAAAAAATTTTCGTGAATACTTCGGTGATTGTAGCCAAAAACAAAACAGTACACCATTTGTCCGTGTGAAGTTATGCTGTGTATATAATGCACAGCGGCAGCGGAGGTCCCTATAAGTGCTCAAATCCCACAATATCACGCAGGGTTCAAACAATACTGCGGTGCCCTATAGTCTAAATGGAAATAATGTTGACGTCCATCGGATTCCATGACATATGACATATGTTACCCCGTAACATGATAACCAAGTATGACAGATGGGGCAAATTATTCCTTTTTAAAATGCTATTAACTCAACCAATAATTTGCTTTTTTTTTTTTTCTTTCTTTTTTTTTTAAACCAAAATTGAAGCTACTTTAACTTTTGACCACTGCACAAACTGAAATTGACCTTTTTCACCATTTTTGCTGTTTTTAACCCCATAACATTCCAGAACATTCAGTCACAAATAGTCCAAACTATAACTTTTTGGAATCATTATGATCAGACAAATAATGTGGTATAGTTTTCAACATGATTGGAGCATTTTGAAAGTTTGAACCTTGTGTAATTCTTTACACAGGAGTCATTAGAGGTCAGCTCCAGGATGTCTCCATATCTGAAAATAAACAGTTAATTTAGAATATGTGTGCCAAATTTTATGCTTTTATCACAAAATGCACAATTGTTATGGAAGTTTTAGCTAAGCTGCACCACTGTTGTGATACCAGACATACCTCAATTCATTCATTCAGTTACTTCATCATAAATTAATCCAGATGATTTTTTTTACTTAATTACCATATAGCACTTTGTATCATAAAATCATGAATTTGAAAGTGCTTTACATCAACTGCTCATAAAAATTAGCATACTGAAAACCAATACAAACTGAACAAACAAGAACACTCCACAAATTAACTATCAAATCCATTATGACACAGAGAAGTTGATATCTATCAGACTCATTTATGGGTCCCAAAAACAACCAAAAAAATGAAGTAGATAAATAAAAAAAACTGAAGATTTATCCATGCACACAACGTGTCATCACATTTGATGACAAAACTGTACTCACAGAAAAACAAAGTACTTAGTGAAGTTTTCAGCCACATGCAATGATTTGTGCATGTACCAGACAGACAGACAGACAGACAGACAGACAGACAGACAGACAGACAGACAGACAGACAGACAGACGCACGCATGCACGCACACAGTTGAGGGGAGGAACTGGACTGACATATTTCCACCGTACCCACGTCTCTGACAGCCAAGTAAAACAGTCTGGCATATAGCATCTGACTGAATGATAGGATGGCTACCAGACACAGTTTTCAATATATACACAAACCACACCAGCTTACATACTTGCATAATTATTTCTGAGAAGGAAAAACTTGAGGCAACACATGACATACACTACCAGCCAAACCTTGGATACACTTTCCACATGCAACTGAACGGGAAAGTTTGAATTCTCACCCAAAAGGAATGGACTCAACACCATAGCAGTGGGAAGTGTGGGTGCATTAGTTGCAACAATTCTTCACATGTAATTTATTTCTTGATGCCGATTAAGGCTTCCATGATTAGTCGATTAGTCATCATTACATTGATTATCAAAATCGTCTGTGACTAATTTAATAATCAACGTCATTGTTTATTGTTTTAAGCTTTGTTTTCTCTCAAAGCTGCTGCTGTACCTTCCGCTGCCTTTCTGTCCTTGATGCACATACGCAGTGGTGGTGATCCAGGTCAGCCGAGATGTCACCAGAAACGTTATGCCCACACAATATCACGGCTAGCTGGCAAGGAAGCTCAAACTTTTGGGAACATTTTAACCAAATTAAAGCAAAAAATGTGCAATGCAAAATCTGCAAAGCAGAACTGACATGAGACCGATCTCACTTCACCACAATCATGGAAAAGAAATATGATACAGCCTTTGAGAAGGTCAGTCTCTCTCTCACTCTCAATTTGCTTTATTGGCATAAATGTAATAAAAAAAATATTGCCAACAATAACACATAGTAAAATAAATAATTAATTGATATAAACTATAGCAACATTCAAAGACAAATAGCTGCATGCTGGTGCAATAAGCCGCAATTTATGTATGATCTGATGAGTTGACTAATCACAAAAAACAATTTTTCTTGCATGGAGTTTTTCCAATGGATTTTGGGTAATTTGTGGGCACTGAATCCAAATTTGGTGTTAGTTTTTGTGAATCACATCACGTTTTTAAAATATGAAAACATATTTTTCGTATCAAGCACTAAAGCAAAAGCTGAGTCTCGCACACCTCTTCAGCACCATAAACGATATTCCAGTTTTTGTTCATATTTCACAAACCTGGTTTAAAAACAATGCTTTTGAAGCCGCTTTTGTGCATGATTAGTGGTGTCAAACTTGTGAGTGAATGAGCAACTTCTGCGTAATCCATCAATAAGGAACATGCAGATTGCGCAAAAACGTGATGTGATCAAGGAAATCTACATATTCCTTACTGATGGAAAAAAAAATGACCAGTATAAATCGGTGACTAGTCGATTATCAAAATAATCAATTGTGGCAGCCCTAATGCCAATAATGCATGTGTGCATATGCTTGATCTGTATGCCTTGTCACAGAGAAGAGGGCTTAAATGAAATATAGTCAATTTTGTGCCATTTAAATATTGTGTAGAGCCTTTGTGGATGCATCTTGTAAGCTTAGTGAGGTACAGCACTACAGCACCCCCAACCCAAACACTCTTCCCATAATCATGCTAAACAGCAATCAAAAACACTGCCAATTTTTGTTCCCCAGCAAACAAAATCTGATACTCGTGCAGATTAAGAATCCTGTGGAACTGCAGTGTTAGCTGAGCTGATGTTTTATATTTGAGGTTTTGAAACCAGGTGTTTAGTGCACTGTGTTGCATAGTTCAACGACAATAAACAAACATCAATTATCATACTTTCCTAAAGCTACTTCCCAAAGCCTCCTGCTGAAATCCACAGTGAGCAGCTCAGGAACAAGTTTTCCATGACAGCAGAACAAACATAACTGAAGCCTAATAAATTTTGGTACATGAACTGTGTAATACCTATGTAAGCAACAAACATAGAAGCAAATGATCAATTTCCCACTGCTTATCCTGTTAGGAGTTTGAGAGAAATAGTGTTTTTTTTTCCCCAATTCAATATCAAAAATTCATAACTCAGAAATAAAATTTAATCAGGACTGTGTGCATTCCTTGCAGACAGACAAACTCGCTCAGAGACCAGATTTTTGGAAAGGCATTCTGTTCTACTCACTGAAATAACATTGTACAGAAAATCCTTTTACACTGGAGGAAATAGCCTTCGAGCAAGCAAATAAACATAATTGAGATATATTTTCCAAACGGGACTATAGCTTTTGGAACCCCTGTTCCCAAAGCATAGTGTTCATTCAGAATATCCTCATCGGATCTGTTATAATTTACTGTATTTTGGGATGATGTGATAAGGAAAGTGCTTGCAAAGACCATGTCCATTTCCTGTCTTAAACCACACTTCACTTCCCCTAGCGGCAGTAAAATAAATGAAACGTATCAATGTCAATGTACCAGAGTAACCTTTAACATAATATGGTTGGGGGGGGGGCACTGCATTGTAATTCTTCCATACTTTTAATGAGATGCAACAGAATGGTACCACTAGAAATGGCACTCCAATACCAGTGGCATAGCATAAATCAGTAACAGAGTGTGTGTATATATATATACACACACACACACACACACACACACACACACACACACACACACACACACACACACACACACACACACAGTCTTGGTGCAGGGCGTGGGAGCTTTCACACAACAAAGGATCCAAATGGCATGTGCAATTTCTTCTGAAACAAGACCCTGAATTCTACCAGGGATTGCATTGGAGTTGTTAGTTTTCAAAGGTGTTCAAATACTGTGAAGATAAGCTAGTTACTTTGACATCTGAACAAGTTTGACCCTCCAGTCAGGATGGATAACATCTCTGGTGATAAGAGTTCTTGTGGTTGACCCACATGTCAACTACAAACCACCGAACCGCAGAGAGATTGCATAGGTGGTGAACCAGCTGAAGGTCGGTAAAGCTGCAGGGATCTGTCATATCAGGGCTAATCTCTTCAGGCAGGCAGTGATTCGGTTTTCCTGCCACTGCAAGCAATCATTGCTTCCATTTGGGGGACAGGTATCATCTCTTCAGATTGGAGGAAAGGACCATTTGAACTGAGAAAAATAAATTAACAGATTCCTTTTGTAGCAACTACACTATTAAGGTTAAGTTATTTTTTTAAACCAGTGCCACACAATGGCACTTACCACCAAAAGCGATGAATGTTCAACTTTTAACACCTGACGCAGCAAACCACAAAATAGATGGTTTAGCTTTAATGAGGACACGAGATAGCAGCAACAGAGTCGTACAGTTTTAATCAGGAAAATAAACACAATAACTGTCCGTTTCTTTTCTTCTACTATTGTTTGAGTGACAATAACCTGTCTCAACTTACTTTAATTTGTTTAAAAGTCAGAATGAGCCAAAAAGTGTTTTTATTCTACAACATCAAATATTTATTTATACTGCCCTTTGATTCTGATGTGGACCAAACACTGTATGAAAGCACTATGTAAGACTGTCTGCCAACAACATCTGGGAATCAGCAAACACCATTGTGTTTGTTTGTGGTGAATGTGTCAAACATGTTGAGAAATTCGCTTATCTCAGCAGTGACATTCATCTCTCTGGGAGCTCGGTTTCTGAGGTCAAGAGACATCTGGTATCTCTTGACCTCAGACTCCATAATTCTTCATGTTATGGAATTATCTGGTTGCTGGACAGTGTTTCATACTGGTGGCATCTTTGTCTGAATCTGGCAATCTCCATGTTATGCTCTACACGGACATTCTATACATCCAATACACCCCGATCATGTGTTTCCTATCAGCTCTTAAATACTTCTCCCGGTTCGTGCACTCTAGTTCCTGTTTTGCAAAAGCCACTGCATTCATGTTGCAGCTTGGTCACATTTAATCTGGCTAACCCCCACTACAGCATCTATTCTAGGCTCTGACTGCATTTTTGAAGGAACGGGAGAGTTTGCCACCTTCTCAATATCACTTACGTGACTCGACACCATAACATTATCTGCCGTACTTACATAAACAGTACAACATTCTATGGAGGGGTATGCATTGCTACCTTATAAAATAATGTAATACGCATCTAAATATATGGGCTACAATTCAGACGTGATCTGATGCAATCAGATACAATTCTTTGTTTAATGCAGACATTCATTTTCTGTGATAAATTAGAACCTAAAATGCCATTGTTTACCTTCAAATACATATTTTATGAAAAAAATACACCAGTTTCTGGTTTTCATGAGTGTGCTGCCTCGCCTCGTCTTTTGTCCACCACTGGGGGCAGCACCGTGTACAGTAGCAGAAGACCGCAGTGTAGACTGAGTTGAGGAGAAATCACCTGTTGTTGTTGGCACAGCATAACTTTCCTATTGTGAACCGGCATAACAGGACTAAATTGTGGACTGAACAGAAAGTTCAAACTGGTACATTTATACATTTGCTGCTTACCGCTATTGGACATAATGATTTCGTTTTTAACCTGACAGGCAAAGTCTCGCAATACGTCTCACAGACGCCTCGTGCCAACCTTTGAAATTTTAATCAGAGTTTGAAGACACCGAAGTAGCAATGAAACAGGGTTAATTCAACTGATTTGGGGAGGTGATGGTCTAGTGGTTAAGGTGTTGGGCTTGAGACCAGAAGATCCTGGGTTCAAATCCCCGCCTGACTGGAAAATCACTAAGGGCCCTTGGGCAAGGTCTTTAATCCCCTATTGCTCCCGGTGAATGTGAGGCATAATTGTAAAGCGCTTTGAGTGTCTGATGCAGATGGAAAAGCGCTATATAAATGCAGTCCATTTACCATTTATAATGTTAAAAAATGCCAATGATCAGTTCAGAGCACATATATTGTAGCTCAATTCAGGGGTCAGTGTATTGATGTAGCATATCTATCATTTTAAAAAAACAAGTTTTGAATTGTATTCTATGCTAGTTGGCTGAATGAATGTTGTCTGAGTCAGTAAAGAAGGAAGCAAAATTTAATACCAACATCAGTGTACAAAACAGCTTCTTCTGTAGCCTAATCTCCAACAAAGAGATGTAATAACGATGGAATCAACAACTAATTTCCTTTTCTATAAATGGAAAGGCATGTGCCAGGTTCAGAACACCAAACTTTACTACAATTCATATGTACAATTTGGAACACTTACATCCTCTCACTGTGCAAATGTGCAGTGAGTGATTTTTGTTGTAGTTTGCATGTACAAGGAGGCCAGAGTGTTTGATGTTTGCACATTTATTACAGGCTCTAGATTGCATACAGCTGTGGGACAGAGCTATTTTAAGACCATTTTCCCACAATTCAAACACAGAGCCTCTTCTGTTCTTTGATGTGGTGATGGGATACATACGATAGGCTAAGACTAAACATGAGTTACAGTCGGAAAAATGTGCATGTTTTACCTGTATTTGTTTGGGCCCAACAAAGAGGGCCGTCTACTTTATTCTGCAAATGAGAAGCATGTCGGGCTAAGGTGCTGGGTTCATATTCTTTAGATTGAATCATTCTTTGACAGAAGCAAGAGAGAACAGAAATATCACCAAGAGATAGTGGAACAGAAAAAGAAATATTGATCTGTGCAGCATCTGGAGCCCCTTGCCCTGTTTTTTTCAATAGTGTTAGTACACTTGCGGACATTCAGAGACGTGTACATAGTCGATCTTTGCATACCATCAAAGAAATTAAACTTTTAATTTTTTATCTTCTATGATACACTTGTGTAACACTGCAAAAAATATATTTTTTGCCTTGTACCTACTTCTAGCTATAGATGTGTCGTTTCCACAGAGGTACGATGTAAAGACAAATGAAACCACATTAAAGAAAAATGTGACAAGAGCAACAAGACAAGAGTTGTCTTCTCAAAATGCCTTCAGGGTAAATACTGGCAAGATCAACAAAGCAAGCACAACTGGAAAAAATGTCTTTACATCAGTTCATGGTTCTTTTATAAATAGCCTTAAAGGAGACCTGCATTGAAAAAAATGCAGTCAGATTTTTTGAACAAAAAATGACTTACATTTACACGAGATCCTTCCGAATGTAGTAAAGTAAATCTGCAAGCCCAGATCTGTCATTCAACGGAGAAATCTTCATTTGAAAATGACAAATTTACAGCAACATTTAGCCCTCCGCAAATTGTCCCTCTCATCATGGACGCTGCCGAGACGTCACGGACAAGACCCTCTCCCAGCATGCATTGCGCCAATTGTAATTTGTGGATTTACGTCAGTTTGCATCTGCACCTTTTTCTTGTCTTATACGGAAGGATCTACTTTTTAAAACTTCATATTGTCTTGCGGCACGTTTGGTGAGTACACATTTCTTTTATTTGTGCTTGAAAATTATTTTGGGGGACTTTTTCATACGCCCGTTTGAGTGGTGTCGCAATGAAAATCTACTGTCTTTCGCCTCCGGTACCATCGCGGGATATGGAGGCGAGACCCGCAAAGAATCCCAGTCATTAAAAATATATAAACCTCTCTCAGCGTCCATGGAGCTCTGGAGCTCCGATTGCCGAGACGTGCGGTGCTGTGGATTTTGCAGCAAGAAGTCTGTCCTTGCAGCAACAGGTGTACCGGCCGCTTCGCATTAAAACAGCGAGCGTAATCTCAGGACTTGTGCCAAGTGTGTTGCAGCTCCATTCAGTAGACAGAGGTGATGCCGGCTGCAAAGCAGACACGGGCGGTGTGAGTGGCCCGCGTCAGTGGTTAACAAGCTCGTTAACGAGCCCGCAGACTTAATAAGCGCAGCGGAGGCAGAGAGCGGGAGAGGAAGAACGGTGCCCGCTGTCTATGTCATTGCTGATCTGAGCACACAGATCTGTATCTCACATTCATTGCAGCTTACTTTTGGATGTTGAAACCAGGACGTGTATAAGTAACATTACCAACAGATAAAATCAATTTCAATGCGGGATCGGACTGAAGGCGGGAGTGCGTCGTCTTGTCCCTGACGTTATGGAAATGATACGGCTGTACAAACTGTTTTCACAGAGGGCTAAATTTTAGCTGCAAATTTGTCATTTTTAAATGAAGATTTCTCCGCTGAATTACAAATTTGGGCTTACAGATTTACTTTACTGCATTCACAAGTGTCTTATAAATACATATCAGCTATTTCTTTCTGAAATTTGACCACATTTATTTCAATGCAGGTCTACTTTTAAGGAAACTATGGCAGTGTTTTCCCAATCCTAGTGCTCAAATGACCCCGATCTCAGACCAGATCAGCTCATTCAGGTGTGACCAGCCTATCAGCAGCTGGCTGAACACACGTGATATAGTTGACTATGTGAAGGTAGAGCAGGAAGAAATGGGAAAGGTGCAGAGCCTCTATCTCTCTCTGCCTCTGTCTGTCTTCCTCCGTCTCTCTGTCTTCCTCTCTCGCTGTTTAAGTGCTGTGCAAACTTTGAACTTTTGGTAAACACAAAACTGTAAAATAAGTATCATTGATGCCCAGGACAATAATAGAGATTTTCTCCCTTTCAGTGGACAGAATCTCTGTTTGCTGTCCTCCTCAGCTGCACGTTGAGCTGGTGTTTTACAGCCTGGGGACAGTGAAGCGGCTAACTTTTTAGCACACATTTTCAGGCAACAACTCAGTTAATTTTTCGGAAAATTCGTGCTCGACGAACACACAATTTGAAGCAGAGAACCGGGCAGAAATTGCCCGCTACCCGCAGCTAGAACACTGCAGAAGAGAGCTCTCTCAAACAGCTCGGCTTCAGAAAAATCCCTCCTCCTCCTCCTCCTGCTGCTCGGCAGTAAACAAGCAGAGAGCAAACAACAGCAGTTGAGAGGATTCACAGTGACTCTTCTCTGGTATCGGAAAATGGCGCGGGTTGGATCTGTATTTTCCGATATGAGAATTACGTCTGTGGAACCCGACATCGATCTGGGATCAGATCGGTCCCATCTCTAGTAGTAACATGAATTATCTTTCAACTTTTGACAAAACAAGCCACCTGAGGGCATCATCTTGGGGTCTGGAAAACATTTGACATTTTTCACCATTTTATGGACTCAACAACTAATCCATTAATCAATAGATATTTTTATTATTAGTAGTAGTAGTAGTAGTAGTAGTAATTGCTTGCAATGCTACACTGGAGTAAAATTACCTGATGGTAAACTGCAAGTTCCTGTAGCTCAAAAGTGCTTGAACTAATGTTAGGATAGAAAAATAATGGCTTGGTGGAAAATTTGGAGGTTGTACTTTATTTTTGTTGTACCAACTGTGTGCAGCCTTTACCTCTGTAAAATGAGATTGAGATGACCGATACAGGCTTTAATCTTGTTCTGAGCCTCTAGGTGATTCATGCCATGTGTCGACATGCCGTTAATGGACAGAATGATGTCGCCAACACACATTTTGGCTCTTTGCGCTTTGCCTCCATCAGTCAGCTGCAACGAAAAGAGAGAGAAAAGAAAAGTCTCATATTTTGTAGCAAGCATAGTATCAATGACATCTAAGTGTAGGCAAAACTACTCTGTCCCTTTTAGAGCATGCACACGCACGCACGCACACACACACACACACACCAGGAAATGATATATCCCCCCGGTCACCACAAATCAGTAATACAAGGTGTCAGGGTATCACTCAAGTACACGCTTATGCTAAATATGAATGACATTGGTCAATTGGTTCTTGAGATACGCTAACAAGAGTGGCAATGACAATATCTTGAATATATCGCTGTGACCGCAAAATTGACCCCAAGGTCACCGTAATCAACTGGTGTCGGATGATCACCCAAGTACACCCTTATGGTAAATATGAATGAAATTGGTCAACTGGTTCTTGAGATTTTGCACTAACAAGTGAAAAAGAATGGACAAATGGACAGACCTGCTGACTAAAAAAAAACACCTTTCTCAGGAATAAAACCTACTGTAATGTTAAATTTTGCTTGACAGCTCGATTGATAGACATTTATTTCAAAGACAAAAAAAATAAACTCACAAAAGTGAAAACTATTCAGACAATGAGAAACATATGGCAACAGAAATTACCAGACACTTGTCTTTGTTTACATATATGAAAAGGAGTGAGAAGAATACAGAACTTATTTATTCCCACCCCATCTGCATAAGACTTTCATTAATAGTTACCCAGCTCAGGTGTGGCCAGTGCTTATATTTTGAAATTTATCTAGGAATCTTCAGACTGCACATACACAGGCTTGTCCTGAAGCCTCTTCAGAGTTTTCCTCTTCTTTGATTGTGGTGCTTCAAGATAAATCATCATCTTTTCAGCTGTTGCTTCAGTCTGTCCACTCTACCACCAAGCACCACAGAGAATGTTATCTTTCACTTTGACTCAACCATTACTGCAGAGTTGTTGGGAGTTAAGGTACTGGAGCAACACATCTTCAATACGGAGTTCTTATGAATTTATTGGGTGTGTGCGCGCCTCTTCACTCTGGTTTCAGTCAGGTTTTCGTACACGCCACAGTACTGAGTCCGCACTGTTGAGAGTCCAAAATGACATCTTGTTGTCCCTGTACTGAGACCTGTACTGTTGGTAATGCTTGATCTCACTGCAGCATTCGATACAGTGGACCACTCCATCCTCCTGAACCGTCTAGCCCAGCAGGTGGGCTTTCAGGGTCCCGTGCTGCAGTGGTTCAAGTCCTATTTAATGGACAGGCACTTCTCTGTTTTCATCAATGGCCACTCCTCTTCTACCGCCCGACTGTCTTCTGGTGTCCCGCAAGGCTCCATTTTGGGCCCAGTTCTGTTCTCTCTTTACATGCTGCCTCTGGGTTCAATCATCTCTAGCCATAATGTGTCTTTTCATATGTACGCCGATGATCTTCAAATCTATCTACCAGTCTCACCAGATTCTCCAGATGCATTTCAGACCATCAACACCTGTATGGATGACATCAAGCACTGGCTCACACAGAATTTCCTGAGTCTAAATGAATCCAAAATGGAATTCTGTCTATTTGGCACCACAAGTCCACTTGCCGCTGTCTCAAACGGTCACTCACTTCCTCACCATAACACCGTAATCAGAAACTTGGGAGTTCACTTGGACACTGGCCTAAATCTCCATAAACAAATTGACTCTATTGTTAAGACAAGCTTCTTTCAGCTCCGCATTCTCACAAGAGTGAAACCCTTCCTCAGTTGTTGTGACCTGGAGAAAGCAATCCACGCATTCATCAGCTCACGCTTGGACTACTGCAATGCTTTGTACATTGGACTCAGTCAAACATCTTTACACAGATTACAACTGGTACAGAATGCTGCTGCCCGGCTCCTCACAAATTCTCGTAAACATCACCATATCACACCTGTTCTGCGCTCTCTCCACTGGCTGCCAGTGCAATACAGCATCCAATACAAACTTCTCCTGTTTGTTTTCTGCTCCATCCACAGCTTCGCACCTGCGTATCTATGTGAGATTCTGACTCTTCACCAGCCCAGCAGATTTCTACGATCTGCACAGCTCTACTTGTTGGAGCAGCCCAGGTCTCGAAGCAAACAGTGGGGTGACCGTGCTTTCGCAGTAGCAGGTCCTAAACTTTGGAACTCGCTGCCCCTTAACTTGCGTGCCATCTCGGATCTGCCCCTTTTTAAAACAAAACTCAAAACGTATTTGTTTAGATGTGCTTTTGATACTTAGTCTTTTTAGACTTGGGAATAAAATGAATCCGTGTTCCTCTTTTTAACTATACTTTAAATGCGATTTTTATATGTACAGCGCTTTGGTCAACTTAGGTTGTTGTAAGGCACTTAACAAATAAAATTTGATTGATTGATTGATTGATTGGGACATCATTAACGTCATGGACGATCGTCTACCAGGTGTGCTACTGATAAATTACGCATGATTATGCATGTTTCAGCCAGCATCATACATCATCATTCACCTAGCGCATCATTACACACACCAAAAATTTGCAACCCTATTGCATCAAAATTTTCTTGCATTGTAGCTTTCCTGTTTATAACATCTCTACAAACATAGTGAGAACCAGTTAAAAATTAACTAGCACATCACCCATGGGGATCCACAGGCTCTAGATTGGGTAGTGTTTAAAAAATAGTTAGCTGACATTTTTCAAGGGTGGTAATAAATTACACTAAGCTTCTATAATGGGTTGGAACAGCGTGTGAGTCCAGAATGTTTTTAGAACCTTAGACCTAAACAGTTTTTAGAAGAACTCAACCCTTTGATTTCCTGTAAATAGGTCTTTTTTAACGTTAATTTACTGTCTAAATGTATTTATAAAATTGTTTAGGTTCTTTTTATCATATACACACTTATTACTATTATCAGTATTATTGCTTTAGTTTATTATTACTTCTATTTTGTCATTTGACTTCTAAATAGACCACAATGAAAATAAATGTTTTTCACTTTGTGTCATTCAAGTATTTTTAACATATTTACAATTATATTATGTACTTAGATTGAACTTACTAAATAAAATCATGCACGCATGCTTTTAATATATATATGATTTACCACACCCTGCTGGAATGGAGTATGAGTCCAGAATGTAATTATCAATGTCCATTGCTCAGTGTTAGCCAATACCTGTAGTTTCTCAAAAATATGAGTCCTACCAGTGTTCCATTTTGGTGGTGTTCATCCTTCACCCAAAATACATAAGCATACCAAACAGCAAATATCAGCTCTCTCTAATTTGTCCGTGATCAAAGCCATACACGTGCATGCATACACGCACATATTATTCCAAGGGCGTGGAGGCACCATTCCCACATTTCAAAGTATCAGGCATGTAAATAAAATGTTAAGATGGGCTTTTAGCTGAGTTCTTTTAGGTGAGTTGATGAACTTCATCCCATAGCCGTTTTCCTATATGTTAGTATATGAATTATATTCCTGCATATTAGCGTAGAGCAAGTAGATCAATGGGATAGAGAGTTGGGCTTTCAATATGTAGATGTGGGTTATTTCCAAGTCCCCCTTCCTGTGTCTGTCCTTGGACAAGTCACTTCATCTGCATTAACCTAGTCCATCCAGCTGTAAATAGATACCACCACTGGCTTGCAAAGTAACCTTTGTTGAACTGGCGCCATTTAGGGAGAGTCACTGACTCTGATCCACTTCACTTTACAGAATCCAGTGATACCCATCAGCATCAACAGGCTTCAGAGCCCATGCTGGACGGACTACTTTTATGTTAGCATGGGGTAGAAAAATTGACCTGAATCTCTTACCTTGATTGTTGACAGACCTCAACCAAATACAGATTAGGCAATCTCAAAATATCTTGTTTAACAAGATACAAACATAGCTACATAGAAGCCAAGATGACCAGAACAGTGCATGCTTCTGGTGGCACTATGAACAAAATTGCAACCTGGAAAACAAATCAATGGCAATTCAGGCAAACTATTCATGTGTTGAGAGACAGAATGGTAAAATTAAAAAAAAAAAAAGACATGAAGAATAAAATGCAGTATCGCCAACTGAATTAGTCATCATAAGCCATTTTATGCCTTTTCTCACACACTTTACATAGTTCCTAATCATGCATGAATTAAATACCATATATGAGCTTCCCTCTCCCCACAGCATAATGGCATCAGCATTTTGCAGAGGAAAACTTAAGAGGCCTTTCCTGCTTTCAAAAGATAGCAGACAAAGAATGTGCCTTTGTGTTATCCCTCAAAATAACAAAATGGGGGGAGGATCTGGGATGGAGCAAGAAAGTACGAGGAAGTAGTAGTGACAGCAGTGACCCAGGGGTCGTGGTGACATTTCTCTGAGGTCATGTTTTTTCCTGTGCCATTATCAAGAAAATCAGTAGCAGGAAGCAGAGAGAGCACATAGTCTAGGACCTAGCTTAGACATGTATGCACATCATTTAGGATAAGATAACTGTTTTAGACTAATATAACCCCAATGAACAACTCGGAGTATGTGCCAAAATCTCTATCCGGGACGAACAACCTGAAAATGACCACACCCTTTTTCGTCCCGAGTGTTACTTCAAATACAGCTGTATTTTCTAAGCTGCAGCAGCTACAGATTTTCCAAAGTATTCCATATGTTCAGAATATCCAGTACATGTTTAGAAGGGTCATAAAAAGTGTGTAAAATTTCTGATTTTGTTATTTTAAGAGAAAACCACTAGAAAACATTAGGTGAAATGACCTACATACAGTCCGGAATCACCACATATTTAGTAACTTAAACTTCGTGGGCTGTAAAGAAATTTCCCTGATTATTTTTAAAACATTTAAGATCTCTAGATATGCTAAAGAAACAAGCTTTGTATTTTTCACTTTAAATCAATATTCCACTGACAACAGTATGATTGAAAATAAAATTTCATTATATTTGGCAAATGTTTGTTTTCATTTGATGTACAGTAATAAGTTGACCCACTTATTTTAGCCATTTTCTCTTAAAATATCAAAATACAAATTTTACACTTTTGTATGACCCTCCCGAACATGTATTGGTCATTCAGGAACTTATTGAGTAACTTGAAAAATCTATAGCTGCTGCAATGCAGAAAATAAAGCTGTATTTGAAGTAATTCTCCTGATGAAAAAGCGCATGGTAATTTTTGGGCTGTTCATGCCGGATGGTACATAATCATGTAGATTACTTGTATTGACTCAAACAGTAAACCTGCTGTCACTGCAGAGTCTAACCTGAATAATAAATAATTGGGTAACTAATGACATTTGAAGGTCTGCTTAAAACTCAGTCCATCTTAATGTCAGAGAAAGGCTGTAGAAGGACTGCCAACCTCTCTGGGATCTGGATTCCTCTCTTTCAATCCCCCAATCCTCCCCTTTCTGCATGCGTGTGAGAGCGATCTGAAGTTCTTTCCTTGTAGGGACAAGACAAAAGACAAAACTACGTCGCTCCATATATGGCAATGCCTCAAACATTTGTTTATTCCAAAACAAACAGAGAAGACAGAACATTTAACATTCTGCTAAGATGTGCTTTCATGTGCATTTATTGCGTTAATTCGTGGTCAACAGTGAGCGGTTTAGGAGATGGAATGCTGTTGGGTTTCTGACGGGTCAAACACAAAACAAAACAAACAAATAGATGCTGCAGTAAGAATCTCTGGCATTTGCAGTCTATAAATATCAATCAGGAAAGGTCTGAGGCACTCATGACAGGCAGCAGATAAGTAATGACCTGGAACTTTCATCGGACTACTCGAGCTCTCAACAGTGTATGATGTTATAACAACATTTTAACACAAGTCACGTGGTTTAATTTGTGCACAAATTGCCAATTTAAAAGCTCACAAAGTCAATTAGAAAGCCATACAGAGGACTTCACAAAATACAAATGAAAAGTAGTTGAAAAGGTAAAACCAGTTTTCTAAAGACCTTTGTGTTTGTTTGGCAGATCAAAAAGAAGAGTTGTTTTTCTAAATGCTTTTATGTGAATGGGATTCCAACCAAATAATGGTGTGGCCACTGTGGTCCTCTACACCCAGCCTGTGGACTTATTGGTAATGAGGGGGTAACTATAACATGAAAGCTCTCAATGCTGCTTGAAGGGAGCATATTGCACAATACTTCATGGGCCTGTTTCGGGGTTCACTACAAATCCTATAGTAGTGGGTTTCATGTTCCCATAATTTCAATCAAGCTACACCCTTTTTGGGGGGGGCTACCACAATCCGAGTCTTAATGTAGGTTCCAAGGCAAACTGGTACCAATGCTTATCCATGGACTCAGTAGTAACATGAAGTGGATGAGTGTCAACTGCAATTACGTACACCACGGACATAATAAAATCATTGGTGCTTATTTATTTATTTGTCTGTCTGTCTGGTAGTAAGATTACGTCAAAACTGCTGCACGGACTTTGACGAAATTTTAACCACAGATAGATATTAGACCAAGGAAGATTCCATTAAATTTTGGAGGTGATCTGGATCTGAATCCAGATTCTGAATCAAGTTTCACTTCATATAGGCTTTGAAGGATTACCGTTTGCAGAATTATGTCAAAACTACTGCACTGGTTCTGACCAAAATTTCAGCACGGACACAGATTAGGCCATGGAAGATGCCATTAAATTTGGGAGCTGTTCCAGATCCATATTCTGGATCAAGATTTCACTTTATATAGGCTTTGAAGGATTACGTCAAAACTACTTCACAGATTCTCATAAATTTGCACCACAGATACTGTAGATATTAGGCCGTGGAAGACCCCATTAAATATTGGAGGTGATCTGGAGCCAGATCTGGATTCTGGATCAAGTTTGATGGCTGTAGCAGAGAAGACTATCCATCTAGCAGTCCTCTGCCTATGCGTGTGTGTGTGTGTAACAAACAAACAAAAAAAAGACTGGAAAATTGAATTCTTCACTTTTGACAAGCTGTAGGTCACGATGTCCATTTGGACTTTTTTACAGAGGTGTTCATTTGTGTCACGTCTGTTTTGCATGTTTGACAATTCTTTGTTTTATCTTAGTCCACCTGATTCTTGTTATTGTTAATAAGCTGTGTGTCACCCCTCTGAGTCTGGTCGATTTGAGGTTTCTTCCTCAAAAATTCCAGAGGGAGTTTTCACTTACCAGTGTTGCCTACATGCTTGTTCAGGGTGGTTGGTAAAGTTTGACCGTACCCTTGAGAAGCACCTTGTGGCCGCTTATGTTGTGAATCAGTGTGATGTCAATAAATTGAACTGAATTATTATCTAAAGGTTGCTTTTTAAATTAATTTGTGCATCAAATTTAAATATATTTTAGTCTGTCTGACCTGATTATATACCTTTTTTAAATTTGCATTGATTGTTTTGGAGTTACTGTGTTAGCTGCAGGGGATGAACTCAATCTATTAATCCTTTGGTGCTCACAAAGTTAAAAAAAACAAAAACACACACACACACACACACACACTCTCTATATTCTAATCCAATGACATCTGTTCCGCAAATCTGATTGGTTAATCATGTGAGATTTCAGACCATAAAATATCGATTTGACGGTGGCAAAATATTTGACCGTTTCACATTTGATGTATTACAGCACGCCCTGACCGCTTTGCTACGCAGATGTCAACATTCAACGGTTTCACATCTGATGTATTACTCTGCGCCCTAACCACTTTGCTATGCAGATGTCAATAATGCCGCTGGAGCGACAACGCTGTTGCTACAGTTATTTACAAGCTTCGCCAACCGACTTACTTACAGAAAAATAAACTGCAAAGAATGGAATGATGTACAATCGAGTAATGTAGCACACTTCCTATTTTAAAAGTGAATTCTTGTTATTTTCAGTTAATAAATGACTAAGCACGTTTAAAATTATACTGCAGCACTAGTGGAATACTAATAATCTCCCATGTTGGGAACTGTGTTATTTCCTGCTTCCAATGACAATATGGTGGAAGGTGGAAGGTTTGTGGTCTTCTCATTTTTGAGAAGTCATGCTACAGGAAGCATTTTGTGGTGAGAGAGAAAAGACTGGGTAATGTGTGTCATATTTGTAGGGCAGGCAGAGGGCCTGACATTAAGACATAAAAGACACAAGACCATGTTTGCAAATTAATGAGTCATTCTTACTCTAGGAACTGGTTATCACTCTAGTCTGGCACAACCTAACAGTTTTCAATCCACTGCCTTCTATGTGTCCTGGAAAACTAGCTCATAAATTGTATTTCCTTTATGAAATTCATAGTAGAACAGATGTAGACCACTCAACATCTGCTTTATACTTTCAAGAAATTCTTTAGACAAACCCTCATTTGTCATTCACCAAGAGTTTGTTTTATCAGTTTAACTGTTTTTCTGGCTTATAATTTTGATTTTTAATCTATAAATTTTCTTTTCTGATTAACATGCATTAAGCCCCCTTCACACAGTGTGAATATGTACATCTCCAGGGCAACTCACGGCAAAACAGCCCATATGATCGAACCACAAAACATTGCACCAACAGGCAGGCATGCACGATGCCGGTGCGATGGTTCATGCATGCAGGAACACACTGCCAGCAGCTGCACAATGTGGTTCCACATACCACATCGTGCAGCTGCGGTGAAGAAACAAATAAAAATAAAAAAAAATACATGCTGCAATGGTTTTGTGCATGTGGGAACACAGCTGCTGGAAAAAAACAAAATAAATTAAAAATTACATGTCACCCACGGGACTCGAACCCACACCTTCCAAAAGCTCTGACTGCCAGTCAGAAACCTTACCACTGAGCTACGATCACAGTCCTGTGAAAGTTGCGGGAACCTGCTTGATATGAGGAAGGAGATGGATGTATTTAAAATGAAATAAATACACACCATATAAAAACACTGCATTTATCAAGCGGGCAATACAAATATGTTTGGTAGGAATATGGCAGGGCATATTTCTGCTGATACTTGACTGAAAGTGGCATATCTGTCATACTGTTGGCTTGTCCTGGTCGTGCGGTGCACAGCCCGACACGATGTCCTGTCGGACGTGACATTCAGATGCTCCCATCGCAAAAGCGATATATGTTTTTATGTATTTCCACACAAGCACACAAACATGCGTGTCCGTCAAAACACGGGATGTGTGCTGCAGCTGTGATGTGCATGACCGAAGATGTCCCTACAGGTGTGGGCAGCCAGCCACCCCCCCATCCTGTCAGTGCACAGACCAAGATGTCACTCTGTGATCAGATGAGAGATGCCTCGCCTGTGGTGGTGGTGGTGGGGGGAACCACACACACAGATGTGTTGGGGAGAAGCGCGCGAAACACACGCACACGTGTTGTGGGGTGAGCCGACACTCTGGCACGCCACATGTACACTCCGCAATTTCACAGCCGTGAGGCACTTAGACAGATTTCACATCCAGCTCGACAGTGATTGTCTGCAGACTGTTTTGATGATGATAGTACAAATAGCCACACATTTTCTGAGTTTCAAACAAGCAGTGTTATATGTTTGTGCATGTCAGTTAGAATTTGGCCGACACCTGCCGCGAGAGGGTTCGATGGGCTTGCGCACACCGTCTTTCAGCCGCTGGTGTGCGCAAATAGTTGTAGCAACAGGTGTACAAGGCGTTAGAGGCAGCTACGAAATTACACGTTTTGTACACGATTCCTGCTTCATGCACACTTTCTGCGCAAATCGACCAAATCTACACTATGTGTGAAGGAGCCCTTAACTTGATTTGAGTATCAGGAATGTTCTTCATATTATACTGTCCCAATTTCTTTCCTCTCCTTCACAAAAAAAAAACAAAACAAATATGGAGGCCTTTTCATTTTTGATGAATGGCAAATTTTTTGACACTTGCTATTTGCATGTTTGTTCATTAAAAAAATGCATTTAAATATTTTTACATTATTATAATTCAGGAATTGAGCCTCATGGTTTCTTTTTGTTTTTTAAGAAACCATGACTCCATGGACTCAAAATGTAAAGGTTCATTAAATAGATAGATAAATAAACAATCAAGGCCCCTTAACATTTTTTTGCTAACACACAAACAGCAATAGGATATGCAACACAGAAACCGACTGGGCCAGCACAAACAGAAACCACAAACATTTGTCAAGAGGAAAATGTATTTCTTTCAACTACACACACACACAAAAAAAAAACTGTTTTGAAAGCAAACAGAGGAGTACATTCAGGACTGAAGGTAGGCAAAGAAATACTAAATCAGTCTTTTCCTCCAAGTCAAACATCCCAAATTAAGGCCACTATAGAGGATCACTCGTGGTTGTCATGGTTTAATCCAAGTTTCTTACTAGCACACCTATACAGGAGTGCTTACCCAAATCACCATGCCAACGGCAACAAAACAACACAAAGACATACCAACCCTGCACGGAATACTAAATTCTCTTTAGTAAGGTCAGCAGCAAACCCAGCCAGCGAGCACCACTGAGGCTGATGATATGAAAAGGCCTTAAGCCACAACGGTAAATGAGCCAAGTGCCTGTGCTGCTTTCAACCTCAAGCCAGGAAGAGCCAAGTGCCACTAATCTAAGCCCATACTTGGTAATTCTGTGACAAGTGAAATGAAAAACAGATCCAATTGTAAGTTCAAGGCTCTATCCTATACAGCAAAACATTTTCCAACAATTCAAATATGAGACTGGGCACAATTAAGTTACAGTTTACTTATACAGTAGTGTTCAGAATAATAGTAGTGCTATGTGACTAAAAAGATGAATCCAGGTTTTGAGTATATTATCGTTACATGGGAAACAAGGTACCAGTAGATTCAGTAGATTCTCACAAATCCAACAAGACCAAGAATTCATGATATGCACACTCTTAAGGCTATGAAATTGGGCTCTTAGTAAATAAAGTAGAAAAGGGGTGTTCACAATAATAGTAGCATCTGCTGTTGAAGCTACAAACTCAAAACTATTATGTTCAAACTGCTTTTTTAGCAATCCTGTGAATCACTAAACTAGTATTTAGTTGTATAACCACAGTTTATGATGCTAGCCGACACCTGCCGTGAATTCCAATGAAGTTGGGACGTTGTGTAAAATGTAAATAAAAACAGAATACGATTTGCAAATCCTCTTCAAACTATATTCAACTGAACATACCACAAAGACAAGATATTTAATGTTCAAACTGATAGACTTTTTATGTTTTTGTGCAAATATTTTCTCATTTTGAAATGGATACCTGCAACACATTTCAAAAAAGTTGGGACGGGGCAACAAAAGACTGGGAAAGTTGATGAATACTCAAAGAACACCTAACTGGAAACAGGTGAGTGTCATGATTAGGTATAAAAGGAGCATCCCCAAAAGGCTCAGCCGTTCACAAGCAAAAATGGGGTGAGGATCACCACTTTGTGAACAACTGTGTGAAAAAATAGTCCAACAGTTTAAGAACAATGTTTCTCAACATTCAATTGCAAGGAATTTAGGGATTCCATCATCTACAGTCCATAATATAATCAGAAGATTCAGAGAATCTGGAGAACTTTCTACACGTAAGAGGCAACGCCGAAAACCAACAATGAATGCCCGTGACCTTCAAGCCCTCAGGCAGCACTGCATTAAAAACTGATATCATTGTGTAAAGGATCTTACTGTGTGAGCTCAGGAACACTTCAGAAAACCACTGTCAGTTAGCACAGTTTGTAACTACATCTACAAGTGCAAGTTAAAATTCTACCATGCAAAGCAAAAGCCATACATCAACAACATCCAGAAACGCCGCCACCTTCTCTGGGCCCAAGCTCATTTGAAATGGACAGACAAAAAGAGGAAAAGTGTGCTGTGGTCTGATGAGTCCATATTTCAAATTGTTTTTGGAAATCATGGACGTTGTGTTGTATGTTTTTTATATAATTAATTTGCATTTTATTGCATAAGTATATGACCCCCTACCAACCAGCAAGAATTCTGGCTCTCACAGACCTGTTAATTTTTCTTTAAGAAGCCCTCTTATTCTGCATTCTTTACCTGTATTAATTGCACCTGTTTGAACTTGTTACCTGTATAAAAGACACCTGTTCACACACAGTCAATCACACTCCAATACGCTTTATATAGTTAATTTATTTAACGGATCGGTTACATATGGAAGGATTATGCAACTGCTGACTGTATGCACCTAAGCAAAACAAACTAAACCTGAATGGCATATGAACAAATGAATACCCTATACTTAAATGCAATGTAAGCTACTGCAAATTGTGAACTTTTAATGAACTTTAAAATAGGGACATGGTTTATACAATTTTTTCCCCTCATTCATTTAATGGAGGAACTTGAGCTATGTTAGACTGCTTGCAGATGACTTCCAGAATTAAACACCTCTACCTCAAATCAGAAGTAGTGCAGATTGCAGGTTCAAAACAGAATCGCATGTCAGAACACAGTCCTTATTTTGGCTGTGAAGTGTTTGAGGCTTTGATTCACTCAGGATGCCAAAACTTTTCTTTCCACTGGCCAACTGGCCTTGTGCTGTGATTAAGAGATGTCACAGAAACGGCACAAACCATGAATGTGACAGAATGTAGAGCTGTGACAGAATAAAGCACTGATACCACATTGCCAGCCTCAGCAATGGTGTGGCATGCTGCAGGTGACTCATGGGACTGCTGGTAGACATGTGAGACAGTCTAACCACTTATGCTCTACAATGTACTCTACTCATCATCATAACCTACACAAACATTTACCTGGGTTAGAGTTTGTCAGGCTTCTAGGCGCGCGCACACACACACACACACACACACACACACACACACACACACACACACACACACACACACACACACACACACACACACACACACACCAGAAAAATAGCACAAGCTCCAATTACTTAGACAGTTAAACTATAAAGACAAGCTGAAGCACATCATGTAAGCCAAATTACGGCATGTCCAGATCCACTTATACATGGCACAGTCTAAGCACAAAGTAAGGTACAAGGAACACAGGGGCTGTATTTGTTGTATTTTCTGAAGTACAAGATGCACCTGTCAAAAAAAAAAAAAGCCTCTTGGAGAGGAGGGGGGAAAACAGTTGCAGAGTATAAATCACACTGGATTATAACTCATACCTTTTCTGTATGCAGAGCTTTAACTTTTTAGCCCAGAATTGGCTGTGACTGAAGATGTGATTGAAGAACATTTGTATCGGACCCGGCGCCACGAGGGGGAGTTTGGGGACGACGCCCCCTCACGTCATCAACCTCGCCCCCTTGGATGTTAGCGTTATCAAAAAATAAAAATAAAAAAGAAGGAAAAAGAAATTCTGGAAAATATAGCAAAATATTAGTTATTCAATAATATCACGTATTTAACAAATAAACCAAATTAATTAACTAACGCAATTCATTTTAAAACAAACAGATATGGCGTGTCTGTGTTCAAGCGATTTGATAGGTTGAGGGTTGCAATCGTCAGTGCAGCAGAGGGCAAGCTCGATTTATTCAAGCAGTGTCAAGGGCCTTTCACACTGCAAGCTTCAGCGCGACGCTTTAACGTTTCGTAACACCAGACCGGTGCGTTTCCAATGCGTCATGACATCAGACGCGTCACTTCGGAAGCGGCAAGGGGGCAGAGATTGCGGCCACGTCACACTGTTTCCACAACCTGAAAAAAGTTCAGCGATCGCCATCTTGAATTTGGGCCGCCTGAACCACAAAAAACCTTTAAAAAAACAGCAGTAGAATGATTCTCCCATTACCCTGCTGGGAGAAGCTTTTTTTCAGCTACTTTTCAAAGTGACGCCGACCGAGGGAGGACTGACGACTTGGTGGGATATTGATCGAACCGTGACAGCGGGCCGACCCGCATGGAGAAGCCGGCTTTCAGGCATCATTCCTGGGCAGACCGAGGCAGGCAGCCGGGGGATGGAGCAAATCCACTCAGTCCGAAATCTCCCACTTTTTGGATATATGCGAAGTCCTAGTTTGCCCAACGGAGGTTAGTTCTGCAGCTTTATCGAGGTGAGGATAAAATAAAAGTAAAACGTGATGTTTCTGCACTGCTGTGAAGGTTTATTGATCGGCTAACGTTAGCTTAGCTTTTTAGCACAGTTGATCTGATTGAACGCTTTAATTTGTAGATGGTTCAGTCTCTTATTTTTACCAAATAAAACTACAGCTTTTTTCAGACACCACAAAAGCTCAACTTTAAATAACTTATTTTTTCGAGCGTTTTTTTTTTCCATCTTTTTTTTTGCCGTTTTTTTCCTTTTTATATATAAACTGTTTAGTGTTTCTTTATATTTAAAGAAATATTTTTATTTGTCCCAATCAGGAACATTTGCTGTGCAGACAACCAAACTTCCATTGATGAGCTGAACATCACGAAGTCCAGTCGAAAGAAAACATCTCTGCTCTTCAAAATAGGACAAAAATGTCTTCAGCAACACCACCAGAGTTCAAAGCTGCAGAAGAGACCTTCATCTGGTCCCGAGAATCCAGCATAACATCATCTGCTTCTAAATAAAAGGTTCTTTGAACAGCAACTATTTTATTATTTTTTAAAAAGCTGTTTCATTTTATATTTTAATAATAAATGAACGGATCATTAAAAATGTCCACGAAATCAAAGTCAAAAGACATATGCACAGGTAGAAGCTCTCCACTTATTGTGCTCAAATTCATATTTTAGAAATGACTCTGTCCTGATAACATTAAAGGCAATTACATATTTTGGTCAAGTTTAAATGACTATATATATAAAAAAAAATGAGGTTTATGTCACAGAAATCCTACTTTACAATCACACTGCAGTCGTTAAATTATTTCCTGTTGCATTTATAATAAACATTTGTATGTATTTAGTGTTTGTTTTTCTGGTTGAAATAAGATATAAATAATCTACCAGATTTAAAAAAAAAGTACAAGTTTCCATGTTATTTTATTTGTCTAAAAATAAATGTCCAAGGTTCCTTATGTTAAACAAGAAATTATCTAATCTGAAATAACAGGTGGTTTTAATTTACAGATGAAAGGTTTCTAAAGAACCATTTATTGATTTATTTAGCTATTTTAATTACAAGTGTTCTAAACTTTTTTTTAACAGTAATCAGACATTTTGAGGTAACAAACAACAACAACAAAAAAAAAACATTTCCAGTGATTTTTCTTCAGAAAACTGCTCTATAAACGAGCAGTCCTGTCACACGTTAATGTTTTGTACAGATCAGAGGTTTCTGCACCGATCCATTTTGTAGAGATCAGTGGTTTCTGCCACGAGTCTTCCGTGTTTTGGCCCGACGCGTCGTTCCTATTGGACAACGCAAAGGTATGTCACAGCTCAGAGTGTCGGAAGTTGGCGCACCTCATCTCGACAGAACACCGGCTCTGTGTGGTATGCAGGAGATCACTTGACCGAGGGTCTATATGTTCAAATAATCACTCTTTACTCTTACTCAGTCAGTCTCTTACAACGGTGTAGCCTAAATACACAAGCTTTCCAGGACCGCACCCAATTCATCACGCACGCTCAGAGGCACGTCCCCTCCAGTGCGCACTTTTTTTTGGGGGGGGGGGGGGTGGCACCCCGCCCCCTGTGATAAACTCATCGCCCCCTTAATATTTTTTTTCTGGCGCCGGGTCTGATTTGCATAGTGCAAGTTTTGAGTTTTACATCACCAGTTATACAGCTTCACGATGAAGTGGTATAGAGAAGGCTTTTATAAAACACACACACACAATTTGCCAGAAGCCACACTGGAAATTCAAGCATAGATTTGATCTGTTTTGTTGAAAGAAAATTCTTCTCTGAGCAACTCCACTATGAAGGCATGACTGGTGATGCAAAATGCAAAACATGCACTATGCACAACTTCTGAGGTTGTCTGGGTGTCTTGGTGGCTTTCCTCTCTAGTCTCCGTCTGATACAAATTACTCCATTTTTTAGAACTGTCTACTCCACACAGATTTACCATAGAGTACCATACTGTTTGTATTGCATTATAATTGATGTAAATAGTCCAAGACATAATCAGTGTCTTGGGAATGTTCATGTATCCATCCCCTGACTTGTCTGAAGAGAACTGGATGTAAAAAGTGATGGTAAACGTGCTATAGTAAAGGGGGCACTTACTTATTAACACCATCATTTTGGTTTTTAGATTTTTATTTCTTTTAATTCGTGATGTAGAGATTACTTTTCACAGTGAGTTTAGAGTGCAGAATTTTAGAAATTTTAATATCCAAACCCTGAATATTTGTTTTGTTTTTTTGATGTCCTAAAAAATTTCTAACATGTAAAAGCTCAAGGGGCAACCACTTTTTGACACCACTGTATATATAATAGACAGACAGACAGACACACACACACACACACACTTTGCACTGTAATACCAATTAAACAACTGCAAATTATAAAGTGACAATGTTCATATGGCCGAGGGTATTTTAGCATTGCGTTATATTTTTATTTTGTTTAATTCTTGTTAATCAAAATAAGAGGGGGAAAGACTACAGCTACTCAATCTGTAGTGGCCACTGAAGCACACAACATACTGATCCAGGACAAACTGCCCCTTTCTAACTACGTTTGACAAAAAGCAGTATTCATTTCCAGTAAACAAGACATTTCAGACAAAACTGTTTTTACTGCAGCATACAGTGATGATTCACAACATCTCTGCTGAAAGGTTTTGTTCAGATGGGCCATTTAAGGACAGCTTTACTTCCAACAGAGCAACAAGGCTCTCTGAGCCTCATGTCCTCAGTCTAGAATCCGGCATAATGCCAGTGAGATAGGCCAGAATACTTTGCACCATCTCGCAACTGAAGGACGAAAATGTCAGTCGCTATTAACAGCTACTGGTGAAATCCTCCAAATATTTCATGAAAGGCTGTCAGAATGAATCAAATCAATGATTTGTGTGCTGCAATATACTTATTCCATGTTATCAAGATGGTTGCCATATTTTTGACAGCAGATGGGTCAAAACCATAGCAGACCAAAAGTAACTTTCTGAGAAGGTGAGTAAATATAGCAATGAGTGTCATACAGGGGATGCACATCACATACACTTTCATCACCGACTAAGCAGACCGAATACTGAGCGTGAGCAGCGCGACTGCCCCTTAGCAAAGTCCATAAATGTACAGTGTGGACATATGTTAAACTCACACGTGAAATGGTGAGAGGAAGACAGAATTCCTTCCCTCCTTGCAATCGGAAACCCCATGGAGCAGGGCCAGCAAGCGTCACGCTGTAACTGTTGCTCATGATTCACCTGCAGGTGGGGAGAAAAAAAAAATTCATTTTGTTATAGGTAATCAAAAACAAGTGGTCCCTAAATATTTTTTTACCCCCCTTGGAGCCCCCTACTAAACCACACCCTAGGCTACACAGACCCATGCACAGAGTCCCAAAAGTGTTTTGTGCAAAAATGAACTTTAACTCATACAACTTTAATAACGTATCCCCCACCCCCTTATTATTTTTAATGATTGCCCAGCGAATGTGTGATGACTTAAAATATGTTCACTATTAATTATGTAATTTTGACAGCCTCAGAGCTGATTAAAATTCACAAATGAAAGGTCACTTAATTTAAAATAAATAAATAAAAGCACATGAATTTGATGAGCAGAGCAAATTAAAAAACTGAAACAAGTCACTTTTGGGCCATAGAAAACAACTGCAATATGAATCTTCTGAAAATCAAATTGATATTCATACATAAAATGGCATAAGTCAGGTAATAACCCATAGTAAGAGGAGGAAAAAAAAAGATGACCCTTTGCACAAATCCTCTGTGTCCTTTGACTAAACAGTGATCAAATATGCTCAGACTAAGATCCCTGGGAAAAGTTCTGGCATCAGCTTCTGATGACAGAATGCCAAATAACCAGCTATAAAGGTATTTCACTGTAAAGGTATTTCACAAAAATATATTTCTAAATTTCCCCATAATTTATAAACAAGTACTGTCAGTGCTGGAGAAGAGAAAATAAAGCCAATGCATGCCTTGTTTAGAGACCAGTTTGATATAACAGTAAAATCAACATTTTGGTATTTCCCAGGAATATCAATGTCACAATCTGGCACACTATTTCAGAAATACTTCAAGATATAATGATTACACATATGTGCATGTAAATTTCCAACAGTGAAACACAGCAACAAGTGTTGGGTGCATAAAAATGCACTACTGAGTTTTTCTGGTTTCTTCCATGTCTGTCACACTCCTGAAAATTGAAGTGTAAGCCAGCCCCTAAACGGCTGAAGTCAGATGCTGTCAATTATAAAAATTTAATGTGATAAACTTAGGTTTATTAATAAAGCCAATAGAATATTTGGTTTGCAGAATGCACCCTATTGTTTAGTGTGTGAAAGGTAGTTTGATGAGTCTATTTAAACAACTTCCTTTGTGCACTTATGGATTATGTGTAAACAACTTTGTCCTGGCTAACAGGAAGGGTGGATGGTGACATGAAACGATGGCATCAGTCTGTTATTATGAATTACTATACTTTGTTACAGTAACAAAGAGGAAATAGACAGTGGAAACTTTGCAGCAAATCTACACTCAACAAAAATATAAACGCAACACTTTTGGTTTTGCTCCCATTTTGTATGAGATGAACTCAAAGATCTAAAACTTTTTCCACATACACAATATCACCATTTCCCTCAAATATTGTTCACAAACCAGTCTAAATCTGTGATAGTGAGCACTTCTCCTTTGCTGAGATAATCCATCCCACCTCACAGGTGTGCCATATCAAGATGCTGATTAGACACCATGATTAGTGCACAGGTGTGCCTTAGACTGCCCACAATAAAAGGCCACTCTGAAAGGTGCAGTTTTATCACACAGCACAATGCCACAGATGTTGCAAGATTTGAGGGAGCGTGCAATTGGCATGCTGACAGCAGGAATGTCAACCAGAGCTGTTGCTCGTGTATTGAATGTTCATTTCTCTACCATAAGCCGTCTCCAAAGGCGATTCAGAGAATTTGGCAGTACATCCAACCAGCCTCACAACCGCAGACCATGTGTAACCACACTCGCCCAGGACCTCCACATCCAGCATGTTCACCTCCAAGATCGTCTGAGACCAGCCACTCGGACAGCTGCTGAAACAATCGGTTTGCATAACCAAAGAATTTCTGCACAAACTGTCAGAAACCGTCTCAGGGAAGCTCATCTGCATGCTCGTCGTCCTCATCGGGGTCTCGACCTGACTCTAGTTCGTCGTAGTAACCGACTTGAGTGGGCAAATGCTCACATTCGCTGGCGTTTGGCACGTTGGAGAGGTGTTCTCTTCACGGATGATGCGAAGGAGATGTGTTGCACTGCATGAGGCAAATGGTGGTCACACCAGATACTGACTGGTATCCCCCCCCAATAAAACAAAACTGCACCTTTCAGAGTGGCCTTTTATTGTGGGCAGTCTAAGGCACACCTGTGCACTAATCATGGTGTCTAATCAGCATCTTGGTATGGAACACCTGTGAGGTGGGATGGATTATCTCAGCAAAGGAGAAGTGCTCACTATCACAGATTTAGACTGGTTTGTGAACAATATTTGAGGGAAATGGTGATATTGTGTATGTGGAAAAAGTTTTAGATCTTTGAGTTCATCTCATACAAAATGGGAGCAAAATCAAAAGTGTTGCGTTTATATTTTTGTTGAGTGTATTTGCTGGTTTGGTTTTGTTTTTTTGGTTGGCGATGATACACTCAACATTGACACAAACATGGTACATATACCATATTTTCTCATGTATAAGTCATGTTTATATTTTACTAGTTTGGGAGGCCCTGCGACTTATACTTTGGTGCGATTGTATACCAAAAATTCACAAGTTTGTTATTAATAATAATAACAATTATAATGACTATTTATATAGAACTTTTCCAAGAATTAAAGCACTAAACCAGTGATGTTCAAAGACATTCCAGAGAGGGCCAAGAGGGTGCAGGTTTTCTCTGCAACCATTGACACCAGCAGGTAATTTCACTGACTAACTCATCCCATCTACACAAAGTGACGTTAATCATCTATCCATCCATTTTCTCCCGCGTCATCTGAGGTCAGGTAGTGGGGGCAGCAGCTCAAGCAAAGCTGCCCAGACCCCCCGATCCACACACACACCTCCCCCTGCCCCTCCGGAGGAAGCCCGAGGCATCCCAACCCAGCTGTGAGACATAGTCCCTCCAGCGTGTCCTGGGTCTTCCCTGGAGCCTCCTCCCGATGGGACGTGCCCGGAACACCTCTCCAGCGACGCGTCCAGGGGGCATCCGAAAAAGATGCCCGAGCCACCTCAGCTGGCTCATTTCGACGTGGAGGAGCAGTGGGTCGACTCTGAGTTCCTCCTGAGTGACCGAGCTCCTCACCCTATCTCTAAGGGAATGCCCAGCCACCCTGAGGAGGAAACTCATCTCGGCGGCTTGTACTCACGATCTTGTTCTTTCGGTCATGAACCAAATCTCATGACCATAGGTGAGGGTCGGAACGTAGATCGATCGGTAAATCGAGAGCTTTGCCCCCCTGCTCAGCTCTCTCTTCACCACAACAGTCCGATACAGCGACCGCATCACTGCAGACGCTGCACCGATCTGTCTGTCAATCTCACGCTCCATCCGTCCCTCACTCGTGAACAAGACGCCGAGATACTTAAACTCCTCCACTTGAGGCAAGGACACTCCACCGACCTGAAGAGGGTAAAGCACCTTTTTCCAGTCGAGAACCATGGCCTCGGATTTGGAGGTGCTGATCTTCATCCCGGACGCTTCACACTTGGCTGCAAACCGCTCCAGTGCATGCTGAAGGTCCTGATTTGATGATGTGATGTTAATCAGTGAATTTCAGTTCAATTTATTACATTTATATAGCGCCAAATCACAACAAAGTTGCCTCATGGTGCTTCACACAAGTAAGGTCTCCAGCAGGTGAAATCACCTATTAGAGTCAGCGGTTACAAAGAAAACCCTCTTGGCCCTTTCTGGAATGTCTTTGGACACTACTGCACTAAAATAAATAAACTCCAATAATAAAAGAATAAATGGTAGCCATATAAAAGACACTACAACAATGCACAAAAATCCCAAATCAAAGAGCTCATAACCATATATGTCCGGTGCGACATACGTGTTTTGTTTTGTTTTTCCCCCTTCAAGATGCATTTATTGATGGGTGCGATTTATAATCTGCTGCGATTTATACTCTGGAAAATACGGTATATATTATAGTTCTTGCCAATTTGACCCTAATGGAACTTTTGCATAAAGTATAGACCAGGATATACAACACAAGAGTAAATCATACACAACACAAACACAGGGATCATATTTGCAAGTAAAACAACACTTGTAACCAAGATGTCTGTAAATGCTGTTGTACATAATTGGAAGTGACAATACGAGGATGACGTCACAGTACTGTCAATGCTTTTAAAAATATTTCTTCAGTTATGGCTGGGTGTGGTTGAAACTTTTTTTCCTTAAAAATGCCAAAGATAACAGTATGGTTGTAAAAAAACATTGCAACTGTGTTCTCTTGAACTAAGCACATTACATTAAAAGTAAAACTGAGCATGACAAAAGTAAAAAAGTGTATACACGAATGAATTTACTTCATTTAAATAGGTACACAGATCCCACACAATCAGAATTGTCCAACCAAGAAATTTTTCCTCTGTATTCCCAATTAGGTAAAGCAAAATTGTGTTGGCTGGATAAGTACAAATAATATGGGATCTATTTGCAAATTTAAATCAAATCCATCCAACCTCATGGAGCTTGAGAGGTGCTGCAAAGAGGAATGGGCAAAACTGCCCAAAGATACGTGCACCAAGCTTGTGGCATCATATTCAAGAAGACCTGAGGCTGTAATTGTTGCCAAAGGTGCATCAACAAAGTACTGGGCAAAGGCTGTGAATACTTATGGACACGTAATTTCTTAGTTTTTTATTTTTAATAAATTTGCAAAAACAAAACAACAACAAAAAAAACTTTTTCATGTTGTCATTATGGGGTGTTGTGAGTAGAATTGTAAAGTAAGTCCCTTCGGCTGCTCCCTTGTTTTTATACTCGGGGTGGCCACAGCAAATCCGAGGTGCTCTGCATGTTGAATTGGCACAGGTTTTACGCCGGATGCCCTTCCTGACACAACTCCACATTACATGGAGAAATGTGGCAGGGGTGGGATTTGAACCCGGAACCTTCTAACTGAAACCAAGTGCATTAACCACTTGGCCACCACCTAGAATTGTGATGGAAAAAAAAAAATCTTTACTCCATGTTGGAATAAGGTTGTAACATAAAATGCAGCAAAAGTGATGCTCTAAATGCATTCTAGATGCACTGTACATCAATATTTTCATAATTGTTTATTTACAATAGTCAGCAAATTTGGCATTTTATTTACAAATGATACACACTTGGGAATGACTGTACTAGCCTGTACAGATAAAGACACTTAAATCATAGGGTTAATGTAGTGCATGAGTAGAACTGCAAGATAATATCATAAAAACTACTGCACATTCATGTCTGAAATCTTAGGTTCTGGGAGACAAAGGTAAAGACCAGTGATCCTCTTATTTTGGATCATGTTGGTTGATTTTTTTTTAAACATGCAAATTACTAAGACATAAAATAAAGATTAGGCAGCCTATCAGGTTGCTCAAGAATCTTTGTCGATAACTGCAGGATCCTGGTGGCTACTAAGGCCACTGTTGCTTGTTTTCTATCATGCAAGTATTTTATGAATAGTAACCCAGTTTGGTGTTGTGGTGTAATGGATGTGGTGACACAGTACCAGTGTGTGCTCCCAGACCTGACCTGCATTCAAAAAGCACACATCTCTGCCACATTGTGGAAATGATCCACTTTGTAGTGTTGAGGGCTTTAATACATATGTAATATACAATGATTTTGGTTTATTTTTTAGATTGACCAGATTGATCTAAGTTTCATTTATTTCTGTAAACAGAGGCAAATTTCACTGAAAACACTTCCTAGGAGCGTACAAAACACCTTGCCATGGCAGCAGAGACATGCCAGTTTGAGGCTGTAATTCATGCTGCTGTCATAAAGTCCCTCAAGGCTGCAGCACCACCCTTTGTATATCACCTGGTCAGTTGTACAAGACAATTACATGCATCAAGTGAGCAGCTGACCTTTGGACTGTCTTATCAGAATGGGTGAAAGAGAATGTCCTTTTTAGAAAGCCAGAAGAGCAGCCAAAAACTAGAGCAGATAAACATCGGCTGAAATAAACTGTGTGAAAGTGACAGGGTGGAGGTAAACAAATGGAAAGCACAAAGTGTGCAGCACTGTTTATACTAAGGACTGTGGCAATGATAACATTATACACCAATCCAAGTGCACTTAGACAAACACAAAGAACGTGGGTGTTTATATTAAGATAGGAACCAACAGATGTCTGTCGTCTTCAAGGTGATGATGGGTTCAGATAAGTTTGTTTTTTGTTGTTGTTTGGTTTTGTATTTTTGTGGGGGGAAAAAAATACAACAGTAGGGAAGCTAAGGCTCCCTTGCAAAAAAAACAACTTTTTAGGTTCCTTAGATGACCTCAAAACACAGTCAGGATGCTCCAAAAATAAATACTAGCCTCATGCTGAATATACAGGATAGCATTCAAAAATGTCCACCAAAACATGAAAAGGTCATTATCGTTGCTCACCTACACCAAGGCCTACCACAGAAATCATATCACCAAGTACTAAGTCCCTTCGGCTACTCCCTTGTTTTGTACTCGGGGTCGCCACAGCAAATCCAAGGTGGATCTGCATGTTGAATTGGCACAAATTTTGCACCGGATGCCCTTCCTGACGCAACTCCACATTACATGGAGAAATGTGGTAGGGGTGGGATTCGAACCAGGAACCTTCCGCACTGAAACCAAATCATATCACCAAGAATGACAACCAATTCAGTTAACAGTTTAAGCCATTTCAGTAAATAATGTAATTCTAAAATGTTTGCTTGGAGATTATATATATATAAAGTACAACTCAACTGCCAAACAGTCAACTGCCTCTTTCATAGCTGCCCAAACCCTGTTTACCAGTTCATCTGAGCCCATACATGTCTGCAATGGAATGCTGACAAACTCTCTTTACAGAGGACAAAAGAGACAATGGACAGACAAAAAAAAAAAAAAAGAAAGAAAAGAAAAAACACTGCAGGCTTTTTGTAAAGACCGTGTAATCACTGAAACTCTGGAAAATGCCTCTGGTTAAATACAACCTGGACAAACACATTAAACCACATGCAACAAGCACAACTTCACTGCTTTGGTAGAACTGTGCATGATTTCTTAATTATCGCTCAGTTCAAACATTTAAAGCCAATAAAGAGATTATTTAAGATACTTGAAAATAGGTGAAATTCATCCTGTGCTCTGGATTACACTCATATTAGTGGTGTTTTTTTTCCTAATAAGGAGAGAACAAACACTGTTCACATCTCATGTCTGTGCTTGTTTTGCAATTTGAAATGATATCATGCATAGACATGAGCAGACACACCTTAGAGTGTTTCCAAACAGAGAGAAAAAAAAGTTGAGCTGTATTTAATCAGCAGCACTCACATAGTCATTTCTGCATTTTAGCTCAGGCACATTTCCAGCCATTTCCTACCGAGACCTTATCGTTCAAGTTCTGGTCGTAACTTCATTTTATTGTGTTGAATATTTCAACACTTACACAAGAAATAACAGATTAAAACACAATCCTTTCAGCACACTAAATACAACAGGGACCTGGTGAAAGGTACCAAAGTACTGCCTGACAGCTTCATAGGACTGGTGGTAAAAGCTACTTGAGGTGAATACATTTAGAATACAGACTGTCCAATAGCCCGAGTAGTCTATTATCACCAAATTAATCACTGACAATAACATTTAGATGCTGTGGAACAATCTGACCCTCGATAAAGTGAAAAGCAGCAGAATTCCCTACTGCTATAAACAACATTCTAAGCCTAAGTTATTAGTTAACTTGTAGCTTTGTTAATGCCTAACCATACCAACACACTTTTGTAGACACACACACACTTGTATGCAAACGTTTGGGCAACCCTGATAGTTTTCATGATTTTCCTTTATAAATCATTGGTTGTCTGGATCAGAAATTTCAGTTAAATATATCATGTAGCAGACGAACATACTGATATTTGAGAAGTGAAATGAAGTGTCTAGTATTTACAGAAAGTGTACAATAATTATTTAAACAAAATTAGGCAGGTGCATTAATTTGGGCACCCTTATTTTATTGGTTTGAATACATTTGACACTAATTATTGGAACACAGAATTGGTTTGGTAAGCTCATTGACCCTTGACCTCCTTACACAGATGAATCCAATCATGAGAAAGGGTATTTAAGATGGCCGTTTACAAGTGTTTCCCCTCTTTACATCTCTTCTAATGAGTGGCAACATGAGCACCTCTAAACAACTCTAATACTCTAATAACCTGAAAACAAAGACTGTTCAACATCATGGTTTAGGGGAAGGATACAAAAAGAGATTTCAGTGGTCTGTTTCCACTGTGAGGAACATAGTGAGGAAATGGAAGCCCGCAGGCACAGTACTAGTTAAGGCCTGAAGTGGCAGGCCAAGCAAAATCTCATAAGCTGAAGTGAAGGATGGTGAGAACAGTCATAGTCAACCCACAGACCTGCTCCAAAGACCTACAACATGAGCTTGCTGCAGATAGTGTCTCTGTGCATTGTTCAACTATACAGCACACTTTGTAGAAGAAGATGCTGGATGAGAGTAATGCAGAGGAAGCCTTTTCTGAGTACACACCACAAACAGAGTCACTTGAGGTATACTACAGCACATTTGGACAAGCCAGCTTCATTTTCAAATAAGGTGCTGTAGACTGATGAAACTAAAATTGAATTATCTGGACATAACAAGGGGTGGTATGCATGACAGAAAAAGAACACAGCATTCCAACAGAAACACTTGCTACCTACAGTAAAATTTGGACATGGTTCCATCATGCTGTGTGGCTGTGTGGCCAGTGCAGGTACTGGGAATCTTATTAAAGTTGAGGGTCACATGGATTCCAGTCAATATCAGCAGATTCTTGAGAACAACGTTCATGAATCAGTGACAAAGTTGAAGCTGCACCGGGGCTGGATCTTTCAACAAGACAATGAGCCTAAACACTGCTCAAAATCTACTAAGGCATTCATGCAGAGGAACAAGTACAATGTTTTGTAATGGCCATCTCAGTCCCCAGACCTGAATTTTATTGAAAATCTGTGGTGTGATTTTAAGCAGACTGTCCATGCTCGGAAACCAACAAACCTGAGATGTTTTGTAAAGAAGAATCGTCCAAAATACCTTCAACCAGAATCTAGACTCTCATTCAGGCTCTCAGACTCATTATTTCTGCAAAAGGAGGATCTACTAAATATTGATGTATTTTTTCTGTTGGGGTGCCCAAATTTATGCACCTGTCTAATTTTGTTAAAAGAATTATTGTATACTTTCTGTAAATCCTATAAACTTCATTTCACTTCTCAAATATCATTGTGTTTGTCTTTACATACCACTGTATACACACACACACACACACACCCACACCCCTCCCTGGCTGTTGGGGGGAGGAGAGTGAGATTTTTATGTATATACAGTGCATGTGGAAAGTATTCACAGCGCTTCAGTTTTTATACATTTTGTTATGTCACAGCCTTAAATCAAAATAGATGAAATTCATTTTTTTCCTCAAAATTTTACACACAATACCCCATAATGACAATGTAAGAAAGTTTTTTTTTCCAGATTTTTGCAAATTTGGTTTCAGTGCGAAGGTGGTTCAAACCACAACCCTGCCATTTCTCCATGTAATGCGAAGCTTCATCAGAAAGGGCATCCAGCGTAAAATTCTGCCAAATCAACATGCAGATCTACTTTGGATCTGCTGTGGCAACCCCAAGTGAAAGAAAAGGAAGCACCGAAGGAAATTTTTGTATTAAAAATAAAAATCCCCTAAGAAATCACATGTAGCGACACAAGTATTCACAGCCTTTGCCATCAAACTCCGAATTGAGCTCAGGTGCAACCTGTTTCCACTGCTTAACTGGAGTCCACCTGGTGTAAATTCAGTTGATTGGACATGATTTGGAAAGACACTTGTCTACATATAAGGTTCCACAGTTGACAGTGCATGTCGGAGCACTAGCCAAGCAAGATGTCAAAGGAATTGTCTGTAGACCTCCGAGACAGGATTGTCTCGAGATACAAATCTGGGGTAAGGTACAGGATTTTCTCTCTCTCTCTTATATATATATATATATATATATATATATATATATATATATATATATATATATATATATATATATATATATATATATATACACACATATATAAAAATATAAAACGCAACACTTTTGGTTTTGCTCCCATTTTGTATGAGATGAACTCAAAGATCTAAAACTTTTTCCACATACACAATATCACCATTTCCCTCAAATATTGTTCACAAACCAGTCTAAATCTGTGATAGTGAGCACTTCTCCTTTGCTGAGATAATCCATCCCACCTCACAGGTGTGCCATACCAAGATGCTGATTAGACACCATGATTAGTGCACAGGTGTGCCTTAGACTGTCCACAATAAAAGGCCACTCTGAAAGGTGCAGTTTTGTTTTATTGGGGGCCGATACCAGTCAGTATCTGGTGTGACCACCATTTGCCTCCTTCGCATAGAGTTGATCAGGTTGTCAATTGTGGCCTGTGGAATGTTGGTCCACTCCTCTTCAATGGCTGTGCGAAGTTGCTGGATATTGGCAGGAACTGGTACACGCTGTCGTATATGCCGGTCCAGAGCATCCCAAACATGCTCAATGGGTGACATGTCCGGTGAGTATGCCGGCCATGCAAGAACCGGGACATTTTCAGCTTCCAAGAATTGTGTACAGATCCTTGCAACACGGGGCCGTGCATTATCCTGCTGCAACATGAGGTGATGTTCTTGGATGTATGGCACAACAATGGGCCTCAGGATCTGTGCATTCAAAATGCCATCAATAAAATGCACCTGTGTTCTTCGTCCATAACAGACGCCTGCCCATACCATAACCCCACCACCACCATGGGCCACTCGATCCACAACATTGACATCAGAAAACCGCTCACCCACACGACGCCACACACGCTGTCTGCCATCTGCCCTGGACAGTGTGAACCGGGAATCATCCGTGAAGAGAACACCTCTCCAACGTGCCAAACGCCAGTGAATGTGAGCATTTGCCCACTCAAGTCGGTTACGACGACGAACTGGAATCAGGTCGAGACCCAGATGAAGACGACAAGCATGCAGATGAGCTTCCCTGAGACGGTTTCTGACAGTTTGTGCAGAAATTCTTTGGTTATGCAAACCGACTGTTTCAGCAGCTGTCCGAGTGGCTGGTCTCAGACGATCTTGGAGGTGAACATGCTGGATGTGGAGGTCCTGGTCGTGGTTACACGTGGTCTGCGGTTGTGAGGCTGGTTGGATGTACTGCCAAATTCTCTGAAACGCCTTTGGAGATGGCTTATGGTAGAGAAATGAACATTCAATACACAAGCAACAGCTCTGGTTGACATTCCTGCTGTCAGCATGCCAATTGCACACTCCCTCAAATCTTGCGACATCTGTGGCATTGTGCTGTGTGATAAAACTGCACCTTTCAGAGTGGCCTTTTATTGTGGGCAGTCTAAGGCACACCTGTGCACTAATCATGGTGTCTAATCAGCATCTTGATATGGCACACCTGTGAGGTGGGACAGCTCACTATCACAGATTTAGACTGGTTTGTGAACAATATTTGAGGGAAATGGTGATAGTGTATGTGGAAAAAGTTTTAGATATTTGAGTTCATCTCATACAAAATGGGAGCAAAACCAAAAGTGTTGCGTTTATAGTTTTGTTGAGTATATATATATATAAATATAAATTCGCCGAGTCGTCACGGAAACGACTCGGCGAATTTGCGCGCACGTCTTTCATTAAAAAAATGTCCTTAAACAGTGGAATGTCCGCATAAAGTCCCCATGCCGGCCTCTTCTCAATCTTCTCTGTTCTCTCACGACGTCCTGGGTGAATTAAGCCTTAAATTAGGATGTTTTCAGGTCGAAACAGGCTGACGACGGCGCCTGGAAGCGCTGCAGGACGTCCCGCTCTGTGGGAAGTCCTTACACCGACAGAAACACCCCATAATCTCTCATCAGCCGTTAAACTTTTCACCGAAAACCATCTTAATTTCTCGAATAGTATCCACTCGGATATTCCTTACAGGTCCAGAAAAAATTTTGATAAAGCAACGCACGCCGTCTCGAGCAGCGTGTGAAACAAAGGAATTCAGCCGAGAGGGTGGGACCACATCTCACTCAAGGCCTGCCCACAGGGAAATGATGTCACCGACACGCGTGAAAAAACTCACGCATGCGCACGAGGGTTCAAGCATGATTGGTGGAATCGCACGTCATTCAAATCCATATAGTTAAAAAAAAATAATAAAAGGGTCGGTTTATTGTCTAATAGACCTCATGTATATATACACATATATATATATACACACACACACACATATATATATATATATATATATACACACACACACACACACACACACACACACACACACACACACACACACACACACACACACACACACACACGTAGTCAGGAAAATAAGTATTTGAACACCCTGCGATTTTGCATGTTCTCCCACTTAGAAATCACGGAGGGGTCTGAAATTTTCATCTTAGGTGCATGTCCACTGTGAGAATATAATCTAAAAAAAAAAATCCGGAAATCACAATGTATGATTTTTTAATAATTTATTTGTATGTTACTGCTGCAAATAAGTATTTGAACGCCTGTGAAAATCAATGTTAATATTTGGTACAGTAGCCTTTGTTTGCAGTTACAGAGGTCAAACATTTCCTGTAGTTTATCACCAGGTTTGCACAGACTGCAGCAGGGATTTTGGTCCACTCCTCCAGATCTTTCAGGTTTGGAGTTTCAGCTCCCTCCAAAGATTTTCTATTGAGTTCAGGTCTGGAGACTGGCCAGGTCACTCCAGGATCTTGAAATGCTTCTTACAGAGCCCCTCCTTAGTTGCCCTGGCTGTGTGTTTGGGGTCATTGTCATGCTGGAAGACCCAGCCATGACCCATCTTCAATGCTCTTACTGAGGGAAGGAGGTTGTTTGCCAAAATCTCGCAATACATGACCCCATCGATCCTCCCTTCAATACGGTGCAGTCGTCCTGTCCTCTTTGCAGAAGAGCACCCCCAGAGTATGAAGATTCCACCCTCATGCTTCACGGTTGGGATGGTTTTCTTGGGGTTGTTCTCATCCTCTAAACATGGTAAGTGGAGTTGATCCCAAAAAGCTCTATTCTGGTCTCATCTGACCACATGACCTTCTCCCATGCCTCCTCTGGATCATCCAGATGGTCACTGGTGAACTTCAAACGGGCCTGGATATGTGTTGGCTTGAGCAGGGGGACCTTGCTGCCCTGCAGGATTTTAAACCATGACAGCATCATGTGTTACTAATGTAATCTTTGTGACTGTGCTCCCAGCTCTCTTCGGGTCATTGACCAGGTCCTCCTGTGTAGTTCTGAGCTTTCTCAGAATCATCCTTACCCCACAAAGTGAGATCTTGCATGGAATCCCAGACCGAGGGAGATTGACAGTTCTCTTGTGTTTCTTCCACTTATAATAAATAATCATAACAGTTGTTGTCTTCCACCAAGCTGCTTGCCTGTTGTCCTGTAGTCCATCCCAGCCTTGTGCAGGTCTACAGTTTTGTCCCTGGTGTCCTTAGACAGCTCTTTGGTCTTGGCTATGGTGAACAGGTTGGAGTGTGATTGATTGAGTGTGTGAACAGGTGTCTTTTATACAGGTAACAAGTTCAAACAGGTGCAATTAATACAGGTAAAGAGTGCAGAATAAGAGGGCTTCTTAAAGAAAAATGAACAGGTCTGTGTGAGCCAGAATTCTTACTGGTTAGACGGTGTTCAAATACTTATTTGCAGCAGTAACATACAAATAAATTCTTAAAAAAAAAAAAAAAAAAAAAATCATACATTGTGATTTCCGGATTTTTTTTTTTTTAGATTATGACTCGCAGTGGACATGCACCTAAGATGAAAATTTCAGACCCCTGCATAATTTCTAAGTGGGAGAACTTGCAAAACCACAGGGTGTTCAAATACTTATTTTCCTCACTGTATATATATATATATATATATATATATATATATATATATAAAATATGATCACGTCATTGTGTTGAGGGCTACTTCCTGAAAGGAGGACATGTTTCAGCTCAGTCAACTGAGTTTCAGTTTATTTGGCACATCGGGACTTCCTGCTCCTTAAAGCAGTTCATTGTTCAGTGCCATTTCCGTAGAGCGTTGTCAGAACTCAGAATGACAATGAATGAACAGGGAGTAAAATAGACTGTTTCATGTAGCAGCCCAAGGAATCAATACAGCATTGATTGAACAAGAAGCCAAACTATTCAACTGATTTAGTGCACTGAACCTTTTCTTTCACTGACGATTAGATCGGTTACTAGTTATACATCATTAAGAGAGGACAGAATAAAGCTACTGACCACTCTGACCTCAATGGCTCAAGTCATGTTTCTTCCATGTAATCCATTGAAATGAACAAAAAAGCATCTCAGATGTAACGGACCCAGAAAGCAGTTACAAGTTTTCCCTTTTCATATGTAGCAGATATTTCCTAACGCTTCAGGTTACATACAGCATTGTTGACTCACAGTATGACGTTTGTTGAGTTTACTCAACTACTGTGTGTCATCTATGAAAGATAGTGCAGAACTATTACAAAATCACAATTTTAGTCATTTCTCCTCTCCCTCTCACTGACTTACACAGGAACATTGCTTTCCAATTTTTTGGATTAAAAAAAACATTGACATCTACAAGGAAGTTCTTCAGAATGCTAGCCTGATGTGCCGACATCCTTTTGTGAGGAGATTAAGGTACTGGCATATCTGGCCATTGTCATTAATACTGAAGCTGATGAAGCTTTTCTGGATGTACAGTGCAACTTTTCAAGGAATTAAACAAGTCCAGTTGACCTGACTCAACCTGCTTCAATACCATGGCCTGGATGACTGAGAATCTGCAGAGACATTAGAGTTAGGCTTGTGCATGAAGCATAATGTTGGGTAGGTGAAATAACATTGGGTGGCGTACTAAAAAACAATCCACGGATTGTACAGGGTGCTGTATCAATGTAAGGACCTAAACTATAAGTGGAAACTGGGTTAGGGTTAGAGTGTTTACTTATTAATATTAGTCGCTTTTTGTTATTGCCGTGGCTTTTTGTTAATGCCATGGCTAGCCGTATGTAGCCATATTATTAACACAAATCTAAATTCATATGTAGCGCTTCTGAATGGACAGTCTAGGTTACACAATTATGACGGTAGAAATGTTTACATGTTTTCTATCTGTAAGTAGAGAACAAATTACCTTTTGAGGCGAAGATCTTTTACACCTTCTGTGGTTCCAAGATATTTGTTATTATCTATCCTTCTAACTTTACCACAGTCATTTAAAACTTGAAGAGTGTGTGTGTGTGTGCGCATGTGGTGGCTTTAACAAGATTGTCATGTGAACCCATGCTGCTGGTTCACAAGTCAGACGCCCTGCCACTTACGCCTCACACTCTGCTATGGGTTATGACCCAATGCAGAGCTTGACATTATCATACACACCAGTGGAGAAGCTTTAAACTTAATTTAAAACTTATCCTTAACCCCTAACCTGGTTGAAACATAATAGATTTTTTTTATTATTATTACTATGGTTTCTTACTGACATAATTAGTTTTATTCATAAATAGATAATCCAAAATTATATGCATTGTACCATATAACTTTTTTTTTGTTTGTTTGCTTGACTGCAGATTTACTTGGAGCTACTTTTTAATTCCAAACTTCAATCTTCTAACAGGTTACAAGAGAATAGTATTTAAAATGACTTTTAAAAACTATATATCAAAGTACACACACACACACACACACACACACACACACACACACACACACACACACACACACACACACACACACACACACACACACACACACACACGTTTAGAGAATATAACATGATAAAAAAAAGATAACAGACTGCCCAATTTCATGGGCAGCAAATGTAGTATGAATTTGTTTGTCTCAGTGGGTGTAACAAAAACGTGTCTAATTTATTTCCTGATGTTTCATTCCCGAAAATAAAAATAAAACATTTTAAAATAAGAAGATAAATCAAGTATTTTAACAGCGTTGGACGATTTAAGGTGCGCGTGCCCTTAGGAATCCGGTATCAGAGACATAAAGCAGATAAAAAGTCTCCTCGGTTACCTATTTAATGTCAGCAGTAGCTTTGACTCTTGTTGCCTTAGTTTTCGTATCAGAGTGCTCACCTTGTCTTGTCAGAATGTCTGGCGGTGTGCAGAAGTGTGATATCGTCGGTTCTCACATTCGAAGTGAAGAGGACTGAAGGGAATTGAAACTTCCGCATATGAGCCCGCCCACACAGGCTGCCGGTGGGAGGGGCTTCATGGCGCTAACATGTTAGCATTTAGCTTGTTTAGACTTGTCCACAGGTAAAATGGATTTAGTTCACTCTGTTTTTCAAAAAAATGTGTTGAAGGAGCTCAAACATGATCTTCATGTACACCCCAGCCTCCTAAAACTTCACTTTGTGAAGAGTTTCGCAGTTATTTGTGTTGCTGAAGAGTTGATAAAATCACATAACCATGACCAACGCCATGCTTAGAATTAATCACTAAACCTGGACCACATGTACATTATGCCAATTTGAAAATTTTTCTTATGACCTAAGCATGGCACATGTATAATTGAACAGTGTGTTGTCGAAGCATGGTCAATGCCAGTTGAACAACTTTGTTGCTGGAGTTAGTGACTTTTTGAACTTCGCTAATGACTAGTGCAAAATCTGGAAACTATTATTCCACAAAACTGGCTAATTTGTAAATGGTTTAATAAATTAGTAAAAGAAAACAGCTATATAAACAAATTACTGCTATGTAGTTACAGTCCCCCACTGTCTTCCCCACCCCCACTCCATCAAAAAAGTGAATAAAAAATGTCAACCTTAAGAAAACAGGATGTCATTCAGCTTCCTACATGTTCACATTAATCATGATGACATTATCATTAAATCTAGTGAATATTACCAATATTTCAAAGAGCCAATAGCAGCTTGCGGTGAGACATTTTTGGCAACGCCGTTGCTGTGGTGGACTACTGGTCTCGCTCACATGCACATGCTCGTTCTCATTTCTGAGTTAGCCTTCGAAAAAGTATTGCACCATAGAGGTGGGCAGATCGATCCTAATATCGATAATATCGATACCAACGTTGGTATTGATATTGAACGATCCTCGTGTAAACAGATAGATACTCAAGCTTTTTTCCTCTCCCGCACGCACTGACTGTTGCGCACGCAGATTCATCAAAGTCTACTCTCTGTCTGTAAGAGCAGCGTTGCGCTGTCACACAACACGGAGCAGCGCACCCTCCCCTCCTCTGGTCTTTTGTTGTTGCGCCGTCACGTGACTCAGCGGTGCCAGCCAACAGCCATGCAGGTAGACTCAACCTGGCCCGCCCACTCAGCGCTCTCTTTGAGTCAGCCCTCTACCTCAGGAGATTTTAAGTTGTGTTGAGTGATATTTTTTTAAACAAAAATGTTGATTGTGATAATAAAGTATTTTGTTGTCACGTACAATGTTTGGCAAAATTCTATCCTAGGTCTTTTGGATCCTTTGGATCGATGAAGCTTAAATATGAAAAAGTATCGGTATCGGTATAGATATCAGCCATACTGGGCCTGTATTTACTTGGTATTGGATCAATACCAAAATTCCCGTATCGCCCACCTCTATTGCACCAGGTTTGGGCACACCCAGCTCTTAAACAAAACGACAGACAACACTGTGATTGTTTTAATTCATGTTATACCCAAAACAACACCCATGATAATTATGGGTGCACCGTTTGCACCCTTCACATTACTTTTCACTCAGATTATGCATCATGTATATAACAAACCAAAGACGGACCTGTGTCAAAACTACTTGCACTATGTGCTTTAGATCATACGCGAGTACACGAAAGGGACCGTAGACTTTGTGTATTTGAATTAAATATTCAGCTTGGTGTCCATTACATTCATAAGGGTGAGTTGAACAAAATTTTTCTTATTAGTACCGTTGAGTCAAAGATAGTTGTGTCATGCCCTTTGATAGACTGGTGGCATGTCCAGGGTGTACCCCCTCACTAACCAACCACGCACCCTTGACCCTAACTGGAATAAGCAGGTTTAGAAAATGAATGAATAGCCCTGTCATTTCGACAACTCAGCTATTATGGGTTGTTACAGAATCTACAAGTCAGATATGTTTGTGTACTGTTAAGAATACACCGTTTAAACCTACCAGATGGCTTTTGAGAGTTGACATTATTGCAGCAACAGTACTAGAACTTAGAAGCGTTAAAATGCAGGGGATTTAATGGCATAGTTTTTGTATGCCCTCTACTGGTCAGTAAAGGAAGTACACACTTGGCAGTTTGCTTCTGCAGGATAATTTACTGGCAGCCAATGTCCTGGAGGGACAATCATACCCTGTCAATCATACCCTACATTATAAGTTGACAGATGACATGTTGAGATGTGTATCTGTAATTTAGGGCAAAAGGATCCCATACCTTAAAAAGTAACAATCAACATTAATAGCATTTTAACAGTACGCTTACAAATATTGCTATTTCTATGGGTAACTTGAATATGATAGGAGAAAAAGCTGTTATTGTGCTGTCATCAAAAACACACCTCTCCCTACACCCAGAATAAGGTGCATTAAATCATGCAGAATATCCACATAGTCAAAAAAAAGAAAAAAAAGAAAAAAAAATCCAAAGTCAGGTTGTAGTTGGACAGTGACACAATTTTTTTTTTTTTTGTAATTTTACCTCTGTACATCACCAGAACAGTGATGAAATAACACAATCACAGTGTAAGTGAAGTGTAGTTTTACAGCCTTAATTCAAAGCATTCAACAATATTTTCAGAGGCCATAAGTAACTGGACACTTTAAGTATTATTGATAACTGTCAACTGACACGACTTCTTGCTGATGTGTAATCAGCAAGAAGTCATTTTTATCCACTGTTTCGGGATTACTGGAACGCTCTTGCGTAGTTGACTTGGGTGGGTGGCAAGATGGCACCTGTGTGTTTGGCATGCCGTCAGCCCTGTCTCTACCTCTCGGCAAGTTTTTCGTTATTTGTAGCTGTGTTTTTGCTCTGTGTGTTCTGCCGGGACATCTCTGCCTTGCTTGTGTATAATCGTCAGTCTGTCTTGGACATTAATGCTCTTTATGAGCCGCTGCTGTCGTCTGGGTCCGGGCTGGGAGCGCCTGGACATGATTTGGTTATGTGAAACCTGGCTTAAATCCACAGCTGTCCTTCCTCTGAGGCCTGCCCACCGGTGTACACTTTTAGTCACGTTTCACGTGATGTGAGGAAAGGCGGGGGTGTTGCTTTTATTTATAAATCCGGGTTTACTTTATTAACTGTGGGGGGTCATAAATATAATTCATTTGAGCATCTGATTCTCCGTTATACCCATGATGCTAAGTACTGTCAAGGTCATAAAACTGGAAATCAGGTATGTTATATTGTCACTGTCTATAGGCCTCCTGGCCCATACTCTGATTTTTTTTTTAGATCAATTTGGCGCGTTCATCTCTAGTCTTTCAACTAGTGCAGACAACATTTTGATTATTGGTGACTTTAACATTCACATAAATAAGCCCTCTGATCCCCTTGGTAAATCATTTATGGAAATCATGGATGCACTAGGATTTCGGCAGTTCATTCATGGTTCAGCGCATATCAGTGGTAATACTCTGGATTTGGTTCTTGCACATGGCCTTGCTGTCACAGATATCGACATCCTGCCTCTTGCATCAGCAGTCTCTGACCACTCGCTTATTAGGTTTACAATTACGCTGCCGCGTTTAGTGGAGCAACAACCTTGCCTATCATTGCGGCGACGTATTAAACCTTCAGCTTTGACTGAACTCAAAGCGAGACTACCAGAAATCTTAACTTCAAGCTTGATGAATTTTCAGTCGGTAGACAGTCTTGCAGATAGCCTGAATTTAGTGCTAAAAACCACACTTGATAAGACTGCGCCTCCTCTATTAAGGCCATGCCTTCCCAAGGCACAGACACCTTGGTTCAACAGTTATTTGCGTGACCTTAAGCAGAAGGCTAGAGGGTTGGAACGGAAATGGCGTAGTTCCAAACTAGAGGTGTTCCACCTTGCGTGGCGTGAAGCTATTTTAGATTATAAGTGTGCTTTATTGGCTACAAAGCAGGCCTATTACTCTGAATTGATAAACAAAAACAAGCATAATTCAAAGTTTTTGTTTGATACGGTGGCATTTCTTATTCATGGACAGCCACCTGTTGGTCGTTCTCCTTTTTCAGCACAGGACTTTCTGGACTATTTTGAAAAGAAAATAGAAGATATTAGGTTGAGCACATCTCAGCATACTTTGGTCCAGTCATTGTATCCAGCTACTGAGCTAGGGACTACCACTGAGGTGCTACCTAGATTCACGGAATTTGGTAGTATCTCACTAGGTGGGCTGACGAAACTCGTGATGTCTACTAAAAGCACAACTTGTTTATTTGATCCTATACCAACAAAATTGTTTAAGGATCTTTGGCCCATTCTTGGGCCGACTGTGCTGGAAATTGTTAATCTTTCTCTAAACTCAGGATCTGTTCCAAATTGTTTTAAATCTGCAGTGGTTAAACCACTACTCAAGAAATCTAATCTTGATCCTGGTGTATTGAAAAATTATAGGCCGATATCAAATCTATCATTCTGCCCTAAAATTCTGGAAAAGGTGGTTTCACGGCAGCTTGTGGACTATCTTACTGAGAATGACCGTTTTGAGCCACTGCAGTCTGCTTTTAGAAAACATCACTCCACAGAAACAGCACTTATTAAAGTAGTTAATGATCTTCTGCGAGCAATGGACTCGGATACTACTACAGTATTGGTGTTGCTGGATCTCAGTGCTGCATTTGATCATCATATTCTACTTGATAGGCTAGAAAACTGTTTTGGGATTACTGGAATTGCTCTTGCGTGGTTGACATCTTATTTGTCTGGTCGTTCCCACTGTGTTTTGTGCAACGACACTACCTCTGATTTTAGGGGCATGAGGTTCGGGGTTCCGCAGGGATCCGTTCTGGGTCCCCTGCTTTTTTCCCTGTATATGGCACCTCTTGGGAACATTTTGCAGCGTTTTGGGGTTGCTTTTTATTGCTATGCTGATGACACTCAGTTGTATATGCCGATAGCTGCTGGAAATCCTGTCCACATAAAATCTTTACAGGACTGTCTCGCAGCAGTGAGAAGTTGGATGTCTAACAACTTTCTACTTTTGAACTCTGATAAGACTGAAATGATGGTTCTTGGTCCAGCAAGACATCGGCATCAATTTGATCAGCTAGCGCTTAGCCTAGGTTCATGTGTTATACATCATACTGACAAAGTGAGGAACCTTGGGGTAATTTTTGATCCTACGTTGTCCTTTGACCTCCACATTAGGGACATTACAAGGACTGCTTTCTTTCATCTAAGAAATATAGCAAAGATTCGTCCCATCCTGTCTATGGCTGATGCTGAGACTCTGATTCATGCTTTTGTTTCTTCTAGATTGGACTATTGTAATGCTTTGTTTTCTGGTTTACCACAGTCCAACATCAGGGGTCTTCAACTGGTTCAAAATGCTACTGCCAGACTTCTGACATGAAGCAGAAGGTTTGACCATATTACGCGGGTTCTGGCATCCCTTCACTGGCTTCCGGTCTCTTTGAGATCGTATTTTAAAGTATTACTATTGGCCTATAAAACTGTTCATGGACTGGCACCCTGCTATCTGGCCGGCCCAGTTGAGTCCTATGTGCCGGCTAGGGCTCTGCGTTCACAGGGTGCAGGACTACTGTGTGTCCTGAGGGTGAAGAAAAAGTCAGCGGGTTACAGAGCTTTTTATCACCGCGCCCCAGCTCTGTGGAATGATCTGCCTGTGCTGATATGACAGTCGGACTCTGTGGAGACTTTTAAAGCCAGGATGAAGACACATTTGTTCTCCCTGTTTTATCATTAGTATTTTATATGATTGTGTGTCTTTTTTTATTCGTTTTATTTCTTTTAGCTTTTTATGGTAAAATTTTTTTATTGTGTTTTAATCTTATTTCATTTTATTCTGCTTTTAAATGTTTGTGAAGCACCTTGAGGCGATTATTTGTGATTTGGCGCTATATAAATTAATTTAAATCAAATTAATTATTATAAATTAATTAAATTAATATATAAATTAATATATATAAATTATAATACAGACAATCACTTTTACAGTCAGTTTTCTGAATTGGCTTCCTATCCAGATGGGGCCATGATCTCTCATCCACTTCATGGTGTGATCTCTGGAAATAAGCAGTGGCCCAAAGAGCCTTTGCGCTTACACTACTCCAATGCCATGTCCATCTGTTTTGCAAAATCCATCACCGATCCTTCCATAATCCTCTCCTTTACAGTATCTACTTATCATCTCTATCATCTCATTTTGTGTAAAATCACCCCTGTTTCTTCTTTAGGTACACTCTCCACCACTTCATTTCAAAGACTAAGAAAATGATCTTTGTCCTCCATCTCACACCCTACTTATGGGGCAGTGGCATTTGCTGATGACATTCCCCTGCTAATAATAACAGCTGCTGAAAGCCAATACCTCAGCATTCATAAAACAAAAAACAAAAAAGAGAGAACTGTTTTAAAAGTACTTACTTTTCTGTTCCACTGTAACACATATCCACATAAATAAAGTAATAAATCATATTCAACATTTAATTTCTTGATCTTAAGGTCTGAAGCAGACCAGTGTTCATGCAAACTTCAACACATTCAGTGGAGTGGTCCAGGCTCTGCAAATCAAGCAGTTCTAATGTAATTTTTTGCAAAATTATACACTGATCAGCCATAACACTGTGATCACTGAGAGATGAAGTAAATAACATTGATTATCCCATTACAATAGCATCTGCAAGTGGGTGGGATATTAAAGGATTATTAACTCAGTGAGAGGTCTGTACGGGGAAATATCAGACTGAAACACCAAACACTGAAAAACATCGCCATTGTAAGTTAATTTCCCTCCATACAATACACTTGCCCTGATTGATACTGTTTCCATTTGTCACAGCTTTTTTTTGGCCAAACTATCCATCTTCTCATTTGTTGGGATATGTATATGCGCTGGAACCCACATCAATGTTATCTCAACCCCTTTCCTTTCCACATCTGTAATCGCCCAAAGAATGTCGTAAATGAGGTCTTGCTGCTTTTTAGAGCCCAACCGATATGGATTTTTTGAGGCCGATGCCGATAACGATATTTGGATGAAAAAATGCAGATAATCGATAAATCGGCTGATTTGCAGATAGCCGATAAATTAAATTTTTTTTTTAACAATAAAATGTTCTTTTTTGGACCCTTAATAAAAAAGGTATGAGCTAAAAGCTGAAGCTTTGTCCTCATACTGATTAACTTTATAACAGAGAAGAATTTTCAAGTTCAAAAAATGCAATCAACAACATCCTTATAAACTTACTTGTATGCTTTTGTCAACCGATCAGTGCAGTGTGACGGCGAACTATGGAGGCCAGTGATGAACACATTTAAGCAGGGGTGTAAGCAGCTCTCAGTTGAATGGAGTCAGAGCTCCATATACTGGACAAACGGTGCAAGGACATTTTACATTGCCGACACAAACATTATTTCAGTAAATGTTTTGTTTATGAGAAATTATTGGCGTTCTATCGGCAAAATTTCGGCCGATAGTGAGTACTTTGAAAAGGGCTGATATATCGGTCGGGCTCTAATTTGAAGTGTGAGTTGAACAAAATCTGTCTTATTAGTACTACTGAGTCAAAGATAGTTGTGTCATGCCTTTTGATTGAGGATCTACATGTAAATAAGTAACACACACAAAAAAAATTATGTACAAAGTAAGTTCAAACATAAACATGTTAAAACAAAAACTGAAATGCAAAAAAGTTGTAAACTATGGTAATTGTGTGCAGTCTTAGTTTTCGCCTTAGAATGCACCAGAATGCACGAAATTGCATCAAAATTTAAAAATTCCGATGGTTGTAGTTTGCGATACACAAGTACGCCTGGGCCATTAGAATTTTGGTGGGGCCAGTAACTTCTCAAAGCTCCTGGCCCTGTAGACCAGTGGGAAAAAGCGGTCAATATCTAGCCCCATGAAGGCTGGATGACTGGGCCGGAGCATTTCCAAAACTGCAGCTCTTGTGATGATGAGATGGTCCCAGTCTGTAGAGGTCCGTACATACCAAAAATAGCCCGAGTGACAGAGTCATGGGCGGCCAAGGCTCATTAATGTGCATGGGAAGTGATGGCCGGACCATGTAGTCGGAGCAAGCAACCAGAGGACCACAGCACACTTTTCCACTTTGCATCTGTCCATTTCAAATGAGCTCGGGCCCAGAGAAGGCGGCGGCGTTTCTGGATGTTGTTGATGTATGGCTTTCACTTTGTATGGTAGAGTTTTAACTTGCACTTGTAGACGTAGCGATGAACTGTGTTAACTGACAATGGTTTTCTGAAGTGTTCCTGAGCCCATGCGGTAAGATCCTTTACACAATGATGTTGGTTTTTAATGCAGTGCCGCCTGAGGGATCAAAGGACACGGGCATTCAATGTTGGTTTTCGGCCTTGCCGCTTACGTGTAGAAAGTTCTCCAGATTCTCTGAATCTTCTGATTATATTATGGACTGTAGATGATGGAATCCCTAAATTCCTTGCAATTGAATGTTGAGAAACATTGTTTTTAAACTGTTGGACTATTTTTTCATGCAGTTGTTCACAAAGTGGTGATCCTTGCCCCATCTTTGCTTGTGAACGGCTGAGCCTTTTGGGGATGCGCCTTTTATACCTAATCATGACACTCACCTGTTTCCATACAGGTGTTCTTTGAGCATTCATCAACTTTCCCAGTCTTTTGTTGCCCCGTCCCAACTTTTTTGAAATGTGTTGCAGGCATCCATTTCAAAATGAGCAAATATTTACACAAAAACAACAAAGTTGATCAGTTTGAACATTAAATATCTTATCTCTGTGGTGTATTCAATTGAATATAGGTTGATTTACATGGGTAAATTTACATTTTACCCATGTCCCAACTTCATTGGAATTGGGGTTGTATATTTACAAATTTTTTTTTTTTTTTTTTGCTTTCACTTTTGATACACTGTGTGCTTCTTACCCTGTGGGCTGCTATACAATGCTGCTGGAACCTCAATTTCCCTGAGGGAGTCTTCCCAGAGGATCAATAAAGTTATATCTAATCTAATCTAATCTAATCTACAAAATATTAGGCAGGTGGTCACAGAGTTATGGCTGATCGGCATGCAGGTATTGTTCAGCCTATCTTTAGGCTGTCCATCACACAAGAGTTAAGAGAGTGAAACACTTACTAGAATATATGGTAGCTGACAAATGCTAACCCTAAATTCAGTACTACTTGCTGTTTGTATCAGTGTTACAATGAGTACATTATTTTTAACAAAGAACCTAACAATGACACTAACGGGAATGAGACTCCTTGCCAATGAATATTCTAGCATTCTTCCAGAGACAGGCCAGATGGTTTGGAACAGTGGCTGTGGAAGAAGGCCTGAGGTCATGGAGACACACCATCCACAGAGTCTGATGATACCATGTGCTATTCCACGTGGTTGCTGTGTGTCTGTTATCTTCACTTTTGGACCTCTTATTCATCTTCCCTTGTCTTCTCTTTAACCTGGCTTTTGGGGTTCTCCTCTCTTCTCCTCCTCCAGACAAAGCGTCATGCCTTGCTCAGTCTTTAAATTGTGGTTGCATCTCCTCTGTGCACGTCAGTCTCGAGCGGCAGCTGAGAAAGGAACTGAGACGAATCACAAAGGTAACTTGAAATGCTTTTTTTAAACACATGCATCATTTTTGTTGTGAATTTCTTTATCCAAAGCTGTTGATTTTCATGTGATCTAAATGTCACGTACAAATAGTGATGAGCACCTATGTATATGTACCTCACCTGATCACGGCTTTGCATGGTAAGTGACATCTGTTCTTTCTCCTGCAGAGCTCCCAAACTGTGGTTGGATCTCAGACGGTGGATCTGCTCATCAATAGGGACCAGGTTCACATCACTCCAAACCTGCAGCTGGAAATGTGCATACTAATATGAGTACACTCAGATAAGAACTTTACTAGGGATTTATATTTATTATCAGAAACTGTTTGGTTTATTTGTCATTGTGAAAAATGTCAAATGAATAGGAATGAATGATGCATGCAGATCAATGACTGGGAGTCTGTGTGTGTGTGCGTGTTTGGGTTTAATGCAGCATCTGTCTCTGGAAATTCATCCTACCCTCTGCCTATTCATGTCACTCACTCACTCACTCAAAAAATAGTATTTTTTTACGCATCCTGGGAAAACACATACTGTCGAAGCTCAAAGTAATACTTCAGTTTTTTACGTGCCTTTTTGACATGCTTATTATTACGTCCACCAAGGACATAATAAAATAACTGGTGTTTATTTATTTGTCTGTCTGTCTGTCTTTTAGCAGGATTACGTCAAAACTACTGCACAGACTGACAAAATTTTCACCACAGATACATATTAGGCCACAGAAGACTCCATTAAATTTTGACGGTGATCCGAAACCAGATTTTGGATCAAGATTTCACTTTATATACACTTTGAAGGATTACCTCAAAACTACTTCACAGATTCTCACCAACTTTTTACCACAAATAGACATTAGGGCATGGAAGACTCCATTAAATTTTGGAGGTGATCTGGATCCGAATCTGGATTCTGGATCAAGATTTCTCTTTATATACATTTTGAAGGATTATGTCAAAACTACTTGACGGATTCTCACCAAATTTGCACCACAGATAGATATTAGGGCATGCAAGACTCCATTAAGTTTTGGAGGTAATCTGGATCCGAATCCGGATTCTGGATCAAGATTTCTCTTTATATACATTTTGAAGGATTTACATCAAAACTACTTCACGGATTCTCACCAATTTTTTTTACCACAAATAGGCATTAGGGCATGGAAGACTCCATTAAAATTTGGAGGTTATCTGGATCCGAATCCGGATTCTGGATCAAGATTTCTCTTTATATACATTTTGAAGGATTACATCAAAACTACTTCACGGATTCTCACCAATTTTTTTTTTTTACCACAAATAGGCATTAGGGCATGGAAGACTCCATTAAATTTTGGAGGTGATCTGATTCCGAATCCGGATTCTGGATCAAGATTTCTCTTTATATACATTTTGAAGGATTATGTCAAAACTATTTGACGGATTCTCACTAAATTTGCACCACAGATAGATATTAGGGCATGCAAGACTCCATTAAGTTTTGGAGGTGATCTGGATCCGAATCCGGATTCTGGATCAAGATTTCACTTTATATACACTTTGAAGGATTACCTCAAAACTACTTCACAGATTCTCACCAACTTTTTACCACAAATAGACATTAGGGCATGGAAGACTCCATTAAATTTTGGAGGTGATCTGGATCCGAATCTGGATTCTGGATCAAGATTTCTCTTTATATACATTTTGAAGGATTATGTCAAAACTACTTGACGGATTCTCACCAAATTTGCACCACAGATAGATATTAGGGCATGCAAGACTCCATTAAGTTTTGGAGGTAATCTGGATCCGAATCCGGATTCTGGATCAAGATTTCTCTTTATATACATTTTGAAGGATTTACATCAAAACTACTTCACGGATTCTCACCAATTTTTTTTACCACAAATAGGCATTAGGGCATGGAAGACTCCATTAAAATTTGGAGGTTATCTGGATCCGAATCCGGATTCTGGATCAAGATTTCTCTTTATATACATTTTGAAGGATTACATCAAAACTACTTCACGGATTCTCACCAATTTTTTTTTTTTTACCACAAATAGGCATTAGGGCATGGAAGACTCCATTAAATTTTGGAGGTGATCTGATTCCGAATCCGGATTCTGGATCAAGATTTCTCTTTATATACATTTTGAAGGATTATGTCAAAACTATTTGACGGATTCTCACTAAATTTGCACCACAGATAGATATTAGGGCATGCAAGACTCCATTAAGTTTTGGAGGTGATCTGGATCCGAATCCGGATTCTGGATCAAGATTTCTCTTTATATACATTTTGAAGGATTATGTCAAAACTACTTGACGGATTCTCAATAAATTTGCACCACAGATAGATATTAGGGCATGCAAGACTCCATTAAGTTTTGGAGGTGATCCAGATCCAGATTGGCAGACATCAGAAATCTTTGATTGGTCTTGTTTATTCATTCATTTATGTTGTACAAGCTCATGAAAAGAGTATAAATGCTATCTTTTTTTTTCCAAAACAAAAGCAATCTATGTTTTTTCAAATTATTAATTTTTTCAGCATTTTGGAATATATAAGGATATTATTTATGCTCAAGCTCATACTCCTAAGTTTGATTAAATAAGTTTGATAATGACTGCAGCGTGGGCTTTTCTTTTTCAGGGATAGAAGCAGAGGTGCTGCAGCTGTCTGGGGTCCCAGGCCAGTAGCACCCCCCACCCGAGAGCTCGCAAACTATGAACTACAGCCACAACTGCCCGCAGCTTACGTGGAGTAACTCATAGACTTATAAGAGAACTTTTTTTAACTTGCACTTTTTTCTTTTTTTCTTTTCTTTTTTTTGTGTGTGTGTACTTTGAAAAGATTTCTACTTTGAAGAACTGGATTCCTATCGATTTCATTTCTATTTCAGTATAAACACACAATAGGTACTGTTGTTTCTGGCATTTAGAGCCTATACTGCTTCAGACAAACTCACCGTGTCTGTTGTTAATGTGGAAGAATCTCTGTGAAACTTGGTTTTGAATACTGAAGACTGTCTGCTCAGCATCGAGTCCCTGATGGAACAGTCACTGCACTCCCTCCTAGGGGTCTGGCTCAGAAAGTGTAGACAGGGAACCTTGTCTGCTAGAGTTTCCCTGTTGAGGAATAAATAATTAACAACTAAAAGTCTGTTAGAAAGCACATAGTCAGGTTCATAAGAAGTTGGACATTGATAAACGTAATTTTGCATATGTATTCCGCCACAGTGGTGTTCAAGTAAAACAATCAAGATGTGCTTGTAATGTTGACTTCCAGCCTTAATTCAGGAGATTAACAAAAAATATCAAATTTGCTTTTAATATTTTTATACACAGTCCATCCATTTTCATAAGTAACTGGACAAATTAAACACAAAAAATTATTGTCAATGCAGCTCACCACTTTTACAGCCAATTTTCCTCAGATAATTCAGAAGGTGGATACATGAACATTTACAAGGCACTGAATATGGCTTGGACTTCATTTTTTTCAGTAATTAAGAAATACAGAGTATAGTGAATCTGTCTACATTGGGAGGTTCTCAAAAACACAAGTAAGGGAAGCCATTCAGACACCCATAGTAATTCTGGCCACTAGGCATAACTTCTTGGTGGAGTTTGAATGGAGCACAGAAGGATTTACATACAAGAAAAGAGATTGTGTGAACTGTAGCTGATTTCCAAATTAAGGGTAAAGCTAGGCATCCTTTATCGAAATAAGTCATGCTTCTCTTTAAGTGCTCGGAAGCTCCTAATCACTGCGTCCTTCCTGCCCTTATTGGACTATGGCGATGTCATGTATAGGTGTGCCTCAACCAGTTGTCTACAGTCCTTGATCCTGCTGTATCATTGTGCCTCGAGATTCATCACTGGTTGTATCCGCCTCACCCACCACTGTGAGTTGTATGCCAAAGCTGGCATGCCCTCTTTTTCTGTTAGGCAACATACACATTGGATGACTGTTTTACAAAACTCTTACTGAACTGGTTTTGACCTATTTTTCCAGTTTACGTCAGGGATCTGAAAGCCGTTATGCTTTCAATTTCAATTCAATTTTCAATTTATTTTCATTTATATATCACCAAATCACAACAGAGTTACCTCAAGTGTGTTACACAAGTAAGGTCTAACCTTATCAACCCCCAGAGCAGCAGTGGTAAGGGAAAAACTCCCTCTGAGGAAGAAACCTCAAGCAGACCAGACTCAAAGGGGTGACCCTCTGTTTGGGCCATGCTACAAAACATAAATTACAAAACAATTCACAAAATGAATATACAGGAAATGCTGTTGGTGCAGAGGACAGGAGGGTCTCCAGGACAAATACCACACCCATCTCTGGATGGAGCCGCACCTTAAACAGAGACAAAAAAAAAATAGAATCAGGCATCAGAAAGACAAGAAATACAGTATAATTTGTCAGCATTAAGCAACAAGAAAAACAGGAAATACTAAGGTGATCGCCGGCCACCAGCCCTGGGCTTCACTAAAAGACCCAGAATTTAGGTAAAGTTGAGGCCGTGGCACACTCCGTTTCCTAATAAAATTAATTAAAAGAGTAAACCTGCAGCAAGTCAGGCATGGCCCTGACTTGTCTAAAGAAAACTAGCTGTAAGTGTTGTGTGTTGGGGGGTTTGGCTGGACATTTTGGTGTTGTTTTCTTTTCTTTGCTCTCCAGGTGGTATGCAAACTGGTTTTTTGTCTGTGGAGAAGGTGCTGGCAGAAGAGTCCTTCACCCTCATCGGCATTATTGGCTGCACTTGTGGAGGATGTTCACGTGCAGGGCTAATGACTTGCAGCAACTGTGGATGATGCTCACGTGCAAACTTAAAGACTTTCAGCTGAAGCAGATAATGAGATGGCGTTCTGCATTTAAGCCATGAGTGATTCGAGCAGAACTGCCGGGAACTCGACCTTGTGACGTTCGTTTGTGAGACGCTGAGGACCGCGCCTGGGTTTGACACATCGTGCCTGTGAAGGAGGACGGGTGAGGGACACATGCTGTCAGCACACATCAGAGGTGATGATTGTCTGAATAAGTGTTAACAGTAATTTGGTATTTTGTTACGCAGTATATTTGAACATTGATGAGAATTGTGCAGCTCGCTTCTCACTGCCGTGGCGTACGGAATGATGATCCTCCACCTGTTGTGAGAAGCTGCTCATTTACATAAAGCTTAAATTCAGACCTGAATGTGTTGCTGATAGTGTGTGCCTTTGAAGGATATTTGTTGTAGCTGTTGACTTACCTCACCTTTTCCATCCTTCACAGAATCAGTTTGTCGTATCCACCTGGGGGGTGTTCGGCGGTGAGTCTGGGTCCAGAAGCGTTGGGCTTCGATCCATTTGGGCGCTGGAGAGCGCGCCGTCCTTCACCTCACCAGACAACCGCACATTTATGTTGTACACAATTATTGCACAGAAGGGAAATACATTTGTTTTGTTTTTGGAACCGCTTTCTGGTTATTTTAGCGCTGGGTTCAGTCAGACGCTGGTCGCGCTCCTCAACTCGCGTCTGCACATCATCATCATCATCAATTTTATTTATATAGCGCCAAATCACAACAAACAGTTGCCCCAAGGCGCTTTATATTGTAAGGCAAGGCCATACAATAATTACATAAAAACCCCAACGGTCAAAACGACCCCCTGTGAGCAAGCACTTGGCGACAGTGGGAAGGAAAAACTCCCTTTTAACAGGAAGAAACCTCTAGCAGAACCAGGCTCAGGGAGGGGCAGTCTTCTGCTGGGACTGGTTGGGGCTGAGGGAGAGAACCAAGAAAAAGACATGCTGTGGAGGGGAGCAGAGATCAATCACTAATGATTAAATGCAGAGTGGTGCATACAGAGCAAAAAGAGAAAGAAACACTCAGTGCATCATGGTAACCCCCCAGCAGTCTAAGTCTATAGCAGCATAACTAAGGGATGGTTCAGGGTCACCTGATCCAGCCCTAACTACACATAACACATAACAGTAAGGGTGATTATCTGTATTTGCAATCAATAATCCTTATATTTTGTTTGTCTAATTAATTATGGCCTAAAATGGGCTGTTGGGGAAAGTGGCTGTAATTCCTAAATGGTAAGACAATACGTTTTGCTGAACCCCTTAAATTAAAACTGAAATCGACACTACAAACCCATCTTGTTTAATTTAAACTCCACTGTAGCGGTGTACAGAAGCAAAATTAAAAAAATTATTGCGTCACTCTCCAAGTACCCATATTTGTGAACCTGTTTTTGCATAAGCAAACTAAAATCGGGTAGGGTATAAACATCAAGTACTTGAAGGACATAATCTCTTAACATAACTTGTAGATTTATCTTGCATTTAGCTCAGTGATTAATGGGATAACTTTTCTTACCTGTATTTAGAATGAATGATGGCATAAATAAATGGGTTGTAGATGGCCGACGCCTTGGCTATGATAGCAGGGACAGCTTTAGAGTAGGGATTTAGGATGCTTCCATATCTGAAAGGTATAGAGGGATCACGGAAATCATATAAACACATAAAACAGGCAAGCGTTACATGGTTGGGTTATTTTCAACCCTACAACTACAAAGCAAAGACATAGTCACTCAGTAATGGAACCATGTGGGAGGAAGAAGTATTTATGTTGATACACAAGATGACAAAATTAAAGTAAAATACATGTCATTCTGTGTATTTACCCAGCCCAGGCGATGAGAGTGACACATGCATAGGGTGACCAGGAAAGCACAAATACTATGATGACCACAAAGGCAATCTTGGCCAGCTTCCATTCAGTCTTAATAGACTGGTGCTGGATCACGGTGGGCTTCCTCACTTGAGACCCCAACATCTGCACATCTCTGTGAACAAAGAAAGCAGAAATGAGGGAAGTTTACAGTCTGAATTTGATTATTCACAGAAAACAAGCCCGTGAGCCTGTTGTTGATGACTTTGTTTCCTGGTGTGATGAGTCTTCTCTGGAACTGAATGTGTCAAAAACCAGAGATATGATTATCGATTTCAGGAAGTCTACCTCTGTCCCATCACCAACTGTTATTAAAGGTGCTGATACTGAGATGGTGGAGAGCTACAAATATCTGGGTGTGGTCCTTAATAATAAAATTTGCTTTGAACCTTATGTTGATGTTACCTCCAGAAAGGCTCAGCAAAGATTGTCCTTTTTAAGGAAGCGATATGAATACTTTCCTGATACAGTGTAATACCTGTGGAGAGTTGAATTAACATGTGCATTAAGATGCCTGAAAATACAGTATTGGTCTAACGTGTCATACAATAAAATTTTGTATTCAACATAAGTTACAACTATAAGAAGAAGGGAGGGAAAAAAAAGATTAATACCACAAGTGACAGGATCCTGGGTGGCCACCAGATGTAGACTTTGGAAAAAAATGACAGAAACTTACAAGCAAGCTCATTAGAAATTACATGTAGGCAACTAATACATGTTTAATCTGTGTTATATAATGAACTTAACCACCACATACCAGTCAAGTGTTATTTCTGCTTTCATGTGTTTTGTCTCACCTACTTGTATGGCGGATTGCAAAGAACATGTGCACATAGCAGTAGGATATAATGCCCAATGGGATGAAGAAAACGAAACAGCACAACAGCAATGTGTAACTTTTATTGGCTGCAGTTGGTGTCACATAGTCCCATGTGCATGATGTCATCAGGCCTTCCGGTATATATGAACCTTCCAAAAAAATAACAGGCAAAGGAGACAGGGTCGGAAGCTTTTCGAAAAGATATAAAAGTATATGAATGAGTGAGGAGATGAGAGAATTAGTCACTTACTCCACCCCAAAAGTGGTGCAAGGCTCCAGGCTAGTGAGTATAGCCAGACCAAGGCGATAATGAGTGAAGTACGTTTCTTAGAAGTCCATCGTATGGCCCGGAGAGGCTTTGTGATGACAATGTAGCGGTCAACGGTGATAGCCAGAAGGTTGATCATTGAAGTGATTCCAAATAAAGCTCCACAAAAGGCGTACATTTTACACACTGTAATAAAAATATACACAGAAAAACAAGCAACAGTTCCTTCCAGTTTACAAGCAACTTGATAATCTTGTGTATCTTTATTTGATTTTGCATGTTAAAAGATGCCGACATAGCACAAAATATAGGGCTCACTACTCCTTACCTGTATTTATCATAACCCAAAATTTCAGAGGTACATATGCAGTAGTTATTACAGTGTTAATTGTGGAAGTTTTGTGGACTTGCTCACAGGCTGTGTCTCAATGCATCCTTCGAAGGTTCTATGACGATGTGGCCTCCAGAGTCCACAGAGGCTCAACCAACTGTTATAAAATTAGATGATCGAGTCATGGCGCATTTTGTGATTGCCTCATTAGCTTATCCCGGCCTACCCCCTGCCACCTGGAAACATTGACTGCTGCGCACAACTAGCTTGTGTAGTGGGCGTAAGCCATGGTTCAGTTATCCAATATTTATTTATACTTAATTTATAAACATTATATATTTATAATTGTAGATATGGAGCCCGAAATTGTCCTTTTTTGGGGAAAAAAAAATCGTAGGATTGTTTGGGGTGAGAACGTACAATTATAAATACACCTGTTATAACCTTTGTTTTCAGGGGAATGAAAGCTGCCTTCATTGGCCGCATTCCAAGAAGCCTTCAAAATCAGATGGCCAAGTTGCACCACTATGCCTAACCTCCACTTTCACCTATGTTTGCACCAGTTAAATCCGGTTATTCATGTTTTTTCAATCACGATTTATCATCCATTTTTAAACATTTTTAAAACTTTCTCAGTTGCTCACAGTGCTCTATAATGCCCCTTTTCCCAGGCCATGATTGGGTACTGGGTACAGTACGTTCCCTGCCAAAAATGTAGACAATCAGGTATCAAATCAGCAATGGGAGATTGACCAAACTGGCAACACAGGCATTGCTTGACAAAATGAAATTGATTTTTAAAACCTTTAGTCAAGATGGATGTAGACTAATACGGCATACTATCTATTATGTACAACATATAGATATATCAGATATTTCAGAGATGATACATAGTTGGATACACACTCGCACACTCACCTTCAACCACTTATCAAAGATCGGGTCGCGGGGGGCTGGAGCCTATCCCAACAGTCATAGGGTGTGAGGTGGGGTACACCCTGAACAAGACCCCAGTCTGTCGCAGGGCGCATACAGACAAACAAACACATTCACACCCGCACGCACAACTACGGATAATTTAAAGTTCCCAATTCATCTAACCTGCATGTCTTTGGATGTGGGAGGAAGCCGGAGCATCCAGAAGGAAACCCCGCAAACATGGAGAGAACATGCAAAGTCCACACAGACAGGTCACAGGTGGGAATTCGATCCCATGGCCTTCTGGCTATGAAGTAATAGTGCTAACAATAGTGGTTCCAGCTTGGGACTCCGGCGAGGGCGGTCGCATTTCCTCCTCTCTCCTTTCTGACCCCCCCCCACCAGGCCTCTGCTCTGCCGCTCCTTTCCCCCACCGGGAGGCAGCGCGGCTCAGCTGCTGCAGCTTTCAGTTTTCCCCCCAAGCTCGCGGCTGTGCGGGAGACTGCTGCGACCACCCCACACTCACATTGCCTCAATTCGGATGAGGGACTGTCTTAACGTTTAGTGTACACAAACAATCAAATGTATATGTGCGGTGTTTTAATTCTGATGTGTGCCATTATTACGTTCAACTGTATTTTTTTGTCTGAGGTAATTGGGTTGTGATATGAATTGCCATTTTAGGGATCAATAAAGTTGTTTTAATCTTGAATCTTGAATCTTGAATCTAACAACTAAGTCACCGAACTGCCCTAGTTGGATACAAAGAAACAAAAATACCTGTTTCACCAAAAATCCAGCCTTTGTAAAGAGAATTGACAAAGAAAATCGGTGACTGTGAAGTTGCCATGAGGAAGTCACTGACTGCCAGGTTCATGATGAAGTAGTTTGGACGAGTCCTGACGTTCTTGTTGCTGGAACATACAATGATTATGCATGGTTACAACGTGTCAGTTCAAAAATACTCAATATTCTATACAGTATTTTGCAAACAAAGCTTTCAGAAAGACTTTACAGCTTTTTCAGTTTTACAACTTTGTAAATGAACACACATCAAGTCAAGTCAAGTATGGGAGCATCTGCTGGTGCTGCAGTTTGTCGCATTCACAGCACCACAGAACTAGTTTGGATCCTGGATGGTAACCACCCAGGCATACAAACAGTCCATTCCCACATCTCTACAATAACTATCTATCTGCTGCAGCCTGGTGAACCGTGGGTGTCCTCTTGCCCTTCTCCAGTTATTGAGGTCCTCAACGCTCACGCACAGAGAAGTGGGCCACATGGCCAAAATCTCATAGTTGACGTTTCTTCAAGTGATACCCTCACCCTTGTCTCACTTAGTAACCACTTATTTTATACATTCATTCCAGTGGTACCCGAGGATCTTTCGATGACACGTAATACCAAAGACATTCAGTCGTCACATTAGGACACTGGTTAGCATTCAAGTCTCACAACCCTACATCAAGACAGGCAGCATCAGCACCCTAAAGACTTGGACCTTCATTCTCCTGCAATGACGTCAGAATCACCAAACACGTCTGTCCAGTGACCTCACAACTCCACAAGCTGATCCCAGGCGCCTCTCAATCTCAAAGGCCGAGGACCCAGAGACACGTATATCAATGCTGAGACAAATTAAAGTCTTTCACCACATGCAGATCCACGTCTGATGGCTGAATCCAGGAAGTCATTAAAAGCCTGAATCTTGGTCTACAACCAGGACAATCTCACACCCAGCCCCACTGGATTTGGATTTGAACGCACATCACTTCACATTTCACTTCACATTTATCATTATTTACATCAAATGATATTTATGTGCTTTAATGAATGAATGAACGCCCTTATAGTGTGTTGGTAAATATCTGCTGACTTGCACTAGCTGATGTCAGTAATAATGAGGCAAACTGAGGTGAGTGGATCTCACTGAGTGGTCACACATTGTTGACATTGTGTCAGTAAGGAAGAAGATGACTGAGTGAATGACTGAACTGACGCACTGATTTAAATTATCCACTAGTGTTAGATGCTGACAATATTACTGTTAGTCTGAGCCCCAGATAATTATGACCCAATCATTACCACCTAATGCACTGCACTCCTCCAGCACTCAACGGGTCAGTTTGCAGCTGAGTGTGAAGCTTCTGGGATGAGGATCAGCACCTCTAAATCTGAGGTCATGGTTCTCAGGAGGAAACCGATGGATTGCCTACTCCAGGTAGGGAATAGGTCTTGTCCCAAGTGAAGGAGTTCAATTACCTCAGGGTCTTGGGGAGGGCATTGCATTCGCTCTACCGTACTGTTGTGATGAAAAGGGAGCGTCGCCAAAAGGCGATGCTCTCGATCTACTGTTGTGGTCAGTGTTCCTTCCTCCTCTCACCTATGATTGTGAGGGTTGGGTCATGACTGCAAGAACTAGACTGTGGGTATAAGCAGCCAAAATGGGCTCCCTTAGGTGGGTGTCTGGTGTCTCCCTTAGAGATAAGGTGAGAAGCTCGGTCATCCGTGAGGAGCTCTGAGTACAGCCGCTGCTCCTTCATGTTGAGAGGAGCCAGGTGAGGTGGTTTGGGCATCTGGTTAGTATGATCCCTGGCGGATCCCTAGGGACGTGTTCAAATCACATCCACACAAGAAATTTTGCTGAGTAAAATGTACTCTGCTGGGATAACATTTGGTCCCAGTCTAAATAGAGTTAAATATACTCTACCACAGAGCTAAATCAACTTAACATTGTGCAAAATCAACTCTTGTTGGAGTAAAACCACTTACATGGACTAGACAGTGTGATACACCGAGCGGTCTCCACTAAAATGTATGATAACCTAACCAGAGTGACCATAGCTATAGCCAGGTACGGGTCAGTACCTCAGAAGCATGTTGAAAAGTACAACACATTATTTGTCTGATCATAAAGATTAAAAAAGTATAGTTTGGACAATATGTGACTGGTCTTTTTTTACTATTTTTGCAGTTTTTACCCCATAACTCTATGGCTTTGTGACCTTCAGTCACAGACAGTCTAAACCAGTGGGTTTCAAACTGTGAAGCACGCCCCCCGGGGGGCACCAGAGTTCTTCGGGGAGGGGGATGTAAAAAAATAACTGTAAACACTGTTGACCAACAAAAGAAGAAAGGGGGAAAAAGGAAAAAGAAAACATTGTTAGCTAACAGGCCAGGAGCAAAATGGATAAATTTTTAGTGCATAAATCTACGAGGAGAAGAAAGTAGAGCACGATCTTTGTTTGCTCCTCTCCACAGTGCATCCACACATCAGCCGCCTGTGCGCGGCAAAGACCCAGACTCACACTAAACAAGAGGTGAGAATAGATGACAGACTAAGATAAGATAAGATAAGACTTTATTGATCTCACAGTGGAGAAATTCACATGTTACATCAGCTCTTAAGAAAAACACACAAGATGGGTGTGAGTAGAGGAAAATGTGCATCAAACAGCGTGTGCAAGGATAAGCAATAATAATAATACTTGTAACAATACAATAAAATAAGAAAATGAGGTAGAAATAGAATATATATATATATATATATATATATATATATATATATATATATATATATATATATATATATATATATATATATATATATATATATAAACATGATTGGAATTGAAAAAAATAGGAGCATCTTATTTTTTGTTGTAAATAAGATGTGATAATGTCACCTTATCACATCTAAATTCCACTTCACATATTGTAAATAAGATGCTCCTATTTTTTTCAATTCCAATCATGTTTATATATATATATATATATATATATATATATATATATATATATATATATATATATATATATATATATATATATATATATATATATACGAGGTCTGTCCAAAAAGTATCAGACCTTTTTATTTTTTTCAAAAACCATATGGATTTGAATCATGTGTGCTTGCATGAGCCAACCTTGAACCTTCATGCGCATGCGTGATTTTTTTCACGCCTGTCGGTTGCATCATTCGCCTGTGAGCAGGCTTTGTGTGAGCACTGGTCCACCCCCCTCGTTGGATTTTCATTGCGAGGTGGAACCATTTGGAGCTTTGTTGCATCAAATTTTCAGGAAACTGTGAGAGACAGCCAGGTGGAAACCATTCGGAAGATTCAGACGGCTTTCAGTGACGATAGTATGGGCATCACACAGATTAAGGAGTGTTACAACCAGTTTAAAGATGGCGCACAATGGCGGAGGGTGCGCCGCGCTCCGAGCGGCCATCGACAGGCTGAAACGACCAGATCATTTCCAAAGTGAACGCTGTGTTGATCCAGGATGTCGTCTGACTACCAGAGAAATTGCAGAAGAGGTGGACATCAGCACTTTTTCGGCACATTCCACTGTTACAGGAGATTTTGTAATGAAAGACATGCAGAAGTTGGAAGTCTCACAGGACATGTTGTGACGTGTCCAGCTCTTACACAATTCCTCGGATACTCACTCGACTGAAAAGCCACCGAAAGCCGTCTGAATCTTCTGAATGGTTTCCACCTGGCTGTCTCTCACAGTTTCTGGAAAAATTTGATTCAGCGCTTCTCCAGTTGTTCAGACATTTTCCTTGCAATGAAAATCCAACGAGGGGGGAGGACCAGTGCTCACACAAAGCCTACGCACAGGCGAATGACGCAACCGACAGGCGTGAAAAAACTCACGCATGCGCACGTAGGTTCAAGGTTGGCTCATGCAAGCACACGTGATTCAAATCCATAAGGTTTTTGAAAAAAATAAAAAGGTCTGATACTTTTTGGACAGACCTCGTATATATATATATATATATGATTGGAATTGAAAAAAAATAGGAGCATCTTATTTACAATATGTGAAGTGGAATTTAGATGTGATAAGGTGACATTATCACATCTAAATTCCACTTCACATATCTATAAATATGTATTCCACTAAATATGTATAAAAGTTTAATTAATATTATTTATATTAAAATGTGTTAGCTATGTTAAATACATTTAAAAACACAGATGTTTAAATGTTTAAAAAAACCCATGTTTAAAATATGACAAAAGGTAAAAATAGAAAAGTTTTTAAAACACGTTTAAAATGTTTAAAAAGGGTGTAAAATGTGTGAAACAATAGAAAGTTCTTTAAAAATATGTTTAAAATGTTTACAAAGGCTGTAAAATGTTTAAATGCACTCAACAAAAATATAAACGCAACACTTTTGGTTTTGCTCCCATTTTGTATGAGATGAACTCAAAGATCTAAAACTTTTTCCACATACACAATATCACCATTTCCCTCAAATATTGTTCACAAACCAGTCTAAATCTGTGATAGTGAGCACTTCTCCTTTGCTGAGATAATCCATCCCACCTCACAGGTGTACCATACCAAGATGCTGATTAGACACCATGATTAGTGCACAGGTGTGCCTTAGACTGCCCACAATAAAAGGCCACTCTGAAAGGTGCAGTTTTATCACACAGCACAATGCCACAGATGTCGCAAGATTTGAGGGAGCGTGCAATTGGCATGCTGACAGCAGGAATGTCAATCAGAGCTGTTGCTCGTGTATTGAATGTTCATTTCTCTACCATAAGCCATCTCCAAAGGTGTTTCAGAGAATTTGGCAGTACATCCAACCAGCCTCATAACCGCAGACCACGCGTAACCACACCAGCCCAGGACCTCCACATCCAGCATGTTCACCTCCAAGATCGTCTGAGACCAGCCACTCGGACAGCTGCTGAAACAATCGGTTTGCATAACCAAAGAATTTCTGCACAAACTGTCAGAAACCATCTCAGGGAAGCTCATCTGCATGCTCGTCGTCCTCATCGGGGTCTCGACCTGACTCCAGTTCGTCGTCGTAACCGATTTGAGTGGGCAAATGCTCACATTCACTGGCGTTTGGCATGTTGGAGAGGTGTTCTCTTCACGGATGATGCGAAGGAGATGTGTTGCACTGCATGAGGCAAATGGTGGTCACACCAGATACTGACTGGTATCCCCCCCAATAAAACAAAACTGCACCTTTCAGAGTGGCCTTTTATTGTGGACAGTCTAAGGCACACCTGTGCACTAATCATGGTGTCTAATCAGCATCTTGATATGGCACACCTGTGAGGTGGGATGGATTATTTCAGCAAAGGAGAAGTGCTCACTATCACAGATTTACACTGGTTTGTGAACAGTATTTGAGGGAAATGGTGATATTGTGTATGTGGAAAAAGTTTTAGATCTTTGAGTTCATCTCATACAAAATGGGAGCAAAACCAAAAGTGTTGCGTTTATATTTTTGTTGAGTACATATAAACACTTGTTTAATGTGTTGCAGGTCCAAAATGCAGGATTGACTGTATATTAACAAATGAAATTTGAAGTTGACCGCACAAAACACTAAATATCTTGGGTTCACACTGTCTGCAATGAAACAGAAGTCAAAGTAAATGTTCAGATCACTACGTTTGTGTTTTGTTTGTTTGTATGTTTACTTATTTTTCGTTTTCCATATCATCTCAGCTTCCTCTGATTAAGAGACATATTTGTTTAGCCATTTAAATAGTCGTGGCTCAACATAGCCAGCAGCTATTGTGAACTCACACTGCACTTTCCCTGCTGAGCTCATTCGTACGTGCAGAATCAGAAGAGCTTCGTCACACTATACTGACTAAAAGTTCCTTGTGATTGTAGATGTAATTTTCACAAGGGAGCTCTGTGTTCATCACTTGAGAAAGAATCTCTTGTCCATAAATCCGTCCGCGCATCCTGCCCCATGAAGACCCGGAACGATAAGATTTGTTCAGCTAGTCGCAGCTCACATGAAAGTCACAATCTGCAATGTGTTTTTTACAGTTCAGAGCCTGATAATAATAAGAAAAAAACAAACCAATATTATTTTCTGTTATTTGATAGTTAGTGTGGCTTGGAGTCAAGATGAAGTGTGTAATCAACAAAAATAAAGTGAGATTTTAAATCTAAGTGTATAGAGAGACTTTTGGTCACAGCTTGACAGTAGGGTATGGAACACACAGTAGAGATGACCCTTTGTGTCTCCCATAAAGGAGTTGTACTTACCAGAAAAAGGCATAAATGACCAAGGCGTTCCCTATAGCGCCTACTGTTCCAATTACGAAGACAAAGAAGGCAATGATGTAATGAGCTTGATCCTGGACATCCACCTGCCAATAGAATCCATGTTCCATGTCCATTCCTGTGACTACAAATACACAGATATCAGCATCATTAAAAATACAAACTGTATGGTAAATCTACCTGAAGTAGACAGTTCTCAATAACAGAGCAACCGTGCAAGAAGTGGACTAGTGAGGAAAACCACCAAAATTACCATCATCATCTGTGGCCTCATGTACAAAGGCCTTGCATGGATTTTCTACTGAAACATGGCGTACACCAAAACCCAGAAACTGCATAAACACAAAAAGAATTAAGATGTATCAAAGTGTGCATACGCATGGATCCAAGCACGTTCCATTTGTACATCCCACTGAACGTGGAATTGAGAGGACATTCACACGCACCAAGGTAATAATAATAATAATAATAGATTTTATTTATAACGCACTTTACATTTGAAGCAAATCTCAAAGTGCACAGTACAAAGCACAATAAAGAATAAACAATACAGAAACAATAAAAAAGCGATAAAAACAGAAAACAATAAAACAAAATAGCAATAAAATTGAACAACAGAATGAGTCAAAAGAAAAGGTCATCTCTTTCCATGCCCCTATTTAACCCCTACCACCCATCTCATTTTGGCTTGTCAGTATCTCATAAAGAAAAAGTGAAATTTTCCATTGATGGGATATACAGGCTTAGGAGGGGTTAAATATACAAATTTGTGTAAATAGGCCCTGGGAGCTGGGATCGCCTACGTCAAATCAGTCAACATGAACACAGAAAAGAATTCATGCTGAGGGTGAGCTACAGATGACTGGACATGACATGGAGACATGCAGGGATAATTTATTTGGTACCCTTGTAAATGGAAGAAACCTGAAATTGGAAAAATGCTAGTGGGAGTGTGTGTGTGTGTGTGTGTGTGTGTGTGTGTGTGTGTGTGTGTGTGTGTGTGTGTGTGTGTGTGTGTGTGTGTGTGTGTGTGTGTGTGTGTGTGTGTGTGTGTGTGTGTGTGTGTGTGTGTGTGTGTGAGAGAGAGAGAGAGGCTGCTGTGAGCTCAGAGCAGTGCTCACACATGGAAGTTAAAAGAAATTAGGTGCGCCAGCTGTGAGTGTGTCACATTCACACCTTTAACATACGCGTTTATTGACGAATACTGAGCACAGGGAGACAAAAACCTGTTCAGAATCTGCAGCTCTAGCATCAAGAAAGAGAAAACACATTAATAATAATAACAAAAAACATATTTGAATGTGCACATGCCCAAATGTGCCCACACTGGTTTTTGTTCTGAACAATTACATGAATAAACTATTTATCCACATAGCCATCTATCATGGCCAGCCTGCCTGCTCCCAATCCAATGCATTTGTGCATCACATATAATTTGACCACTGATGGAATTAAATAGTTTCCTATTAAGAAAAACAAATTTATCATGTGATGGCACCTTTATACCAATAGGTGTGCAGTCAGTAGCTCCAATTACATTAGTGAAACTGGCTCTTACTTCAAATTGGGCTTTAATGTTGGAATGTGATGTACCTGGGTGACATTTGGATGATTACATTCCACACAGCTGCATGGCTTGGCTTTAGGTTGACTGGCACACTCCTGACTGATCGGCCAGCTCACGATGGAATGCCCCTGTTGCCAGGAAGCCCAGTGTGGTCAGCACGTGTGTGGGCACAGACAACCGCATGGCTCCTCGCCGTATTGCACTCTGGGCCGGCCGCAGTTCTGCGCGCAACTCCAGTAACCGTGGCTTTGGTAATGGAAATCGGTTTATGAGTCAATTATTGTCATTTGCAAATAAATCTTCACATTCCCTGAATATACGCTCACATCAGAGTGCACGATTTGCAAGGTCCTCTAACAACACTAATGCAGCCATTGTTAATGTTATTTTACTCATCACTTTGTGCATGCTTTTATGTCCACCTGCACAATTACAAACACGTGAGTGTGATAATTGTTCATAAGTGTGTCTCTGATGTGCACATTACTCTGATGACTTCATGTTTTCACACTATTAACAGTTCCCAGCATCACCCATATGCAGTGCTGGGCACAGTTCCGCTAACCGCTAATTATCAAAGCTAATGTTTTCATTATCAGATTAGCATTTCAGATAACTTTGAAAACCATCATCGGACCAATTATCTTCTGATAAGTTTTGGTCCGATAATTTTTAAACCGCTAACATATTTTTGCAGGAGTGGTTAACAAAGCTTAACAGTTACAAATATCTACTAAATCTAAAATCAGTTGAATATCTACCTCTTAAATATTTTGTAGTAGATGTGCAATTCTATCTTCTACAAACAGAGAAGAGCTGGTTCCAAAAGAAACCACTCTATCTTCTGCAGGCAAAGGAAAACTGGTCACAGAAAACAAAAAAGCTCATTTCTTTTGACCTCATGCTGATATACTGGCAATATCACCCAAGTAATCCAGAGGCACACAGTTTTAACTTATGGTTAAAATTTTAACAAACTCATTTTGGACAAGTTGTTTAAATTAACGTCACGTCTGAAGTTTTATAAAGTGAAAATATCAGATATATGCTTTAGTTTTAAAGTAATGCTCTAATTTTGAAGGTTTTAGTGTGGACATGCTGTATCCAGGTGCATTATGGGTAATCTCAGTACATTCACAGCAGAAGAAATGCATTTGAGATGCTCTGATCAGGTTCCACACGGACAACAGCATTAAACCTTTTGCATTTTGTGCGTAAAACTCTCGTGAATATATTCTTTGGGTTTATAGATGTTGTTATTGTGTTTGGTTTATGTAAAAATGCCAGAAGAAGCCCAGGTTGCTTCTCCATTATTTTCAATTGTAATCATTGCAATTGATTCCTGTTTGGTATTTAGAGTCCTGCTTATGTCAAACACCATCTGTCATCGTTATTCCAGAGTAATATATATAATGTCTGAAATTCAGTTTGCGTTTTTTAAATTCCATGCATCTTAAACCTAGCAGACACGGATTATCTTGAATTTTGTTTTGGCAAGTTTTCTCTGTCTCTACTGCCATCTACTAGCCAATAGTGTTCATGGCAGTATGAGCATCTGAACGCCAGTAGATGGCAGTGTTCTATTTATTTTGACCCTGGTTATATCAGACGGTTGTCAAATCAATTCACAACTTGATTTTTTTGGCTTTTGGCAAATGGCTTCTTTTTTTTTACCAATAAAAAAGGCATATTTTACAAAAGCACATGTATATGTAAACACACACACACACACACACACACACACACACACACACACACACACACACACACACACACACACACACACACACACACACACACACACACACACACACACACACACACACACACACACACACACACATCTCACATTAAAGTGTTGGTTTTTACATAGAATGAATGAGTCAACCAATCAGTGTTAGCTGAGGCACATTTTACCCATAATCCCTTTGGCATCTGTCTCTGTTTATTACAAAACTTCAGAATTAGTGCATTATTTAAAATGAAAAGATATATGTTATATTTTAACTTTGTACAAATGACAGAATTGACCTTAATGGAGTTATTTTATCGTATTCATTTTATTTATAAATCAAAACCATAAGTCAGCACTGCTTTATTTTCCAAGACCTCCGCCTCATGGCAACACTAGTATTGAGTAGAGAGTTGAGCTTGGCTGCTCCTCGCCACTGCTTCACTGCTGCAAGTTATGCAGTAAACCAGCAATCAGCAGGGTGCTCAAAGACAGAAGTGCTGACTCATTGTTTGGGTCTGTGGTCACCTTTGATGTTAAAACTCAAAATCAGCTTGGTAGTAGTTGTAAGTGTACCGGAGACAATACTGGACGTTTATCGGTTAGCTGTAGCTTCCGATAAATTTTTGGGTGGTTTATCAGTTTAGTTTTATAAAATCTGATTATCTGTTATCAAAGCTAACGTTTTTGTTAGCTGTGCCCAGCACTGCCTCTATGTCACACTCTCATGAGCGCCACTAGCTTAGCTTAGGTCAAGCTAAAAGTGGACACGCTCGTTATGGCCGAACAACTTTCCAGTTTCTGAGTATTCTGTGTTAGTATGCGCCCGCGGCCGACATGCTTGATGAATTCCTGCACAAAAAGTAGTTCACAGATAATTGATAATGAGTATATCTCATTTACATTAATTTACCAGTAATAAAATTATACAAATAACTCAGGTTTTAAGAGTGGCTGTAATAAATATTTAAGAAACGTAAAGTTTATGAGCAACTTCACCTGTTATTGCTCAAGCACATTGTAAACATTGACAGAAAGATACAATTGGAATGTTTTGATAAAACATTTACATTTGGCGATGAAAGACTTGGGTGTTAACTTCGTGTTGAAGCCAGAACAAGAAGCTGCACTGAAAGAGATCTATCTGGGAAGAGACACAATCTGTGTGTTGCACCGCACATTTTCACGGTCATTTCACTTTTGATACATCTCAACATCCCTTACCAAAAAGTAGTACATGCAAGTATGTTTCAAGTATACTTCCAGTTTACTTTTTATATACTTATCAGTACTATTTTTTGGTAAGGGATAGCATGGATTAGTAGCATCACGTATGCCACATTTTTGTGCGTGCGTATGCTTTATATATGAGGCCCCTGTTCTGTGTCTGCTTTTAGAAAAAAATGTGCATAGTGAAATAATTGTTGTGTTGTATCTTCATAGTTGATTGGGATATACAGCAGAAGGGAATTTCAGGCGCTTGTGAGATTTGAGCCTAGATTTGATCTGTTTTCTTAGATGAAACTCCTTCTTTGTTCCACTCCACCATGACACTGCAACTGCTGGTGCAACAGAAAAAAAAATTCTTGAATCAGAAGCCTGTCATCTCTTTGTCATGGGTGCCTTGGTAGCTTCCCTCACTAGTATCCTTCTTGCACAGTCACTCAGTGCTTGAGAACTGATTTATCATGCAGTACCATATTGTTTGTACTTCTTAATGACTGATATAAATAAAGTTCATGATGGATTTAGCAACTTGGAAACGTTCATGTGGCTATAGCTGACGTCAATAAAAAATGGCTGCAAAAGTGATGATTTAATTTGGAATTATTGTTTGTCCAATTACTTATGAGCTCTGAAATTGGAGGGGCTGTGTATATAAGTAATGTAATTCATGAATGGTTAACACGATATTTTAATAAATCCCTCAATTAATGCTGAAAGTCCACGACAAGCATATCTTGATTGTTTCATTTAAACTCCATTGTGGGGGGTGTACAGAGGCAACTTCACAAAATCGTGTAGCTGTCCAAATACTTATCAGTATTGTCAGGCAGTATTTAAAAGATGCAGTACTCAGATATCCATGGCAGCTTCACAACACCATCAACAACACCCATTCAATCATTTAATTATCCATAAATTCCTTAAAATCCCCAAAGACCGTAGTCAAAAACGGTTTGTAGTCTAGAATCAATCAATCAATCAAGCAACATTTATTTATAAAGCCCTTTACAATAGCCAGACAGTGTCAAAAGTGCTTTACAGTAAAACCAAAGATTCACAAAAATATAACAAACATGCAATAGAGTTAAAATGGCACATAAAAACAAAACATGTCACATCACCACTAGGTATTAAAAAACATTTTAAATAAATAAGTCTTTAGCTTTGGTTTAAAAAGTGCTGGGTCAGGAATAGCTTGTTCAGGAGGTAGCTTGTTCCACAGTCTGGGGCCAGCTACCGCAAAAGCACAATCAGCTCAGAGTTTGTATTTTGACCTTGGACCATCTAAGCAAAGCTTACCAGATGTCTGTAGGAAGGCACAAGGCCATTAACAGCTTTAAATACAAGCATTAAAATCTTAAAATCAATTGTAAAAGGAACTGGAAGCCAGTGGAGTGAGTACAGTACAGGAGTAATATGCTCAAATCTGGAGTGTTCATTAATGAAAAAACAAGCAGCAGCATTCTGCACCAGTTTGAGGTGTACAAGAGACGACTGCATAATAGGAGTATAAAGTGCATTACATTAATTAAGTCTGGAGCTGATGAAAGCTTGAATGGCCATCTCATGATCACATCTACTGAGAAAGGGCTTTACTTTAGCCAGAAGATGTAACTAAAGAGTTTATCTGAGCAGCACGGTGGTATAGTGTTTAGCACTGTTTCCTCACAGCAAGAAGGTCAGGGGATTGATTCCCACCTGTGGCCTTTCTGTGTGGAGTTTGCGTGGGATCCCTTCAGGTGCTCCGGCTTCCTCCCACATCCAAAGACATGCAGGTTAAGTGAATTGGAAACTGTATAACTGTCCAGGTCTCCCTTGTAAAAGAGATCTTGCTCTCAATGAGACTAACCTGATTAAGTAAAGGTTAAATTACAATTAAATTATCTGTTGATCAATCCTTCGACAGCTATCAAATATCACTCCCAAATTCTTGACAGTTGGTTTTAGATAATTAGCCAGAAGCATTTGGCTTACAGGGACGTACAAACACAATGATCTCTGTTTTACCATCATTCAGGTAGAGGATGTTTTGGGAAAGCCACTGCTTTACATCATGAATACAATTAAATAATAAGGACAAAGCATCGCTCCCATTAGTCCTCATAGGCAGATAGATTTGCAGATCATGTTGTGAAAGTGTAGGAACACGGACCCACAACAGGGGGCGCAATGAACGGACAATGGAGGAAGATAAATAACAAGGTTTACTATTGTGAAACAAGCACAATAAGTACAACAATCACAATTTGGGGTCGAATTTGCTGGTGTCGTGTGGGCAGGCTCGAAGGTAGGAGACGCCCATCTCAGTCGAACCGGAACCACCCCGATCTCCTCTGCCACCGAACCCTGGAAATACTGGAACCGCCAAGTCCCGAATTCCCAGGTGGCCACTGCCTCCGCTCGTCGGATCCGGTACTGCTGGCAGGAGAGAGCAACAACACACAGGTGTGATGCGACAGCACCCAGTAACGAAGAGGGGAGAAGCCGCCTCCACCTCTTGTCAATGCACAACAGGAAGGTGAGTACTTATCCAAGCAATATAGCTTTTAGCAGTCAACAATCCTGAAAAGGTTTAACAAATGATTAGCTGGTTAATCAGAATAAGAATGCAGAGATACTACCTCAGTCTTAGGCGATATCTCGGCACTGAGGTGGAGACGCCGTCCTCCTGATATACCTTGGTGCCGAGTAGAAACAGCTGTGTCCAATAATGGGTGACAGCTGTCACCCTGGCTGCTCATCTCAGGTGGCGACGCCCTCTGGTGCCTGGAGCCCGCACTCCAGGCAGGGCGCCCTCTGGTGGTGGTGGGCCAGCAGTACCTCCTCTTCAGCGGCCCACACAACAGGACCCCCCCCTCAACGGGCGCCTCCTGGCGCACGACCGGGCTTGTCCGGATGGCGACGGTAGAAGTCGGCCAGGAGGGCCGGGTCCAGGATGAAGCTCCTCTTCACCCAGGAGCGTTCTTCGGGGCCGTACCCCTCCCAGTCCACCAGGTACTGAAGACCCCGACCCATTCGACGGACATCGAGGAGCCGACGCACGGTCCAAGCCGGTTCCCCGTCGATGATCCGGGCAGGAGGTGGTGCCGGACCCGGGGTGCAGAGGGGTGAGGTGTGATGGGGCTTTATCCGGGAGACGTGGAATACTGGGTGAATCCGCAGCGAGGCCGGCAACTGAAGCCTCACTGCGGCGGGATTGATGATTTTGAGGACCTTGAAGGGGCCGATGTATCGGTCTTGGAGCTTGGGGGAGTCCACTTGAAGGGGAATGTCCTTGGTGGACAACCATACCTCCTGCCCAGGACGATACGTGGGAGCCGGGGCCCGCCGCCGGTCTGCATGTGTCTTCGCTCTCGTCCGGGCCTTCAACAAGGCAGAGCGGGCGGCACGCCACACCCGACGGCACCTCCGTAGGTGGGCCTGGACCGAGGGCACACCGACCTCTCCCTCGACCACCGGAAACAAGGGGGGCTGATACCCCAAGCACACCTCAAACGGGGAGAGGCCGGTGGCTGATGACACTTGGCTGTTGTGAGCGTACTCGATCCAGGCCAGGTGGGTACTCCAGGCCGTCGGGTGCGCGGCTGTCACACAGCGTAGTGTCTGCTCCAAGTCCTGGTTCGCCCGCTCTGCTTGCCCGTTGGTCTGGGGATGATACCCAGACGAGAGGCTGACCGTGGCCCCCAGTTCCCGGCAGAAGCTCCTCCAGACGTGTGAGGTGAACTGGGGACCGCGATCGGAGACGATGTCTGATGGTATACCATGCAGACGGACGACGTGGTGGACCAGGAGGTCCGCTGTCTCCTGGGCCGTTGGAAGCTTCGGGAGGGCCACGAAGTGGGCCGCCTTGGAGAAACGGTCCACTATCGTGAGGACGACGGTGTTTCCCTGGGACGGCGGGAGACCCGTGACGAAGTCCAGGCCGATGTGGGACCAGGGGCGATGAGGCACGGGCAGTGGCTGTAGCTGCCCTGAGGTCTTCTGGTGGTTGGCCTTGCCCCTGGCGCAGGTGGTACAGGCCTGGACGTAATCCCGGACATCGGCCTCCAGGGATGCCCACCAGAAGCGTTGCCGGACGACTGTCACGGTCCTTCGCACCCCCGGGTGACAGGAGAGCTTAGAACCGTGACAGAAGTCTAGGACTGCGGCCCTGGCCTCTGGTGGGACGTATAGTTTGTTCTTTGGTCCGTTTCCGGGGTCCGGGACACGGGTCAGGGCCTCCCGGACGGTCTTCTCCACGTCCCAGGTGAGGGCGGCCACGATAGCGGACTCCGGGATGATGGGATCCGGGGGATCCGACGGTTCCGTTTTGACCTCATCTTCGTGCACCCGGGACAATGCATCCGATCTCTGGTTCTTGGTCCCGGGGCGGTAGGTAATCCGGAAGTCAAAACGGCCAAAGAACAGTGACCAGCGGGCTTGCCTGGGGTTCAGACGCTTAGCGGTCCTGATGTACTCCAGGTTCCGATGGTCAGTGAAAACCGTGAATGGCACGGCTGTTCCCTCCAACAGATGTCTCCACTCTTCGAGGGCCTCTTTCACAGCAAGGAGTTCCCGATTGCCGACGTCATAGTTCCGTTCAGCGGGGGTCAACCTGCGGGAAAAATAGGCACACGGGTGAAGGACCTTATCGGTCTTCCCGCTCTGGGAGAGCACCGCTCCTATCCCTGAGTCCGAGGCATCCACTTCAACCACTAACTGGCGGCTAGGATCGGGCTGCACCAGAACTGGTGCAGACGAGAAGCGCCGTTTCAACTCCTTGAACGCGGCCTCGCACCGGTCCGACCAGGTGAAGGGAACTTTTGGAGAGGTCAGGGCTGTCAGGGGGCTAACTACCTGACTGTAGCCCTTGATGAACCTCCTATAGAAATTAGCAAAGCCGAGGAACTGTTGCAGCTTCCTACGGCTTGTGGGTTAGGGCCAGTCTCTCACCGCCGCAACCTTGGCCGGGTCCGGGGCGACGGAGTTAGAGGAGATGATAAACCCCAGGAAGGACAAAGAAGTGCGGTGGAACTCACACTTCTCGCCCTTCACAAACAGACGGTTCTCCAACAACCGCTGCAGGACCTGATGGACATGCTGGACATGAGTCTCAGGATCCGGAGAAAAGATGAGTATATCGTCTAGATATACGAAGACGAACCGGTGCAGGAAGTCCCGCAAGACATCGTTTACCAACGCTTGGAAGGTCGCGGGAGCATTAGTGAGACCGAACGGCATGACCAGGTACTCAAAATGACCCAAGGGGGTGTTAAATGCCGTCTTCCATTCGTCTCCCTTCCGAATCCGAACCAAATGGTACGCGTTCCTAAGATCCAGCTTGGTGAAGATTCTGGCTCCATGCAAGGGGGTGAACACTGAATCCAACAAGGGCAACGGGTATCGGTTGCGAACCGTGATCTCGTTCAACCCCCTGTAATCAATGCATGGACGAAGTCCGCCATCTTTTTTACCCACAAAAAAGAAACCAGCACCCATCGGTGAGGTGGAATTCCGGATCAACCCGGCGGCTAATGAGTCCCGGATGTAGGTCTCCATTGATTCGCGTTCCGGCCGTGAGAGGTTGTACAGCCTACTGGACGGGAACTCACTGCCTGGAACCAAATCAATGGCACAATCGTACGGGCGGTGGGGAGGAAGCGTGAGAGCCAGATCCTTGCTGAACACGTCCGCAAGGTCATGGTACTCCGCTGGCACCGCCTTCAGATTGGGCGGGACTCGGACCTCCTCCTTAGCTTGGGAGCCGGGAGGAACCGAGGAACCGAGACACTCCCGATGGCAGGTTTCGCTCCACTGAACCACCACCCCGGACGGCCAATCAATCCGGGGATTGTGCTTAAGCATCCATGGAAACCCTAAAACCACACGGGAGGTGGCCTGAGTCACGAAGAACTCGATCACCTCCCGGTGGTTGCCTGACACTACCAGAGTTACTGGAGGTGTCTTGTGTGTGATTGGTGGGAGTAGGGAGCCATCTAGTGCTCGAACCTGCACAGGCGAGGTAAGAGCCACCAGAGGGAGCCCTATCTCCCTGGCCCATCTACTGTCAAGCAGATTCCCCTCAGAGCCCGTGTCCACCAGTGCTGGGGCCTTCAGGGTCGAATCCTCAAACAGGATCATGACTGGGAGTCGTGTAGCAATGTGGGTGTGTCCCACGTGAATGTTTTGGCCCACCCCTGGCCCAGTCTCTAGGGGCGGGCGTTGGAGTTTAACCGCTCGGGGCATTCGTTTGCCATATGCTCACTCGAGCCACAAACGTAACAAGCTCCGTGGGCCCGCCTCCTTTGTGCTCCAGGTGCCCTAAATGTTGCCCTGCTCGTGTCCATAGCTTCGTCAGCAGGGGGAGCCGTAAGCGCACGGAGCGCCGGAACAGAGGAGCGTGGGGACGGCGGAACTCGATCGGACCCGGAAGGGAGAGGGACGACCCGTGCCTGGCCACGCCCTTCGCCTCGTTCCCGACGGCGTTCTTCTAACCGGTTGTCAAGCCGTATGACTAGATCAATGAGCCCATCTAGATCCCGCGGTTCGTCCTTAGCCACCAGGTGCTCTTTTAGGACCAGAGACAGTCCGTTTACAAAGGCAGCGCGGAGGGCAGTGCTATTCCAGCCGGATCTCGCAGCCGCGATGCGGAAGGCGACTGCATAGGCAGCTGCGCTCCGACGTCCCTGTCGTATGGACAGTAATGCGGTTGAAGCGGACTCTCCTCTGTTGGGATGATCGAACACCGTTCTGAGCTCCCGTACAAACCCGTCGTATGACTGAAGGAGCCGTGAGTTCTGCTCCCAGAGCGCTGTAGCCCAAGCGCGTGCCTCCCCGCGAAGCAGATTTATCACATAAGCTACCCTGCTAGCATCAGTTGCGTACATCACGGGACGCTGAGCGAAGACGAGCGAACATTGCATAAGAAAGTCCGCGCACGTCTCCACACAGCCTCCGTACGGTTCTGGAGGGCTTATGTAGGCTTCTGGGGACGGAGGAAGGGACCGTTGAACGACCAGAGGAACGTTGCTTTCGCGCGCAGGGTCCTCAGGAGGGAGAGCCGCAGCGGCGCCCGAAGGGCGCGCCTCCACTTGTGCGGCGAGAGCCTCCACCCTGCGGTTTAGGAGTACGTGCTGCTCGGTCATTAAGTCGATCCGAGAGGTGAAAGCGGTGAGGATCCGCTGCAACTCACCGATTACCCCTCCCGAAGCCTCCGCCGCGCCTTGGTCTTCCATTGGCCGTTCAACAGCCGGTTGACGCCCCTCGGGGTCCATGACGCTGGCCGAGATATCCTGTTGTGAAAGTGTAGGAACACGGACCCACAACAGGGGGCGCAATGAACGGACAATGGAGGAAGATAAATAACAAGGTTTACTATTGTGAAACAAGCACAATAAGTACAACAATCACAATTTGGGGTCGAATTTGCTGGTGTCGTGTGGGCAGGCTCGAAGGTAGGAGACGCCCGTCTCAGTCGAACCGGAACCACCCCGATCTCCTCTGCCACCGAACCCTGGAAATACTGGAACCGCCAAGTCCCGAATTCCCAGGTGGCCACTGCCTCCGCTCGTCGGATCCGGTACTGCTGGCAGGAGAGAGCAACAACACACAGGTGTGATGCGACAGCACCCAGTAACGAAGAGGGGAGAAGCCGCCTCCACCTCTTGTCAATGCACAACAGGAAGGTGAGTACTTATCCAAGCAATATAGCTTTTAGCAGTCAACAATCCTGAAAAGGTTTAACAAATGATTAGCTGGTTAATCAGAATAAGAATGCAGAGATACTACCTCAGTCTTAGGCGATATCTCGGCACTGAGGTGGAGACGCCGTCCTCCTGATATACCTTGGTGCCGAGTAGAAACAGCTGTGTCCAATAATGGGTGACAGCTGTCACCCTGGCTGCTCATCTCAGGTGGCGACGCCCTCTGGTGCCTGGAGCCCGCACTCCAGGCAGGGCGCCCTCTGGTGGTGGTGGGCCAGCAGTACCTCCTCTTCAGCGGCCCACACAACAGATCATCTGCTTAACAATGAAAGGACAGCTGGTGCTCGCCTATAATTGACCCCAATGACAACATGTACCACTTAAATAGAATAGGGCCAAGAATAGAACCCTGTGGCACTCCACAGAGTGGAGGAGAGGTCAGCAATCACAATAGAAAAACTCCTTTCAGTCAAATACGATTTAAACCACTTAAGTGCGGTACTATGAATCCCAATAAGATGTTCTAACCGAGAAAGATTTGTCTAAACAGAAAACAAACAAAGCAAAAGAAAATATATCTAATTTACACTGCAGTATATACATGGGTACACACTCGAAAAGTCACACATCCACCACAGCGCAGCCAGTTCCTTCTATTTTTCCACACACTATTTACTGTAAACCAGAAGTAGACAACCCATTAATCACTAACAAGTGGTAGATTCTCATTACATTCTAAATCAACCTTTATGAATTATGAATAATTTGCCATTTTCTACCAACTGGTGTTTTGAAATAAATACAGTGTAATAAATTCAACAATTAGTGTTTTGTTCTTTTAGTTTTAGATTATACAGCATTGCTTAAATGGCAGCATGCAACAGCAAGGGAAAAACATAACAGAAACCTGTGGAATCATTGTGAGCCATTCTTTTCTTCTTCTCACTAATTACTTACTTTATCCAGATTCTAAGTCCCGTCTTCGTCTTTGTTGGTAGGTGAAGTGCTCGGGAGGATCAGAGACAGATTTTGATCTGATTGTTCAGTCTGATTGTTCAATCAGATTACTTCTGGTCCCTGTAACTGCAGCTACTGAGACCATGTCATATGTAAAAATGTTGGGAGAAAATCAAAATCCACCTCGATTTAAATGAACAAGGTTGCTGAGCTCGTCTGTAAGTGTCAAATCAGATGGAGATTCTCTCATGCAGTGTGTCGCTGAAGTGAGCTGTTGATATCACTGCTTGAGAACACAGAAGAATGCACACAGAACACCAGTAGCGGAACATTGACCCCCCCGCAGTTACCCGTCACACACAGCTCTCACACGCCACACTTCACTAGCGTGCAAGTGCTTTTTTCTTCTTATTGACAAGATTATGAGAAGCAAAGTATGTGGTCTTGCACGTACAGATCCTGCGCTGAATGTGGTTTTTAAAATTTCATATGATCCACATTCATGGACCATCCAGCAGGCGTCATTGTTTACCATGTGCCAGGATAGCATGTGATGTGTTCCTTATCATGCAGACTGTGGAACATATAAAAAAAACAAAAAACATGGGCATTTCAAAGGTTTCTAAATGTTTTGAACCAGCATTTCAAGTTAGTTATCACTAACTTGCAGTACTGATGAAAAGTCTTAGCACTATCTTGAGCCACACATTGTATTGTATTTCCCAGAATATAAGTAGTATTATATAATGGCTGAGTGGATCTTTGTCATTTGATTGGAGCTTTGTACGTCACGTGACATGGATTATTTGTCCCATTGTGTTGCGTTGCATTTACCGCGCAATTTGGTTCCATTTACTGTGCAACTTTGGTTCCATGCGTTTTGTACCATTGTATGCTGCAAACCCCACCCACGCACACAATAGTTTGTTTTTCTGACGGACGACGATTTGATGGAGCTAATCGACAGTGCTAATTCTTCTAACACACACACACACACACACACACACACACACACACACACACACACACACACACACACACACACACACACACACACACACACAAATAACAACTCCACTGCACTGTAAGCCAACTGGAGGCATGAAGAGCTGTTAGGATGAAGCGTTGGACTAATTTCTGATGTGATTTTTTTTTTTTTTTTTTTTTTTTTTTGGAAGTACATGATGTCAGCACACGGCATCACGACCTACATTGTCAGAATCATTTTTGAACTATCTAACTGTTTTCCAAAGTTGACTGTGAACAATTCTGGACTCCTATTTAAAGTTTGTGTTGGACTGTTGATGTCAAAGCACCAGTGACACACACCAAAATGTAAGTCCCTTTTCTGTTGTTTATACATTAATAAATATCAAATGACAAGAATCTATTTTAGCCGTTACATAAAACAAATAATGAATGTGTTTACATTCTTTCAATGGAACGAATATTTAATTTGGTGAAAGATGGAACGTACCAGGAACATTCCAGCTTTCACCTCATGAAATATTCTTACCATTGAACTCATAAACATTCACTATTTGTATATTATTAGTCGCATTTGTCCAAAAATGCATCATAAAGAGGAAAACACGTGTCACACTGGTCTATAAGTTGCATTTCATTTTGAAACATGGTGCTACCACTTTGTTCAGCAAGAAGAAAAATTTATTTAATTGAAGCACTATTTGCTTATTTATAACAAAAACACCACATTAGCCAATCAAAAGCTAACAAGCTAATGTTGTACGAGGCAGAAAACACTAGCAAGCTGCTTCTTGTCACTACTCAAAAGAAAATAATCAAGTAGGTAAAAGGCAGTCTAGTTACAGCTTTGAAAACACAGCAGATTAAATATTTATGACACAAAAAAAAAAGTAAAAGACAATGGGTTGGCTGATGGCTGTCATTGCCTGGAACGACAAGATTTATACACCAAGCTGACCTGAAATGAACAATTGTACATTACATTGACTTTATTAATAAGTCCGACCTCTTTGAAAAGTGACCAAATTACATATATAGGGTGTCCCAAAATTATACAACATTTAAAACACTCGGTTTCACCCTTAAATGCTACAAACTTAATCACTTATGTTTATATTTGTATTGAGCTTGGCGATGTTTTCATCGGCCAAAAATGTCCACCGGAGGGCGCTCAAGTAAAGTACGCAGCAACCCATACACTTAGCTTAGCTGACTTGCCATTGCTTGTTATTGTCTCATACAGTCCAAGCAAGTGTTGTGCAGAAGTATGAAAGTTATATTAAAATTTTTATTCTAGAGCATGGTCTTCTAGTTTGACAGCATGATTTATTGTATCTACTTGTTCTCTTAAATAAAGAAAGTTATGATTCAGAGCTTCTTCTTCTTCTTCTTGTGCTCCAGAGTGTGAATCACAGTCCGTCATTCAGGATACAGAAGCAGCTTGTCAGACATGTAGACAGTTCCATGTTGTGTCGTGGACATGACGAACGAAGCTCTTCAGCATCTCACCATGTCATTTAGGTCCTTCAGATTTTTTCTTTCATTGGAGCATGAATCTTTCAGCTTCCCCCCACACCCATGCCTTTTTAAACTTTTTTTGTTTTTGCCTTTCATCTTCTGGGTGAGCTCTGCACCCCCCCCCTCCCCCGACCCTCCGCCTTTTAAATATATGTATTTATTTTTTTGCTTTTCAAGTTCTGGGGGAGCTGCCCCCTCCCCAGACCCCCCACCTTTTAATTTTTTTTTTTTTTTTTTGGCCTTTCAACTTATGGGGGGGGGGACCCCTAATTACAGCCTTTTTAAGCCCCTGTCACTTTAAGCATTTTTAATGTAGATGTAAATTAATATTCAAAGTTTCCAGCTAGTTGACAGTAGGACTGTACAATATGGCCAAATTATCATGTTACAATATTGTCATATCAATATGGTATATGATATGATTTCACACAAAGTGCAGCAACAGTGAAAATTAAACATTCTTAAACAAAACAGTAATAATACCACACTCATTTTGCACTCATCATAAGGTTAGGATACAGTGCCCTCCAAAAGTATTGGAACTGTTATGTGTCGGACGCAGCTCGGAGAACCGACCAGCGTTTGAAGGACCCAGTATGAAATAAGCAGAGCACGGTACAAAGGCTAACAGAATTTAATACATAACAGTGATGTGATACAAAACAACAAAAGAGTGTGCGGTCTGGCGTGGTGGTGATACGGTGCGCTCCCAGCAGCGCTAACGGTCCGGAGCCAGAAGCCATTTGGACCCAAGGACCCCGCCGACACCCCCCAGGTGGCCGCAACAAACCGAGTCTGTGAAAGAAGGAACCATTATGTGAGTCCACACTCTACACACAGAGAGACCACTCAAAGGTGTACATAAACAGCAAACACTTCCTGGCTTAATTACTAATCAGCTTCCCAACCTGCAGGCATGGAACATCCAGTTCACAAAACTCCACTGCAGTGGAAGCCGATACATGACTAACGTACAGCTCAATATAATAAGGTGTGAGGGACACCACATTTACTGACTGTATAAACGTTAGTCACAAAATCTAACGTACCTCAGGAAGTGTGCTGACGAGCGTGAGACCTCACCCCCTCCTCTTTCACAGACCGTGCATCAAACCCTGGACGTTCTCTGCATCCACTGATGATGAGATGGCTCCCGAGACGACGATCTCACCCGTCTGGTCACAAGGTCGAGTCTCTGGCCAATACACACTGTACACTCCAGTCTTAAATGCCACCATGTTCCAATCCATATAGATGCACCACAGCTGTGAGTCCTGATGAGCCGCAGGTGATCAGGGTGAGGTCCTGATAACCTCAGCAACACAGCCACTCAGTCCCAAATGCAAGCCACCTGGAAGGAAAAACAAAAGACAGAAACAAAAAGGCAGCCAGGCCCCCCAGCCATACAACAGGAACACTTGGTATTTCACACATTATATGTTCGATGTCACTGACACTAATGAGTGAAGCTCTTCACTATATCATCAAACAATGATTTAAAATTGAATAATTGTTGCAGAACCTACCATCGGTTTTGTCTACCATGGGCAGAGTTTTTCGTACCATTTCCAGTTTGTGACTTTGTTTACCATTGGTTTGTGGCTTTTTATGGCTTTTTATGACAATGTTGTCCAGTTTGTGGCTTTTTCCCCTATGAGCAGATGTTTTTGTGCCATTTCTGGATTGTGATTTTTTTTGTGCCATTTATGGATTGTTTTGTGCCATTATCTACCAAAAGTGCGAGCGTCGCACCGCTTCGCACATATTATAGTAGCCAAGTGGCCTCTGTTTGCATGCGTGCATGCGTGGGTATGGCTTCGATCACACAGAAACCGGGGAGAGCTGACAAAACAGGAGGAAAAAAAAAAAAAACCCAACATTTACCAGAACAGCACAACAATCAACAATGCATCAGATGCATCAATGTTTACCATAAACGATTCAGTTCATCCGCTCTTTTTAACTTGATGAGTTACAAGATCATGTTATTTCTTGTTTTGGTGCACTTGCCTGCATAAGCTGGCTGGGATGAACAAACCCACTCATCTACATTTTTGATGTACAAACCTTACACTCTTACCAGTGCAAGGAATTATAACAAAGATATTTTTCATTACCTCCTCTACTGATGTAACGGTGTTATTATGTATGAATTAAAATTCATATCATCCCACTTTTCATGATATTTTTACATTATGAGCATTAACATCAAGAAATATTACATTGAGTAGGTTCATGAGCCTTAATTTCTGGGTAGGTATTAGCCAACACCTGTCAGAATTGATTGCCGGCAGGAGATGCTGAAGCTGTGTGTACGTGTGCGAGGTGTGAATGGCCGTTTTGAGAATTGGGGTAAGGAGTCTTGTTTTTCCCAAAAGCACTAAACCTTTTACATGGTATCATATGTGTTTGCTGCTCAGCCTGTTGTAAGGAAACTCTTGAGAAAACCATTCTGGTAAAAACGTCCCACTGTGTATCGCCACAAGCACATAAGGGCAGTCGGCTCTGTCATCCAGTTTTGCCCAAATACAGTATTAGATTCTGTGCTGAAATCTGACTGTTTTGACTATCAAAGCATCTGGCAGACGTTGTGTGGATTCACAACAGGTCAGATGATGCTGCAACTTCCACTACGGAATTATTTGAAGTCTGGATATCATCTCGCAAGAAAGGATAAGCCTTTGCACTTCTGGATCATTGCACTTCCAAGAAAATCAGACCTGCCAGCACTCATTAGTGCACAGCCAGTTGGTCTCACTATGATGAATCCTGGCAGGGTGTCACAGGGAGGCAAATATAATCTATTTTTATATCTTTGGCGTCAAGTCTTTATTGTGTCAACCTACGGAGTTGTGATGACCATCTGATTTACATGTTTTCCATCATGGTTACAATGCTTAACTGTTGTCTGCATAGAGCTTAAACAAAGAGAGCTTTCAGTAATTAGTAAGGACTTTAGTGATAGGAAGGAATTGGTACACAAAAGGTTTGACAACTGGGCTTGTGAGCAAAGGGTCAAAGATTTAATTGCCATCTTTACAAGGTGTCTTCTTCCATAAAGAAAACCATATAAATAAAAGGAAATCAATGTTCTAATGATACAGAGATGTGATTTCCTACAATGATCTGCAACTAATATTAATGGATCAATACCTGGGTGTGTCTCAATATCGGAGTATGGAACCTATAGAATAATTTATTTCTGCCTGCCAGAGCCCAATATATCATTCACTCTGCTTTATTTTATGCAGCATTAGAAGAATCAGAACCACAGACTGTTTATAGGTAAACCTTGTTAACTTGTGTTCGCATAAGTCGCGTTTCAGCTTTACTCATGGACGATTTGTGGACCCTGATAATTTAGATTACTGTGTAAAAGTGAGTTTTGATTTGACCGTTTTTGGGAGGGATCGTCAGTGCGCACGATTCTGGACGATGAGTTCTTCTTCCTACTGCAGCTGCTGCATGTCAGCAATGAGGGCCAACGATTCTAGATGATTTGAAGTTTTTGGATGTGACTCTTTACATCCTTACTGCTGGTTCAGATTGGGCCTGAATTTATACACACACCCGCCACGCTGTGTGAGGCATGACACAGCCCTCATCGCTAACATGCAGCAGTCGCAGAGGACAAAAAAAGATCCTGAACCCACTCCAGATAAAGAAATCATCACCATCCAGGAAGGAATCATGCTTCAAATGGTCAAAACTATTGGAATATTGCAAGGTAAGCTGATTTAATTTTTTTTTTTTTTGGTCAACCTCATTAACTAAGTCGCGGTTTCAGATAACTCTGTCCGATTTTGTGGACCCCAAATTGCGTGAGTTAGCGAGATTTACCTGTATATACTGGACAACGTCTGCGTGATGTCATCCATAGGTTTTCTATAGGGACCCGGTGTCGCAGACTAAACGGTCCCCCTCTAAAAATTGGTCCGCCCTGTCTTCACTGCGCATGCGTCATTTGGGACCACAGCAGCTCGTCTGAGACTGAGTCTCTCCGCCCAAAGCGATCAAAAGGAATAATGTGATTATTAACCATCAGATGACAAAGTAAAACCTCTTTAATCATTCTAAAGTCAGTTTTAAGTAGAAACGAGGCCGTTTTAAGCAGAAAACGAAGCGATAATCGGTGAGTCGCTACCGATGCTCGGAAATGACGTAAGCACGGCAGCAGCTGTGGTGCTCTGATCGCTTCCGCTGTCTTTTATGATGAAATAATGCTGAATTCATGTGGAAATGATTGTTGTATAAAAGCTTCAAATATCTGTCGCTGAGATAGACGATGACTGGAGTGCAGTTTGAAGCAGAAACGAGGTGATAATCGGTGAATTGCTGCTGATGCTCAGAAATGATGCAAGCACAGTGAAGGCAGGGCGGACCGATTTTTAGGGGGCCTGTTCGGTCAGCAATACCGGAACAGCCCGTGTCTGGTCGTCGCCATGTTGAAAGCCCCTCCTACAGTGATTCACGATCAGCTCAGTGCATAAAGGGTTGAGCGAGGGTGGCTCAGTGTGTAACAAAAGAAGCCTGAACACACCCCTCTCTTCGTGTCCAAACCCAGCTAACAGGCTAACAACGGATGAAGCTACCCATACTCTCACCCGCGCCACTAGCTTATGGCAAGCTAAAAGTGGACGCTCTCATTTTGGCTGAACAACTATACAGTTTCTATATATTCTGTGTTATTACGCACCCACGGCCAATGTGCTTGATGAATTCCTGCGCAAAAAGTAGTTCCCAGACCTGCGATGACAGTGCGTTTTCATGGGTAACAAAAAAATCAGGAGTGTATTTGGCACAAGAACCTTTGTATCTTGTGTGTTTTTACACCTAAATGATCATAAGTCAATACTCACACTCATACAGCAGCATCTTCTCATATCGGCAAATTCAGCGCCATTTTGCAAACAACCGGAAACTAGGTCAGGCGAAAGTAGTCCGGCGAGCTATCCCACAAAGCCAAAATAGCAGAGATGTCACTCCAATGAAAGCGGCGCGCTGAGCAGTGTGGAAGCACCGTTAGCATCCAACATTATATCCAATGACAGTTTCACACAGCGCAAATATTGCAATAAAGATGTATTAGATGACCCGTTACGACGTTTCACCACACAACAAACCAGATTTTTCCAGGTGTTTGGAAAAATACTCCAAACAAACAGACACAGCCTCCACTACCAGCCACATCAAGTGGACTCTGAGAGCTAGACGCTATGAGGGGCAGAGACGCTCGCTCAGCCGCAGTCACTCAAAGCAACCCTACCCACAAATTTACAGAACTTTATGGCTTAAAACGTCTTAAACTAAGAAGTTAGAAAAAAATTCACAGTTGTAATAGAGGAGAAAACTATCTATAGAGACCAAAACTGTTTTTGTACCAGGCTGTAAATGTTTATTCCTGTTCTAAAGTTGGACATTTTAACACAGAGTCCTATGGGAATGTGCTGTGTTTTGGAGCCAGCCTTAGGCAGCCAGTCAAGGAACTGCAACTCTTTGTATTTCCAGTAGGGATTCATCAGACACCATCGAAGTTTACCGCTCGATCATCCATCCATCCATTTTCTTCCACTTTATCCGGAGTCAGGTCACGGGGGCAGCAGCTCAAGCAAAGCCGCCCATACCTCCCGATCCACACACACCTCCCCCAGCTCCTCCGGGGGAACCCCAAGGCATTCCCAAGCAAGCCGAGAGACGTAGTCCCTCCAGCGTGTCCTGGATTTTCCCTGGGGCCTCCTCCCGATGGGACATGCCCGGAACACCTCTCCTCAATATCATCAGAGGGAGTATTTCCTTACCGCTGTTGCCTGTGTATTTGCTCTAGGGGTTGGTCAGGTTAGACCTTACTTATGTGAAGCGCGTTGAGGCAACTTTGTTGTGATTGGGTGCTATATAATTGAAATGAAAATAAAATAAAATTTATTTCTTATTAAGTTACATTTATTTTGAAAAAGCTACAATCTTTCATGTTTCTACCTAAATTTATATTTTAATGACAAAGTACACTGTTGTATGGCTGGGGGGGCCTGGCTGCCTTTTTGTTTCTGTCTTTTGTCCTGTCTTTTGTTTTTCCTTCCAGGTGGCTTGCATTTGGGACTGAGTGGCTGTGTAGCTGAGTTTATCAGGACCTCACCCTGATCACCTGCGGCTCGTCAAGACTCACAGCTGTGGTGCATCTACATGGATTGGAACATGGTGGCATTTAAGACTGGAGTACACAGTGTGTATTTGCCAGAGACTCGACCTTGTGACCAGACGGGTGAGATCGTCGTCTCAAGAGCCATCTCATCATCAGTGGATGCAGAGAACGTCCAGGTTTGATGCATGGTCTGTGAAAGAGGAGGGGGTGAGGTCTCACGCTCGTCAGCACACTTCCTGAGGTACGTTAGATTTTGTGACTAACATTTATACAGTCAGTAAATGTGGTGTCCCTCACACCTTATTATATTGAGCTGTATGTTGGTCGTTTAAATCAGCTTCCACTGCAGTGGAGTTTTGTGAACAGGGTGTTCTATGCCTGCAGGGTGGGAAGCTGATTTGCAATTAAGCCAGGAAGTGTTTGCTGTTTGTACACCTTTGAGTGGTCTCGCTGTGTGTTGAGTGTGGACTCACATAATGATTTCTTCTTTCACAGACTCGGTTTGTCGCGGCCACCTGGGGGTGTCGGCGGGGTCCTTGGGTCCGAACTGGTTCTGGCTCCGGACCGTTTTGTGCTGCTGGGAGCACACCGCAAATCCGCCACGCCAGACCGCGCACTTATTTGTTTGTATTTTTTCACATCACTGTTATGTTTATTAAACTCTGTTATCCTTTGTACCGTGCTCTGCTTATTTTATACTGGGTTCTTCAAACGCTGGTCGGTTCTCCGGGCTGCGTCCGACACATAACAGTACACAATTCTGTCATCAGTTGTGTTCACAGTAAGGTGTATTGTTCCTTGTGGAAAAGGAGTCTCGGTACTGGTAATTGTAGATTTATTCCAAACCAAATGTATTTATTTGATATCCAGTAATTAAAGAAAATTCTGTCTTATTAGTACGATACATATATGACTTCATCATTAGCAGGGTGGACTCAAGTTATTTTGGGGGTGAGGTTGGTCGTGGACTTCACTTTCTTTATGAGCCATTTCAACGTCCTCGTCTTGCTCCACGTTGATCAAAAATTCCAATGAAAAGGACATTTAGTACACGTTGACTTTTCTAAGCAAATTCTATGTAGCTGAAAACTAGAATTTCTTTAAATGTACACAATTATAAAGGCATAACCATCTATCATTTTGTTGTTGTTCACTGTTCATCCAGGACTGGGTCATGATCACGTGATTTTATGTGAAAGAGCCCAGACGCCCATGGCCACCAGTTCCTGCTAGAGGATGTCATGGCATTCTGCGGCCAGATGGACTATATCATCTCTCTCCTGTAGTGTGTTCTGGAAGATCAGCAGCAACACTCACCAGTTTTTTAAGGGTGTCAAACCTCCTCAACCCGTATTTAAGGGTGAGTCTCACCATCTTGTAACAGGAACTGATTTTGGCCACTTGGATCCCTGTCATCATTCTTTTGGGCACTACAAAAAGATCATCCCCAATCCCCATACATTAGAACTGAAAGTTAAATCAACTGGGTAATGGGAGAGATTTGTCTTCTGACTCAATTCAATCACAACAATGCTTCCATTGGGGGAGGTGATGGTCTAGTGGTTAAGGCATTGGGCTTGAGACCAGATCCTCGGTTCAAATCCCAACCTGACTTTAAAATCACTAAGGGCCCTTGGCAAGGTCCTTAATCCCCTAGTTGCGCCCGGTGTGTAGTGAGCACCTTGTATGGCAGCACCCTCACATCAGGGTGAATGTGAGGTATTATTTGTAAAGTGTTTTGAGCGTCTGATGCAGACAGAAAAGTGCAATATAAATGCAGTCCATTTACCATTTATTCCATTAGTGGTTTTATGCAGCTTCAGTCACCCTGTGGATCTTCTTCTCCTCACTCAATGTCACAATGTCAGTAGTTCCCCAGTGGCAGATCGAGAAGAAGAGTTGAAGAGGTTGTAACCCCCAACCCAACCCTTGTCCAAGCTGTTGACCAAAGTATTGGGAAGTTGTTGCATATGGCTAAAGCTCTGACATGGGGTGTGAATTCAGCATGAGTGGAGACAGGACAGTTCCTGACACAGTAGCATGTAGCATGGGTGTTCATTTAGCCAAGGTCAGACTTACCTGAAGAAAAACACAGCATAAGTGTGCACTTTTTTATCTGGACATCAAAGCTCCCAGCAGATTCTCTTAGCAAGAAAAATGGCCCCGGATGTACTTGATGTCTTTCATTTGTGGCAGTGACTCTCTCCCAATCTTGAGGAAGTAGTCTGTCAACTTTCATCAGACTGTGCAGCCTCTTAATTGGAGGTCATGCTATGTTCAGTTCTGGGGTCATGTGCTGGTGCCATGTGTTGCTGCATCCACTACCGTACTACCTGGAGGTGCTGATTCTCATTAAGACCACTTCACAAGCAGCTGCAAACTGCCCCAAAACTGGACGATCCAGAGGCCACAGTCCCTGTCCGACCATCAACTACATTCAGTTTGTCAATGAAAATCACAAATGTAAATGGTGATAAGCCCTAAACCTGGGGGACTCCTACACCCACTGAAAATGTCTTTCAACTATGTGATGAGAATGCTGAAGTAGTTCTCACAACAGTCACTCAGGAAATGGATTCCTTATAGCCGTTGACTCAATGCCCCATATTCCCACAAGACACCCTGAGGAACCACGTAATAGGCCTTCTCCAGTTCCCCAATGCATGTGTAGAATGAATGGCTAAACTCTCATGGCCTTTTTTGGATTCTTGAAATGGGAGAGAACAGGTCAAGTGTTCCATGGTTCTGAAAGGAATTTACACTCTTCTTCCACAATCAGAGGTTCGACAGTGACAGATTATCAAAACATGACTGGTATAAACAATTGTTACCACCCTGCAACGTCTACGAAATGTCGTACCTGTGCAGTAGCTTCGCCACTTACCATTTCTGTCAGAAGAAGAACCTGGTCTTGTTTGGTACCGTGGGGTACTGAATCCTGAACAATTGGATTTGTTCCCTCAGAAAAGATTTAAAAGCTTTTGCTGTTGGCATTTTTGTCACATCCTGGCCTCAGGTTACTTTTTAGCTGTCTCCCATTAGTCTGTGACTGCTTTGGAACCGCTGCTCTTATGGCCTGCTAATATTATAAATTGCTGATTCGCCAATAGTCGTAGTTTGTTCTGTATTTGTTTGGCAAAAATAAAAAAAATGGCAGTCGGACTCTAGTCTAGATTGAAGACCCATCTTTTTTCCCTGTTATATCATTAGTGTTTTATGTTATTGTGTGTGTGTTTTAAATTCTTTTTACTTTTTATGTTTTTATTCTGTTATTGTGCTTTTTATTCTTCTAATTAATTTTGTTCTGTGTTTCAAGTTGTGTTGTGTGAAGCGCCTTGAGGCAACCTCACCATGAATTGGCGCTATAAAGATGAATAAATTTGATTAGATTTTTTGATTGAAAATTTTAAAAGTAAAGTTGAAACAGACCGTAAGGTCAGAACATGCAGCGGGCGGTCTGACTGTCACACCACCCACGTGAGCTCTGTTCCACATGACGTGCTGTCAGTCCTGTGGCGCGGCGTCCACAAGACACACGTGTCATGCAGAATACGCGTGTGCAGCTGGCTGGACGCACTGGAGCAGTAGATATGGACATGAGAAGAGCGAACTGCTTCATCATTCATGTCATTTCATGACTGTACATCTGTGACCGTGGGTCAACTACAGAGGAACAGACAGATCATATTTGTGTTGCCCACTTGATAAGAGGGATTCAATATAATGCGGTGTTTTATACGGTGTGCGGTTTTATTTTTTAAATACATCCATGTCCTTCCTGATATGAGGCAGCTTCCCGCAGCTTTTACAGGACAGTGATTGTAGCTCAGTGCTAAAGTTTCTGACTGGTTATCAGAGCTTTTGGCATGGGTTTGATTCCCGTGGATGGCATGTAATTTTTATTATTTTATTTTCACAACAGCTGTGAAAAGCTGCTGTGTTCCCACGCGCACAAAACCGTCACAGCAGCTACGCGATGTGTAACCAAATCGTGCAGCTGGTGGCACTGTGTTCCCGGCATTGTGCAAGCCTGTCCGTCAGCGCGATATTTCGTGGTGTGCTCATACGAGCTGCTGTGACGGGTGTCATCCTGAGTTGTACATATTCGCACTATGTGTGAAGGGGCCCTTAACAACAAGCTACATAGTTTATTTGGCAGTAGATTAAATCAGATTGATAATAGTGGCAAAAAAAAGGATGTTCCTTCACTCCAAAGTGTAAAACTAATGCAGTTTAACTCCAAATACAAGTTAAGTGTGCGCATTCTGTGCATCTGTACACAATATATGTGTGCATGTATAGCTGGTATAGTGGAAGAATGCACACAGCAATGTATCAGCATGCAAAACTGAAGTTTTAGAGCTGAGGTCTGACAACACAACATAGATGAATGTAATCTGAAAGGAGCAAATTTGTTACACAGTCAACAGTAATAATAAAATCTTCCAGAACACTTTAAAGAGGAACTATACAGGTTTTTTGTTTTGTTGTTTTTTTTTGGTGCATTCTTCTCTATGGAGCTAGTGCATATATTCCAAAGCTGTGCCTCCCCCTCCCTTCTTCCTCTGCTGTCCATGTGCATTTGTTTTCATCAGACCATGCAAGCTCGCCGGTGTATTGATATGGAGTGTGTATGTGCTGTAGTGGCGTAAAGCTGTTTGTGTTTCTCCCAAGATCCGACAATCTCTTTCAAAGGACACCGGGTCAGCATCATGACAGTTGCAAGACTGATTTTCCGCTACAAGATGCTTGGTGGCGGGAAAAGAGTCCACATTCTCCACAAAACAAGTCATTTAGTGATTACGATCACTCTCAAACTGTAAAATTAAGGTAAAAATGTTGCATAGTTCCTCTTTAAACCATAAATAAAGGTTCATAACAACATTAGTCTCACATGAGTTATAATTATGGCCAAAGAAAAAAGAAAAAAAATCAGCAACAACAGTGTTCTCCACACACAAAAAACTCTATATGGACGCGAGGCCTTGGTATAGTACTTTTCATACATGCAGTAACCTTTTTTTTTTTTAAAAGTGATGAGTTATGGAGACAGGGATTGAGCCCCAGTAGAGCTTTATATCTGGCTACGCCCCTGGTGTGTTACCATTCTGTTCAGATGAAACCAGCAGTTTAAGAACAGAAGTATAAAACCTCAGCTTCAGTTCAGTGAGTAAAAGTCCTGCCATCTACATGAGCACGTTAAACAAATGATGTCTCTTATGGTCTATTTGTACAAGTTGATTATGGAGAGACGAGAAGTAATGACGTGTACTTGACAAATTCCTCTAGAGGGAGCTGTTGTCTTTTCAAATACTCATTTCAACACTTTAAAAAAATATCTGCTCGTTTGTCATTTGAGAGTGCAGTTGCTTTTTGTTCAGCAATGGAAGAAGTCATAATGTTCAACTTTAAAACAATCAAAGCATGTTTGTTTTTAACCATATTTACAACCCCAAATCAGAAAATTTTGGGATGATATTGAAAATGCAAAGATTAAATTATCACTTTAAAGCCAGTTTTCGTTAACCAAACCAGGAGATGGATACATGAACATTTCCAAGTCACTGAATATGTCTTGGACTTCATTTACATCAGCCATTAATAAATAGAAACAGTATGGAACTGTATGGTAAATCTATGAAGTCAGCAGCTCTCAAAAACTGAGTGACCATGCTGGAAGGAAACCAGTGAGGGAAGCCACCAAGACACCAAGAATTATAGGCTTCTCAAGGTGTGAGTGGTGAAACTGGGAATGGTGCAACATTTTCCTGTTGCATCCCCATTCACAGCTTCATCATGGAGTGGAAAAGACAGTGATTGTAAAAAAGGAAAACAGATCAAATCTCAGCTCGGGTTTCCCATGTGCCTTCTGGCAAGTTGCATGTTGATTTAAACAAAATCCGCTATAACACTTCATCAGGAACCTGTATAACTGGTGATGCAACAGATAAAAGTTGCACTATATAAAGTTTCTCCAAACACATTCACAGAAGCCTATAATGCCTTCAGAGTTGTCTGGATGTCTTGGTGGCTTCCCTCATCTATCCCCTGACTTGTCTCAAGAAAACTGGCATTAAAGATTGATGATTTTTTTTTTTATATTTACATTAAATTGCCCCGATCCCAACCATAAATGAATGAATATATTAACAAATTAAAAGTTATTAGTGACATGACAGGGTGATTCTTTAACTACGGGCACTATTGGCCTTGTAAATGTAATTTCCACCACACCATTGCCTTGCAATATAAAGCGCCTTGGGGCAACTGTTTGTTGTGATTTGGCGCTATATACATGTGCTCTGATGTCACTGTTTATCTCCATAGAAACTACCCAAACAATCTTTCATACAAACTGTTTAAAGGGACATTACAGTGTTGTGGTGGAAATTACGGCAATAGTGTGAGACAACTACATTTTGTTGTATGACAGTTGTATGACATTGAATACCCCAATCATGTTTTGACTATTTTACTGATATTTTATTCAGAGATATTTTAAAACATTAGAAAAAACGTTTTTTACCATTCATTTTTATCATTGAAGATCAAAAGTCTGGGTGTGGGACAAGCACAAAACGGCAATATTTGCATATAATGATGCTGAAAAAAGGTGAAAAAGTCATCATAGACTACTAGAACAAATTTCTTAAAACACTTTCATTGTAAAGATAACTATAAAAGTGTGAATTTCCCCTTTTTTCAGTTTTTCATACAATATGATCAAAGGACATAATAAGTGCCCGTATTCTAAGAATCACCGACAATGAAATGAAATGACAAATGAAAATGAAGTTGACCACACAGAATTATACTGTTATATTATACTGTCTGCAATGACATAGAAGTTAAAGTAAATGACAGGATCACTGCATTTCTTTTTTATTTGCATTTTCCAAATCAACTCAGCCTTTTCTGATTTAGAGTTTTAAGACTTTCACCAATAGTACATTTTGCTGATGAATTATATTCTGTATTGAAGACCAGTGGCTGTAACTTTCATGTAACTTAGTTTTGGACAACATGGGCAAGCATAACCATGTGTCATTGCTGGTTACAGATCAATATCTAAAGATACAATATTCATGATGCATCACAAATTTCAGATAGCATTTTGTTCTATTTCAAATATTTGAATAATAAATTAAGGCAACTGGTTTGCATTTTATAGATGGGTTTTCTACTGATTTTCAACAATAGCCCCAAAGGACAAATTAAGAATAAACGTTTGCACATATGCATGACCGTTTATACACGTTAGGCTCGAGTGGACCACACGCTCTATGAAATCATTGCAATAAATTTGTTTAAAATCTACTTTTTAGTATTAAATATACATATTTAGGACATGGAGATACTCTTCCACTGCTGCTGTTGACAAAGACACATTTAGGATGTCTTCGTTTCAGGAGGCTGTACTTGGAGGACTCATTAATCCTGCAGGAACACAGGTTTGTGGAGGAGCAGTTGTAGGTGGTCTGAGGTGGGCCTCTCCAGTTGTAAATAATGTTCTGACACGTGCGTGACCACTCGGGTGTCTGTGACCTCTCACCCTAAAAGCATAGCTTTACCACCTGGAGGTGGACTGTTCTTGATCTCACAGCATGCCCGGCATCCTGGCACACATTTCTACCGGGAAAGAACCTCGAGGTCGGCTTTATTGCACACCCCTACATACATTTCTAAAGAAAAAACAAAAATCCCTTACACTGTAAAACTCAATGAGTTAGTTGAACGCAAACCATTTGAGGAAACCGACTGCCTTAAACCATTTGAGTTTGCCAACTTAAATAAAATAATTTTCACAAATTTAATTGTTAAAAGTTTTAGTAACTTAACAATTTATAGTTAATTAAATTTATGTAAATCTAGTTTGTTTTTCAGTAAAAAAGTGACAAATACATTTCTGCCAAAAAAAAAAAAAAATTGCATTACATTTTGGATTAGATTTTTTTTAATGCATTCTTTGGTTTACTTGTTGACTCTGCGTTGTGTTCTTATGACTCCACCCATTCGCTATCCCTCAGGACGCGAACTCACAAGCTCCGGCATGGAAGTCGGACTCTCTAACCAGAAGACTAAAACCCAGGGCTCTGGCATTGTGACCAGTGAATTCTTTTGAGCTGTTGGGAGTGAGGTTTACTAACTACATATGCACAGTGACACCAGCTGGCCTCCGTTACATAAACTCAATTAAAATGAGTGAATGGAATGCACTGGAAATACTTCACAACTCTTAAATGCCCCAAAACTTTAAATGCACTTAAAGGAACTGAGTTGTTATGACAACAATTCATTTTTGAGTTAGTTTAATTAATGGAAATGAGTGACTATAACTTTTTTCAAAGTTTAAGTTACATTAACTTAATTATTGTATTAGAATGGAGTGTTCTGTTTAACAGTGGAAAAATTGCTTTGGCAAAAAAGTGGAAGTTTTTCAGTTTGAAGCTCACTGTTGTGGTTCACCTTTTCCCCTTATATGAAAAACTATCCTGACTTGAGTAAAAACCAGGTTTAATCATTCTGCTGTAGACTATCCATTGATCTGACCTAATTTTTTTTTGTTAAGCTTGATGCTGAGAATGTGCAGTTTCATACACAGTGCAAGCAAGGACTTGTTTTTGAATGGTGTCCTTCACCTGCATGGTCCCAGTCCACCCAGCTGTAAATGGTTACTAATCTTGGCTGAGGGAATAACCTGTGATGGACTGGTATCCCACTGAGATGGAGTCACAAACTCTCGTCTACTTGGTGCTAAGGTATCCAGGGATAAGCATCTGCACAATGGGCTTCTTACGTCTTCTTCAAACGATTGGTCCTTCCATCCCGCTTCATGGAGCTCTGCTAGAAACGTATTGATTCAGTGGGATAGGATTTGGCCTACCGATATCTCAACTTGGGTTTGTTGTCCTGGTCGCACTACCTGTGCACTTGGAAAAGGCACTTCGTTTGAATTGTTCCAGTCCACCTGGCTGTAAATGGGTAGCAACATTGCCTGAGGAAGTAACCTGTGATGGACTGATCATCCACGTCACACTGCGGTATCCAGGTTTAAACACTGGCACCAATGACCCTCAGGTCCTACAATAGCATTTACTTATTATTTACCACACAACTTTTTTGGTGGAAAACATGACTTTCCAAAGACTTCGCTCGTTTCATTCTGTTGCACTTATTGGAAATATGTTGCTTTGAAGGCAACAAATTGATTTGATATCTTCTCCACTGTCTAGATCAGGGGTGGCCAAGTTCGGTCCTCGAGAGCCACATTCCTGATACTCTTAGTTGTTTCCCTGCTCCAACACACCTGAATCCATTGAAAGACTCGTTAGCAGACTTTTAATGAGCCTTTCATTGGATTCAGGTGTGTTGGAGCAGGGAGACAACTAAGAGTGTCAGGAATGTGGCTCTCGAGGACCGAACTTGGCCACCCCTGGTCTAGATGATAGTGCTATTACCCAGCTCCACTGAGCGGGACCACCTGTGACAAACACACAAACAGTATTTTCTACTTTTTCTCCAGATGTAGGGTGAATCCATAAGGTTGATAAGCTTCCACCTTCTCAAGAGCATTACTTTTTTCCTCCTACGTGTCACCTTGCGCTCCATTCACTGCTGCCACCAACCAATCATCCTCAAGACCCACTGGAGCGATTGTTTGAACCCCTTTGATCAGCTTTATCCCTCACTTTAGTAGTGTTAAAAAAGCCGCAGTGCTAACAATAGGCCAAAATGAGGCTCACTCCCACTACCGAGCCTACTCTCTTTTTCATTATCTGTTCTCTTTTCTTCGCTTGTCCACATGTGGAACCAAACAATGCGGTGCGGGAGGACAGGGTGGAGGCTCATGACAAGACTGGTAACATGATGACACACCAAAGGACAGGTAAGTAAAAAAATCCCCCTCCATGGTGGGACGTGTGACAGTCCAGCCCTATCTCCAACCTTTTTTGTGGTCCCGCGTCTCTTCTTTGGCCCTTTCAGCCCCCGGCCATAATGATAAAGCTCCCATCTGCTGAGGGGACGTAGGTAGGTTCTTCTGTCTCTGAACTGATACCTCACAGCAGTTCCCCCCTTTGTCACAGACACAGATCACATTTCGCTTTTGACACCTCTTTGTTTTACACTTGCAACAAGTACCGAGGTTCTTGTGTTCCATAGAGAAATGTATTGGAAACATGATAGTTGTTTCTTTCTAAAGCTTTGGCCTCCTGCAACCTTCTCCCCAGTGAAGACAGTATTTTTTTTTTTTTTAAAGAATGGATCAATAGCTCAGAAGAATATACGAGTGTGTTGATCTTTACTAAGAGCCAGATAATTGACTTTTAGGATGACCTTAGGCTGATCTTTTTGTGCAACTTGACGATTTTTGCAGACTTGAGAACTACTACACATTTTGTACATGCATTTGATATTGGCTACACTGTTATACAAAAGCTTTTAAACTAGAAAACAACAGCTTTATGTATATCTGCTGCAGGGAGCATGGAGGGAAATGCCTCAAGATACTTTTATTGAATGCTTAATTTAAGAAGCATTCTGTATTTTAACAGTGAAGCACTGATGGCTGCATAATAAGAGCAGACTAAGGAGCTTTATTGTGAAAGAGTGATGCTGTTACTGTGGAGCTGTGCCGAACATTAACAACTTGACAGGGCAAAGTTAACATGATTCAAACCTTTCTTGAAAAGACACTTCAATATTATCAACACATTCAGTGAGGAACTGCTTTAGACACATTGCACACTCCAAATATGTATTGCGTGTGTGACAAAGCATAATAAAGGAGAACATCCCAAAACACATCCTGGAGGAGGTTCAATGATGTAACAACAAAATAGGTGTACAACTGAAGTGCTGAAATGAACTTTCAGAATTTCACTCTCAGAACTACCTGAATATTTTCAAAGTTTAGTTTTGTCTTTGATTAGATTACATAGAATTTAATTAATCCCTTGGGAAGACTCCCTCAGAGAAACTGAGGTTTCAGCTGCATTGTATAGCAGCACACAGGGTAAGAAGCACACAGAGTATCAAAAGTGGAAGTAAAAAACAATTTGCAAATTGTAAATACAAATATAAATACCAGAAATACATGTTTGCTGCTGGCTTACTGGCTACTAATGTTCATCTCCTTCCCGTCATCTGTCTTCCTGTTACTCCTCCTCCCCCTGAGTGAGGAGTTGTACAGTCTGATGGACTGAGCGACAAAGGAGTGTTTCAGTCTGTTGGTCCTGTACTTATGAAGGAGCAGTCTGTTGCTAAAGAGGCTCCTCTGGTTTCTGATGACGGCGTGCAGAAGGTGACTGGCATCGTCCATAATGTCCAACAGTTTGTCCGGTGTTCTCTTCTCTGCCACCGTCATCAGAGAGTCACCACCTAAAACAAAAATGTTTCCCTTTTCCCTTCATATGATTTTGACTTTTATTAAATCTAATAATTAGTACTGTTGTTATGTGATGTACTGTATTCAAATAAATGCCTCTTACCACCTCACTTAATTTTCTGTAGAAAAAAACTGATTATATGTACTGAATATAATACATAGAATTAAATACACTATACTCTTCAGGGTTGTGCAGAACTCTTTTCTGTCACCTGTTTAGGTTACCCATATGGCTCTATATCTGTCTGTCGGCCTGCAAACATCCATTTATGAAGCTGTCTTTCAACCACAGTATTCTCAGCTGCTTCAGAGCATCAGTGGTGCTGCCACCGACCAGCAGGTTCGAAACACAAAAACTTGCAGATGCCAATTGTTCGTAATTCGAACCAGGTCGGTATCATAACCTGCTGTTAGATCTGCTGTCACAGGTCAAAAAGACAGCTGTAGTGATGCCAAACTCAGGCCTACGCCGACAAAGTGTCTCAGAACAGGAGTGACGAGTGATATAATGTCCTATTATCTCATTAGTTGTGATAAAACTTGAAAAGTCATAAATGTGAAAGAGTACAAATGTTCTGCTGGGGTACAAACAAGCAAAATGTGCTGTGTGCATTTTTTAACCATATTCTTTTAATTTTGTTGTACTCTAAAAATCTGTGGTAGCTAATCAGCTCTTGAACCAGTTCACAACTAATTTAGCAAATCTAACTTTTTTATTAACAGATTAGCTTTTTAACTAACAATGAAACTCATTAGTGGACCAGTTAGCTTTCACTAAATTTCGCTCAGCAAACTTTAAGACAGATAACATTTGTTTTTAAATAAAGTTTGCCAAAATTGCCAAAACCTTTTGTAAAGCATAAGCTCATACGCTAATCCAAGACATGATCATCTTTGTATCAGCTAACAGCTAATTTAGCGAAGCAAACTTTTGTTAGTATATTAGCTTATTTTGGCTAACACTGATACTCATTGGTGGACCACTTAGGTTTCAATAAATTTAGTTTAGCTAACTTTAAGCCAGAGAATATTTTTTTTAAATAAAGTTTAATGGTCAAAGTGTAAAATCATATGTTTTTCCCTGTTGGAGCTCATACATTAATCCAACAAGTAAAACTGATACATTGCACAAAGGCAACAAGCATCACCTCAAGACGTTGGACGAGGAGAACGTCAAGCCAGATGAACTGCATTAACTAGATTATTAAAATCACTTTCCATGTGCATTTTTACTTAAGATTTCTTATTTATTTAATACATTCTATACTGTGAACAAAGTGTATGTTGAATGTAAACTACTGTTTAATTTCATGTGTCCCCTATTTAATTATTTATGTATGTAGCTTTTTTTTTTTTTTTTTTTTTTTGGCATGTTAAACCTTTTTGGAAACCTCCGTGTTTGCCTACAACATCCTAAAATGACAGCTGTTTAGACCTGTTTTTAGGCTTTTACAGCCAAAAACCAAGCCAAAGCTGAATTCATATAATGAAGGTTAGCGGCTATCTGTAGCTTCAGCTAAATGTTTTAGCAGTTTATTGGTTTAGCATTATCACAGCTAACTTTTCAGTTTAGCGGTTATGGAGGCTAACATCTAGCCTCGCTGTAACCACCACTGAACAAAATGAACCAACAGCACATCAATATTTGACACATGTGCCTTGACCTTTGAACCTGAGCATATTTATACCTATACTGCTGCTATCAGGTAGTTTAAAAACAACTCAGGAAAACACATCTTATATTCCCTCCACCCTGATTGAGTCATCACCTTTTTGAGAACAAATCATTCCCGTCCTTGAAGCTCAGCACTTTAACTGCAGCTAAATTTGATGCCAACTTTCTGATAAAGACAATAACATGCATTATCTGGTTGCTGTGTATCAAACCTGCTGCTGCAATGTTTTAAAAGAAGTATTAAAGTTTTCCCGTGTAGCTATTACAGTGATTTATCAAGGATTGAAATGCTCGCTCTTTAGTGACACACCAAGGTTATAATATACTGTTTAATTAGTTCATAACTGATATCTCATTACATGGGAATTAAGCTAGAACAACACCGTGGCCTTCAAATTTATGCAAGCAATCCCAACAGTAGCTGTTACTAATGCATTTGACCTTGAACACGGCAAATCTACTTTCCCATAACCTTTACTCCCAAACGAACTGATTAGATTATTCTGTTATTGCAACCAGTTGTCTGTTTAGGCCCCTTGTTGTTCATAAAACGCAATCCAAAGCTCCAGCTGATCCTTGTTTCAGAGGAATAACAAGCTCATTATGTCAGTGTCTGTAAAGTGATGAAGTTATTTATTATAAATCACAGTGACACACCACATCCTGTTTATCATAATGACCTGTCGTTTTTCTGAAGGCGAGAAAGATCTGCTTCGATCCGTCTGCATCTGACCTTTGTGACACAAATGGATTTAAACCGCCTGGCAGCGCCACAGGTTTATACACGGGTGGCCCCACTTCAGACATGAACTTCTAACCTTAGCAGCGTGAACACCGTGTTCTACACACTGACGTGTGCATTTTTTGTGTATGTGTGTTTATATGAGCTGGGCTGAGAAAGAATTCTGACATTACAGTGAAAAATAGCAAAAAATAACAGTCCATTTTTAAGAGTTGATTATTCACTAATATCAGTAGTTTGCAGTTTTACCTAGAAGGGCACTCAGTAGAGCCATATAAACTATGTTTCTATGTTTTAATATACTTAAAAATGTATTGCTATGCCAATAATTAAATTCCGTTGCCAAATATTTGGAATTGTGATACATTAAACACTGTGGAGGCTGTTACTGCTGTGATTATTTTACAAATTCACTGTGAATTTTATTCATGCTGTCTTTCAAAATGGGAGATGCTGGAAGGTTGGTGGTGTGGTTATGGTTTTTGTTTTAATATTCCATAGTTTCTTTGTATAATTTAAGTTTAGGTTGGATGGTTTAATGTTAATTTGCTATCTGTGTAGCATACTTATGATTTTTTTTTTTTTTTTTTACATTACAGGTAATAGTAGAGTGCCTTAACTGAGAGAGGCAACATGACGAGTCGAAAAACATTGGTCACGTGACTCGTGGTGCCATCTTGGGTTCAAAATAGCATTCGCTGTTAATCTATCTGCATGTAAATCCAGATATTTTAGTTATTTATTTGCTGAAAATGCCAGGTTGTTGTGCATTTGGAGGCACAAATAGACACAACAAGGGCTTCAACATGTACAGATTCCCTTCGGATCCGAAGAGAAGAAAAATTTGGGAAAATAAAGTCAGCTGTGTGGGATGGAAACCGATATCATCGTCAAAGTTTTGAGAGGTAAATTTATTGTTCAGGCCCATGTACAGTAAAAGTCATCTAAACTGTCATTGAATAAACCAGATATTCGCAGTCACCAGACAAAAAAGTCCCAGTGTTTTTGTATTATTTTCCATGTAATAAACACAGTATATAACGGATTTTGTACAATGGATTGTCGCTCACATTAGATAAAATGTCCCATCCAATCGCAATGTATTTCCATTAAAAACCCTGAGCAGTCTGGATGTGCACAGTAACAAAGTTACAAATTAAAGTTCAGCTCTGGCACACTCCAATTTAAGGAACGTGGGACTGGAGTCATTTCTGTGATTAAAAGCCCAGCCGTTTATTTTTTTCACACCGTGCTCAGACTCGGACCCACAGCCTGGACATGTACCTGTTAAATCAGACACAAAAGGCTGTGTTTTGACACTTTTCTGCTTTTACTCTTTCATATTTTAAGTTTTTGCAGTGTGCACACTGATTACAAACAGACCAGAAAAGTCAACTGGTGGAGTGGAAAAACAGGAAATTGTTCAGCTTACCTTCGAATTGGAGGTGATGATTGTAGAAAGAAAAGCTTGTTGAGGGTAGAGGTGAGTGATACTGGGAATTTTGGTACTGATCCGATACCAAGTAAATACAGGCCCAGTGTCGGCGATATTGATACCGATACGATACGTTTTCAGATTTAAGCTTCATAGATCCAAAGGATCCAAAAGACCTAGGATAAAAGTTCGCCAAACATTGTACATGACAACAAAATACTTTATTATCACAATCAACATTTTTGTTTAAAAAAATATCACTCAGCACAACTTAAAACAAAATCTGAGGTAGAGGTCTGACAAACCACAATACAAGGGTGCGCTGCTCTGTGTTGTGTGACTCAGCGCAGTGCTGCTCTTACAGACAGAGAGTAGACTTTGATGAATCTGCGTGTGCAGCAGTCAGTGCGTGCGGGAGAGAAAAAAAGCTTGAGTATCGTTCTTTTTACATGAGGATCGTTCAATATCAATACCAGCATTGGTATCGATATCATCGATATTAGGATCGATCCGCCCACCTCTAGTTGAGGGTCAAATTAGTCCAGAATAAAGCATAATCCAGCTACAGAGAACTTTAAAACTGTCACGCACGTCATTGCATGACACGGAATTACAGAGGTGCAGAAGCATAAAATCAGGCTTTAATTGTAATTTTTTGCAAATTTGATAGCTTAACTATTTTTATATTTATTTTGATAACACCTGTACCTGGATGTTTTGCTATATGTGGTTAAGTGATTTTAAAAAAATGTTGAAAACATAAAAGGTTCATTCGGTAGTACCCATCTCCAAAAACACTTGTTGGAGACCTTCGTCTCAATTTCCAGGTGCAAAAACACCCGTTGCCATGTGAGAACCAGCGTGTCACCTGATTAATGTGGGAACAAGGTTCATGTTTGATATTAACACTTTAGTCAGCGTCCAAGGTGACTGCATAACATGATTTACATCTAAGTGACCACAAGGTCGTGTTACTGTGATCAACTGTCATAATATCCTGGGTGTTACTGATGTGGGGTGTGATTGTGTAAGCGTGCATATTTATGTAAGTGACTGACATCAAATACAAGTGGAAGGAGAATCTCTACTTATCTAGTTAGGTTTCTTAGAAGCTATTACCCGAAATAGAGTGTGGAAGTAGATTTTATGAGACTCTATATCTTAGAGAGTTTTTTTTAAATAACAGACTTAGAGGTAATTTGGATTTAGCAAGTCCTGTTGCAGAGCCATCGGATGGCTGCCATCAAAGGGGCCTACTCTGATCTCCACACATACCAGGCTGGATTAAAACAGGGAACCAGAGCAGAAACCGGATCTGACCCTCTCTGCTGTCACTTTCTAACTCTGCATCTCCGCCCCAATGACGTCCTGAAGATTTCCTTCTCCACTTAACGTGACCTTGTTGCTGTATGTTGGAGATACAGAAGCTTTGTCAGAGTTGGGACCTGACTCCAGCATCATACTTTTAGCAATGGCGCCCAGCAACCAACCCTGAAGGCTCGACGCTATCATCAAAATAGGCTGGTTCACACTTGGAAATTGGTTAGATACTCAAAGCAAACGACAACAAGTGATGTAATCATATCTGTTCCCCACTTTGCATTTCATGGACTGCGCTCAGCACTTAGCTCGCCTTGTTTGTTCAGTAAGACAGTCGTAGGAGGAACTGGTGGGAACTCTTTGAATGTTGAACACCTTAAAGCCGGCAGAGATTTGGACTCTTTGTCAGCTTTAGTAGTACCCCATATGTTCCCTGAACAATAAGGGCCTCCGCCAACAGCTGTTGGAATTCAAAGGTCAAAGTCATACCAGGTAGGTATCAGTGGGCTGCAGATAAAGTTGCGATGAATTAAAAGGTTGGAAGGATTGTATCAGCTTAACCACAGGCGCCCTTGCTGTGTCTGCCACAGGGATGGCCTGCAGTCTGTGGGTTTTTGTCACAGACCATCCCCTCAGCAGGTATGGTGAACCCCACAGCACCGCTTGACTTGACGGGATCAGTTGTGACAAAAACTGTTATACTGGCCCTTGTCATAACATGGCAGCCCACCCTGCGTGATCGACACTGGTATTTCTCAAAAACCAAGGACCACTTGAACAATATAAAAAATAAACTAGAAGCAGTCGGAGAGCGCAAGCCTCCGCCAAGGCCATAGGGTCACTGACGTCACATGGAATACCCTTTGGCAAAAAGACTTATTCCACGTCATTTCACGCATCTGTCGCCATGTTTCAGATTCAGTGGTTACACCCTTAGATCTTCAGCAAATGTATTTCTAAAGAGAAACTGCATGAACTACACAAGTTTTTTTTAATTTTCTAATAAGTTTATTCAATGAGGAGAAACAAATGCTAAATTATTGTTGTGTTGTAACTTAATTTTTGTTCAGCCTTTGTGACCCGTCTTCATGAAGTTAGATGAAAAAATGTTGAAATTGGCCCTATCCTGCAATGATAAAGAATCCTTAAAAAAATTACTGGATCGTGTTCTGGATCATTACCAAAATTTAATGACTTCTAAGTTAGGCCAAGATACACCCCTGGTAAAAATTTCATTGAAATCCGTTGAGGATTTTTTGAGTAATCCTGCTAACAAACCAACCAACCAAACAACCAGCCAACCAACAAACAAACGGACACGACCGAAAACATAACCACCTTGGCGGAGGTAATAAATCTTGCAGATCATCTAACTCCTCAAGTATCCAAAAATAATAAATTACATATGAATTGAGTTAATAATGAAAATAATACATATATGCCACCACCGGTTAAACTTTAGGGTGATTTTAAAATAGTTTGAGAAACACATTTCAGTAAGAATATGATATTAATTTAAAATGCATTTTACCAAGATACTCATGGATCATGAGTGGTTGCTCACAGACCATCAAACGTCTATGGACCACTATTCACTATTCACAGCAGTGTGTATGTAATACCAAAGGACATTTGTAATTATCCACATATATACAGATGGGTGGAAAAAGTCAAGGAAACACGTGAATAAACATGGTGAGAAACAAGACAAATGATGCTTCCATAGAGCACAAGTCCTAACTGAATCATTTGAGTATGAAATAACAATCATATTCTACAGCCTTTGCGGATCTCAACCCAAGTGAACACCTGTGAGAGAGTTTGGACCAATAGTTTAGATAGTGCTCTCCACCATATCATCAAATACTAAATATGTTTTGGAAGAAACCAGGATAGGGTTTTAGACCGTCTAAGACCTGTTTTTACCAGGATGTGGGCAAAAATCTGTCTGAAAACCACTTTAGCGTGTCTAAAACTAGCTTAAATCTATAAAGCCTTTGATGAAAACCTGTGAATTCCTGGTATAAACTTACTTTTAAATGTCATGTCCTCATGGTGTACCCTTTATTTGCTGTACTACCATCTATACCCATTGTTTTGATAATAGTAGACTGATTTACGGGCTATAATGTGTCAAACACTTAATGATAATATCAGCCCAAACTCACGGCAAGTTTGTGACAGCGTCATGAAAAGTGACTTAATCTATTAATTCATGATGGAGTAGATTTTTGTGATGGTGTCACGAAAAATTTATGTGACGGTATCACAGAATCTGGGGTGACACAGGGGGGCGTTGAGGTTAGGGTTAGGGTTAGGGTCAAAATCAGTGAGTGAAGGGTGACCACATCACGAAAATGTAATACATTCCGTGATGGTATCACGGGAAAAGAAAAACCCACGAGAATGGGCTGATAATATGGCAAATACATTATGTCAGTGGCAAATTCAGGAGAATGTAGATTATGGTAAATGGACTGCATTTATATAGCGTTTTTCCATTTATATCAGAAGCTCAAAGTGCTTTACAGTAATGCCTCACATTCACACACACTCACTCACACACAGATGTCAGGGTACTGCCATGCAAGGTACTCAGTACACACCAGGAGCAACTTGAAGATTAGATTAGGAGGGGACTTAGTGATTTTCCGACCAGACAGGGGTTTGAACCGAGGATCTTCTGGACTCAAGCCAAGGGGAGGAGCCAAATTGGCACAGTATAAAGAAAAGCCAACTGATTGATAAGACTTGCTTTAGAATATTTTACTAAATCCTTTTAAGAAGTAATGCAACCACATTGTAATTATTAACACTGCAATCTGAATTACTTCCAGCATGATTTCTAAGAAATCACCAAATCAGAAAGAAAAAAAAATGAAAATTGTAATGGCACTATATGTACACACAATGGATTTAAACCGCCTGGCAGCGCCACAGGTTTATACACGGGTGGCCCCACTTCAGACGTGAACTTCTAACCTTAGCAGCGTGAACACCGTGTTCTACACACTGACGTGTGCATTTTTTGTGTATGTGTGTTTATATGAGCTGGGCTGAGAAAGAATTCTGACATTACAGTGAAAAATAGCAAAAAATAACAGTCCATTTTTAAGAGTTGATTATTCACTAATATCAGTAGTTTGCAGTTTTACCTAGAAGGGCACTCAGTAGAGCCATATAAACTATGTTTCTATGTTTTAATATACTTAAAAATGTATTGCTATGCCAATAATTAAATTCCGTTGCCAAATATTTGGAATTGTGATACATTAAACACTGTGGAGGCTGTTACTGCTGTGATTATTTTACAAATTCACTGTGAATTTTATTCATGCTGTCTTTCAAAATGGGAGATGCTGGAAGGTTGGTGGTGTGGTTATGGTTTTTGTTTTAATATTCCATAGTTTCTTTGTATAATTTAAGTTTAGGTTGGATGGTTTAATGTTAATTTGCTATCTGTGTAGCATACTTATGATTTTTTTTTATTTTTTATTTTTTTTTTTACATTACAGGTAATAGTAGAGTGCCTTAACTGAGAGAGGCAACATGACGAGTCGAAAAACATTGGTCACGTGACTCGTGGTGCCATCTTGGGTTCAAAATAGCATTCGCTGTTAATCTATCTGCATGTAAATCCAGATATTTTAGTTATTTATTTGCTGAAAATGCCAGGTTGTTGTGCATTTGGAGGCACAAATAGACACAACAAGGGCTTCAACATGTACAGATTCCCTTCGGATCCGAAGAGAAGAAAAATTTGGGAAAATAAAGTCAGCTGTGTGGGATGGAAACCGATATCATCGTCAAAGTTTTGAGAGGTAAATTTATTGTTCAGGCCCATGTACAGTAAAAGTCATCTAAACTGTCATTGAATAAACCAGATATTCGCAGTCTGCTTGAGGTTTCTTCCTCTAGGTGTTCCTTTGAGGTGGGCTTGCTCTAGCGATTGATTAGACATTACTTGTGGCAGCTTTGTTGTGATTTGGCGCTATATTAATAAGATAAATTAAAATAGAATTGAAAACGTGTAAAAAACAAAAAACAAAAAAGCAAACTGGATGCAACGCCACCGTCTCGTGCAGACAGACGGATGCCAGGAATAACAGAAACCAAGTGTAAGAGATTTTTTTGTTATAAAATTAGTTATTGTTTATAACTAAATTAATGACCACAGCTCTCTTAAAGTAGGTGTCACAATCAAAATCAAAGTTGAGGTGGTGGTGGGGGGGGTGTGTGTGTGTATAAATATGAATATAAATGACGAACTAGGACATGAAATTTAAGTGGGTCCGCTTTAAACATCTGGAATATGTATATCTGACCTTCTTTACTTCCTCTCATCTATTTATAACAGTGTCATAGTCCTTTCTGCACTTTGATAGTATCAAGTGAGCTCATTTACACACTCACAAGCACACGCATGACTGCATCTTCAAGCTTGTACTTTTGCACGCACAACATCTATGTGTGAACAGTGCCAACAAATAGTCATGAAATAATTGAGCAGTGAGTGAAAGAGATGGAAATACTGCACTGAATGTCTGGGAATTTGGCCGTGAGCCACTGCTGCATGGTAGCATGCCTTGATGGATCAGCTAAAAGCTGCAGTATGCAAATCCGTCAGTGCCGCTTGTGGCTACCTGCTCCGCCGTCGATCCATCGCTGTGCCAAAGGTGATCCACAGCTCTGTGGCTGCTGACAGCTGAGGTCACTCTGGCAGACAAACTGCACTTGTACTCATAGATACACACAGAATACACAATGTGAAGCAACTGACTTGATCAGCATTAAAGCCGCTGTGGTATGATGTATACGCTAATACACACAGGGTAAACACAATGACATGATCTCTTTGATGCAACAGAATGCAGTAGAATGACCTACTGTATGGCTAGAAATAATTGTGATTCAGATTTGACATTTAACTGATCTTATTTTTCAGATTTTTTAAAAATAAAAAACAGATAAAAAGTGCTATCGGAATCATTTAGTAAGGCTTTGGCTCATATTTAGATTTTAAAAAGTGTTGCAGAGACATCTAAGACATTGCTGCAATGTATTTCAATAAATGTATGTACAAATTAACATTCGTAAACTATTTTCTTCTCATTTTCAACAATTTTATTTATTTTTGAGTTTTTGATTAAGGCTGCATCAAATTAGGGATTGGCAACAGCTAGCTAGCTAGATAAACACATTTTTTAAAAATTACATGAAGGGGGTATACTTGTACTATGACATACCATTTTTATGCCTGACTGTTTTTATATTGATCTGTTTTTAGAACACTTTATACCTCAGTAGGGCACAATTGTACAATATTGGGCAATGTATCATGGCTAGCTAATACGTCACCTGTTGCTAGAAGACAGCATAGAGTGCATCGTCATGCACACCCAGCTGTATTATTAATTGGCTGAGCCTCGGCTGCCATTTTGAATGTGTATAACTGAGTGTTGCTATAGACGCACAATGGCAGTCTTTTTGTCACTCTAGAGCGTTAGCATGTCTATGGCATGTTCAATGTTAAAGTTAGCATTAAGCTGTTGCAGCTGTCAGCACGTTTGTGTGCATTTGTTTTCTGTATAATAATGGCTCAGAGTTTGTTGTCGTAAAAGAGTCAAATGTATTACAAATTGTAATATTTTTAAATTTATTTTTGTTTATATATTAATAATAATAGCAACAACAACAATAATAGTAATAATAATAATAATGCTACAATACAATTTTAGAGAAAGAGACAAAAAGAACCTGATTAAAAACACAACAGAAAATATAAAACTAAATATAAATATAAAAGTAAAAATATAAAAGATCAGGCTGCCTACGTTATAATATAATTACAGCGCCTTATTTTCCATTCTATACACTCCGCAATCATAACAGCTGTTTAATAAATGTTTGTAATAGTAGTGTTCCAAAGTCAAATAGTGCATTACAGTAGCTTGTAATACACTCAAGAGTTTTGTTTACAAAACGTCACTCCACTGCAGAAGTCAAGCTGCCCCAGTTACACACAATCAAAATGGCGTCCAGATTACATCATTTTGTGGGAGTTGGCCCTCTCTATGTTCTCTCTGATTATAAGGCTGTCTCCACAGCCATGAATCTTACTTGTTCATACTTTGGCTACCAGAGGGAGGCAGCCATTGTGAGTTACTCACAACAAGAAAGAACGCAAGAGTAACATTGCGATATCATACAGTCATTACGATGAACTCTCCACAAATCAGGACCAGATAAGACCTGAAACATGATATTTGTAATCTTGACAAATGAATGTATTAGCTGTCAAGCTGCACCGCCATTTGGGCATTGTTCCTATTTTATCACATCATGCCTATTTTGCTTCTTCTGACTCCCTGTGCACTGTTGTTTAATTAGCTCTAAATAGCAATGTTCTGCGTTAACACCCTACAATTTATCATTATCACCATAGGTTACCATGTAGGGCACGTTGTCATAGATGTCAGTGCAGACAGACACTGATGCAGGGTAACAATATGCAAATATGTGTATTAAGTTGTGAACTATTTCATGACAACATTAACTTAGCATCATGTTAGCTGAAGTCACCCAATGCAAACAATTTAAAATACATTAGTTTCTCAGAGAAAAGCTTCACAATCTCATATATGAGCTAATTACATGGGACATTCTACCAGAAACATAGCTCTTAATCTTGAGTCTGAACATTGGTCATATGGAGGACATGTTACACTATAAGAAACACATACCATCTCATTATGTTTTATGGTTAAATAAAATATATTTTTATACAAATTTTTAGTAGATTTTTTAAGCAATATGTCCTATGTGACAGGACTAATGGATTTTGTTCATGCAGGAAAGTTATGTTTTGTGTTCTTTAAGTAAGCTTTGGTAAGCGTTGTACAAAGAATATTTTATTATAATACAGCAAATTTAATCTGTGGATAGACAAGCACTGAATAGCATACAGGTGCCAGACCATATTACAGATCTGAAACAACGGATCACGGTAATGTCTACATTATTACATAGGAAATTAAATGGTAATAGCAATAATTGCATGTAATTTCCTGGGTAACAATAGATATTACTGTGATGTTACCTTGTTACCAAGCTGTAATGTGAATTGGTACTGAAGTGATAGTTCTTTCTAACCTTGAAGGCAATGGCTCTGGATGGGGCCCTGTCTATAACCATAAATCTCATTGGAGTAGAAGTCGTAGAACCTCCCTGTCATGATCTGAACTCTTTAGGTTCTAGTTTTGTTCTGCTTAGTTTAGGTTTTGATTGTTTTGTGTGTGTGATTTCTCATGCTGGGTTTTTCCTGCTTGGGCTTTGTCTGTCCCTATCTCTCTTGTCCATCTCTCTTGGTGCTTGGTGGTTGGCTTCACTCTGTTTGGGCCACACCCTGTTTTGAATTTTTCCACACACCTGTTTCTAATCTGCAGCTCATCACCTGTTTAAGCTCCACTGGTTGCACGAGTTCCCCGCCAGATAGTTGCGCCTTGTGCCTTTGCTTCTAGCTGTGTGTTCTATGTTTCCAAGTCCTGCTACCACGTTGTTTTTCGACCACCTGCCTGTTTGTCATGACCACACCTTACGCCTGATGTTTTGGATCTGTTTGCTCATCTTTGACTGCCTTGCTGTGTATCCTTCAGTAAACGTTTAGACATTTCTGTCCATCAAATCTGATACTCCTATACTCCTAAAGGCCACAATTTTATAAAATTAGATGTCTCATCATTAGTGATGCCGGTAACGCCTTACTTAGTAATGCGTTTCAGTAACAAGTAATCTAACGCATTAATCTTTCCAATCCAGTAATCAGATTAAAGTTACTTCTCCAAGTCACTGTGAGTTACTATTATTTTTGTATTGGTGGGTCGATCGCAGTATTAAAAGTGGCCTGTGGGCAGGGGGAGGTCGGGGTTTGACGAAACGGCCCACTTCACCCGCTTTCAGCGAGCTGCGAGCTTTTCATCTGCTGTTTTGTGCAGCAGCTCCGAGTTGAAGAAAGCGTCATCATCTCTCAAAGTGTGGGGACGGCAGCACACCTGCACTGAGCTTTACAAATATATTTTTACACTTTTTTAAACTCTGTGCCATCCTGTGTGTTAAAAACAGCTGATCCATGACATATTAACAACAAATACTAATGTTTTTTTCCACCGAAATGCACCTAAAGTGACTTTCTGAGGATGGCATAATGTAAGAAAACAGCGATAAAACTGGTTGTGCTACACGTTATCCATTCTTCGTGCTCAGAAACCAGGTACGAATTCAGGCTGAAAGGGGGCGTGGGGGGGACAGAGTGTACCACAATAGCCCTAGAATAAAGGCCCACTTTTGAAGACAATTTTTCATACTACTACTAATAATAATACTACTTAATAATAATAATAATAGTGATAATAATAATAATAATAATTCAACAACTAAAATGCTTAGAAATAATTTAAATGTTAGAAAAATGTTTGAAAGAATTTAACAGTTCCATTTACGAACAATGTAGGTTAGAAATTGTAAGTTTTACCGTTACAGTGCTGTCAACAGTTAAATATGAGGTCAAGAAAGATGTCTATTTTATTATTTGTAAAACAAGTATTTATGTTCAGTGAAATAAAAAAGGTGGCTATAAAGTCAGTACTGGCAAAACAGGTTATCATTTTCATGCTGAGGTGGTGGTGGGGGGGGGGGGGGGGGCGTTGGCGGCAGCTGCTGAAAGTAACTAATAAAGTAACTAGTAATCTAACTTCGTTACTTTTAAAATTGAGTAATCAGTAAAGTAACTAAGTTACTTTTTCAGTGAGTATTCAGTAATTGGATTACTTTTTCAAAGTAACTGTGGCAACACTGCTCATCATGACTAGATCATATGATGTCAAGCATTATTTCAGATGTTGTTTTGAGATCACATTATACAATTTTTATTGTATCCAATCACGGTTCATCACACTGTTAGCAGCTGAAATGTGATCCGTTAATTCAGGGTTATAATTCATTCACAGATAGTGTTGTGTCATGGGTACAAAGGTCATGGGTTTCAAAGGTTCATTAGTGACAAGCTCCTGATGTTTGTCTGCCAAACTGTTCTAATTTATGTCATACACATGCCAAAGATTGCATAATATTATGCAAGTCAGTAAGTAAAAGAAATGCTGAAATTAGAATATATTCATTGTCTATTGAGTCACTGCCTCATGTGTTTTTCTAAATCAGAATATCTCTTTTTTAATCACAAGCTGCCTGCAGTTTTGATTAGTAACTGGCTGTTAAATTTCTTAAAATACGATTGGCCAGTTTTAATAGTCATTAAGTCACATGATTTTTGTTCATGTCAGAATTAAATTAAGTGGGTATATGTGACAGAGGCCAGCACGAGTTGCTGTCCAACAGTAGCCAGTAAACCTCACTCCGCAATAGCTAATAGCACTCTGTGGCCACAAGGCCGGGGCCCAGGTTTTTGGCCTTCTGATTAGAGCGTACACCTCCCGTGCTATATATATATATATATATATATATATATATATATATATATATATATATATATATATATATATATATATATATATATATATATATATATATATATATATTTATATATACACTTGTCCAACAGGATGCAAGATGCAAGCTCGGAGAGCGTACACTGAGAGGCACAAACAAGTGTCGGGAATAGTGTACAAGAACATCTATGCCGCATATGGATTAGAAGTCCCCAATTCCCAATGGGAGACACCACCAAAGGTGGTTGAGAACAACAGGGCTAAGGTCCTGTGGGACTTCAAATTCCAGTCATACAAGCAGCTTCTGGCCAACCAACCAGACATAGGGGTGGTTGCTGAGGGAAAGAAATCTGTAGTTGTGATCGATGTTGTAATCCCAGCTGACAGCAACATCAGAAAGAAGGATCAAGAGATAATCAAGAAGTATCAAGGGCTGAAGGAGCAGCTGGAGAAGATGCAGAAGGTAAAGTCCAATGTGGTTGCAGTGGCAATAGGAGCATTAGGAGCTGTAAACCCCAAATTGGAAGAGTGGGCCCAGCAGATTCCAAGCACAACTTCAGAGGTCTCTTTCCAGATGAGTGCAGTTCTACGAACAGCTAAGATACTGTACTCCTGTAGAGTATCTTATGTACCTACTCTTGAGAAACACACAGGAGGGAGGGAGAGGGATATATACACTCAACAAAAATATAAACGCAACACTTTTGGTTTTGCTCCCATTTTGTATGAGATGAACTCAAAGATCTAAAACTTTTTCCACATACACAATATCACCATTTCCCTCAAATATTGTTCACAAACCAGTCTAAATCTGTGATAGTGAGCACTTCTCCTTTGCTGAGATAATCCATCCCACCTCACAGGTGTGCCATACCAAGATGCTGATTAGACACCATGATTAGTGCACAGGTGTGCCTTAGACTGTCCACAATAAAAGGCCACTCTGAAAGTTGCAGTTTTATCACACAGCACAATGCCACAGATGTTGCAAGATTTGAGGGAGCGTGCAATTGGCATGCTGACAGCAGGAATGTCAACCAGAGCTGTTGCTCGTGTATTGAATGTTCATTTCTCTACCATAAGCCATCTCCAAAGGTGTTTCAGAGAATTTGGCAGTACATCCAACCAGCCTCACAACTGCAGACCACGTGTAACCACACCAGCCCAGGACCTCGACATCCAGCATGTTCACCTCCAAGATCGTCTGAGACCAGCCACTCGGACAGCTGCTGAAACAATCGGTTTGCATAACCAAAGAATTTCTGCACAAACTGTCAGAAACCGTCTCAGGGAAGCTCATCTGCATGCTCGTCGTCCTCATCGGGGTTTCGACCTGACGCCAGTTCGTCGTCGTAACCGACTTGAGTGGGCAAATGCTCACATTCGCTGGCATTTGACACGTTGGAGAGGTGTTCTCTTCACGGATGATGCGAAGGAGATGTGTTGCACTGCATGAGGCAAATGGTGGTCACACCAGATACTGACTGGTATCCCCCCAATAAAACAAAACTGCACCTTTCAGAGTGGCCTTTTATTGTGGGCAGTCTAAGGCACACCTGTGCACTAATCATGGTGTCTAATCAGCATCTTGGTATGGCACACCTGTGAGGTGGGTTGGATTATCTCAGCAAAGGAGAAGTGCTCACTATCACAGATTTAGACTGGTCTGTGAACAATATTTGAGGGAAATGGTGATATTGTGTATGTGGAAAAAGTTTTAGATCTTTGAGTTCATCTCATACAAAATGGGAGCAAAACCAAAAGTGTTGCGTTTATATTTTTGTTGAGTATATATAAAACCCCAATTCCAATGAAGTTGGGACGTGTGTGAAATGTAAATAAAAACAGAATTCAATGATTTGCAAATTCTCTTCAACAGTAGAAAAGCTTGAATCTTCGACTGGACTGGGTTGCTTGATGCGAGGACGTTTCGCTTCAAATCACAGAAGCTTCCTCAGCTAAATTCTTGCTCTGGTAGTCTGACTTCTGTTTTGACTCTTGTAGAGAAGAATAACAGAAGCTACAAAAGCTGGAGTATTAAATCTCGTACCTAATCTCCTCTCCTACCGAGAGGCAGACTGCTATTGGCTAGTGACTAAACAATTGCTCTAGTTAGCACCCTCCTAATGACAGGGTAGCTGTCCCTCCTAACAATGGGACTGACGCCTCTCCTGAATGACTCTCCTGATGACGTGAATGACTCATTACCATGAACAAAAGACTGAAACTGCTTAGACCTGAGTACCCCATTGTAAACAGGGGACAAAGCGTGTCTCAGACCCCCTCCCCGGTTAAGGCTGGGTTTCAACTGTTTCACATACAATGCTTCCTTCACTCCCCTCTCAAACCATTTCTTTTCTCTGGCTTTTGATCTGGATTTTAACTTCCTTGTCCTCAAACGTGTGGTTAGTGTCTTTAAGGTGGAGATGAACTGCAGACTGAGGTCCACTGGTGCCCTCTCTGCGGTGCTGGTATAGCCTTTTGTGCAAACTGATAAACTCTATTGTTTTGTGCAAATATTTGCTCATTTTGAAATGGATGCCTGCAATGTGTTTCAAAAAAGCTGGGACAGTGGTATGTTTACCACTGTGTTACATCACCTTTCCTTCTAACAACACTCAATTTTTGTTTGGGAACTGAGGACACTAATTGTGAGGGTCAAAGGAGCTTCCCCAAAACGCTCAGCTGTTCACAAGCAAACATGGGGTAAGAATCACCACTTTGTGAACAACTGTGTGAAAAAAAACAGTCCAACAGTTTAAGAACAATGTTTCTCAATGTTGAATTGCAAGGAATTTAGTGATTCCATCATCTACACTAGATAATATAATCAGCAGATTCAGAGAATCTGGAGAACTTTCTACACGTAAGCAGTAAGGCCGAAAACCAACAGTGAATGCCCGTGACCTTCGATTCCTCAGGCAGCACTGCATTAAAAATCGACATCATTGTGTAAAGGATCTTACCGCGTGGGTTCAGGAACACTTCAGAAAACCATTGTCAGTTAACACAGTTCGTCGCTACGTCTACAAGTGCAAGTTAAAAGTCTACCACATCAACAACATCCAGAAATGCGGCAGCCTTCTCTGGGCCTGAGCTCATTTGAAATGGACAGATGCAAAGTGGAAAAGTGTGCTGTGGTCTGATGAGTTTACATTTCAAATTGTTTTTGGAAATCATGGACGTAGTGTCCTCCAGACAAAAGAGGAAAAAGACCATCCAGATTGTTACCAGCGCAAAGTTCAAAAGCCAGCATCTGTGATGGTATGGGGGGGTGTTAGTGCCCATGACATGGACAACTTACACATCTGTGATGGCACCATCAATGCTGAAAGGTACATCCAGGTTTTGGAGCAACACATGCTGCCATCCAAGCAACGTCTTTTTCAGGGACGTCCCTGCTTATTTCAGCAAGACAATGCCAAGCCACATTCTGCGTGTGTTACAACAACGTGGCTTCGTAGTAAAAGAGTGCAGGTACTAGACTGGCCTGCCTGCAGTCCAGACCTGTCACACACTGAAAATGTGTGGCGTATTATGAAGCGCAAAATAACAACAACGGAGACCCCGGACTGTTGAACAATTGAAGTCGTACATCAAGCAAGAATAGGAAAGAATTCCACCTACAAAGCTTCAACAGTTAGTGTCCTCAGTTTCCAAACACTTATTGAGTGTTGTTAGAAGGAAAGGTGATGAAACGTGTTGCAGGCATCCTGTTATGTGTCGGACGCAGTCGGAGTACCGACCAGCGTTTGAAATAGGACCCAGCATAAAGGAAACAGAGCACGGTTCAAAGGATAACAGAGTTTAATGACATAACAGTGAGTGCTAATTAATAACAAATAAGTGCGCGGTCTGGCGAGGTGGAAGAACGGTGCGCTCCCAGCAGCACAAACGGTCCGGAGCCAGAACAGTTCGGACCCAAGGACCCCGCCGACACCCCCCAGGTGGCCGCGACCAACCGAGTCTGTGAAAGAAGAAACCATCATGTGAGTCCACCACTCCACACACAGAGAGACCACTCAAAGGTGTACATAAACAGCAAACACTTCCTGGCTTAATCACCAATCAGCTTCCCACCATGCAGGCATGGAACACCCAGTTCAATTCTCCACTGCAGTGGAAGCTGATTAAACGACTAACATAACAGCTCAATATAATAAGGTGTGAGGGACACCACATTTACTGACTGTACTCATGTTAGTCACAAAACCTAAAGTACCTCAGGAAGTGTGCTGACGAGCATGAGACCTCACCCCCTCCTCTTTCACAGACCATGGCATCAAACCTGGTATGGTCTCTGCGTCCATGATGATGAGATGGTTCTCTGAACGTCGATCTCACCCGTCTGGTCACAAGGTCGAGTCTCTGGCAAATACACACTGTGTACTCCAGACTTAAATGCAACCATGCCCCAATCCATATAGATGCACCACAGCTGTGAGTCCTGACGAGCTGCACATGACCAGCACCAGGTGATCAGGGTGAGGTCCTAATAACTCAGCCACACAGCCACTCAGTCCTGAACGCATGCCACCTGGAAGGAAAAACAAAAGACAGAAAACAGAAACAAAAGCCAGCCAGGCACCCCAGCCACAACAGCACCCCACCCTCACGGGAAGCCTCCCGGCGACCACACAAACCTGGCCCAGGAAAAACACCCCCCTCCAGGGACCATGGCTGGAAACCGTATCTGCATTCATCTTCCAACTGAATCTTCATCTAACAGAACGGTTGACGTCTTCTCCTCTGACTGCATCTTTGCCTTTGTTTCTGTCAGTCAATTTGCACAGGTGTGGCCAGGAGTTCTTGAACCTGTGCGGTCAGCCTTTGTCCGACCATGTTTAAAGTCTGTTTAGTCATAAAACAAAAAAGACAAACACAAACAACCAAACCACCCCCCCCCCCCCCTCCCCAGAGGACCGTCCCATCAAACCCCGGGAAGAGGACAAAAGAAAAACACAACCCAAACTTAAGCTTGCAAACAAAAAACGCTAACACCCCCCCTGGACGACATGTAGGGACCAACACCCCCCAGAGGACATCCCGCCAGCTCCAGGAGTAATAACCACAGCCGAGGTCCCTCTGGGATCCAAAGTCACCCACGGGGACTCCCAGCGCCTCCCAGAGGACCGTTTCATCAAACCCCAGGAGACGCCCCCCCTCATGACCAACAGACCCAGCCCCGGCCGTCTATGGCTAGATGGACCCACAGCCCTTTCCCCCCCAGAGGACACCACAGTTGCACCCTGAGGGCGGAAACTGGGGGGAAAAAACAAAAGAAAAAAAAAACATACAAACAAAACAACCCCAACCCCACCCCCTCGGTGCAGTGGAAACTGGAAGTACGTCCAGTGTCACCAACCACGACTATACCCCAGAAGTCAACCGGGAGGAGTGGAACAGCGGCAATGGCAGACGGCACAAAACGGCGCCACCCCTCCGACTTCCAAACCAGCCACCAGCTGCGGGTATATTCCACTGCCCCAAACCTCAGCTACGCCGATGGCATACGGCTCAAAGGCGCGCTGAAGCCGGAGGTGGAACAGGGAATCAACAAAAAAAAACATAACAGCTCAATATAATAAGGTGTGAGGGACACCACATTTACTGACTGTACTCATGTTAGTCACAAAACCTAAAGTACCTCAGGAAGTGTGCTGACGAGCGTGAGACCTCACCCCCTCCTCTTTCACATACCATGGCATCAAACCTGGTACGGTCTCTGCGTCCATGATGATGAGATGGTTCTCCGAATGTCGATCTCACCCGTCTGGTCACAAGGTCGAGTCTCTGGCAAATACACACTGTGTACTCCAGACTTAAATGCAACCATGCCCGAATCCATATAGATGCACCACAGCTGTGAGTCCTGACGAGCTGCACATGACCAGCCTCAGGTGATCAGGGTGAGGTCCTAATAACTCAGCCACACAGCCACTCAGTCCTGAACGCATGCCACCTGGAAGGAAAAACAAAAGACAGAAAACAGAACAAAAGCCAGCCAGGCACCCAGCCACAACACATCCATTTCAAAATGAGCAAATATTTGCACAAAACAATAAAGTTTATCAGTTTGAACATTAAATATCTTGTCTTTGTGGTGTATTCAATTGAATAAAGGTTGAAGAGGATATGTAAATCTTTGTATTCTGTTTTTATTTACATTTTACACAACATCCCAACGTCATTAGAATCGGGGTTGTGCGTGTATATAATATATTATATATATATATATATATATATATATATATATATATATATATATATATATATATATATATATATATATATATATATAAGAAATAACAAATGCTCTGGACCAAAATAAGTATGCTGTTGGTATCTTTATTGATTTAAAAAAAGTATTCAACACAATCAATCATTCAATTTTGATATGAAACTTGAAAATTATGGAATCAGAGGAATAGCTGGAAGCTGGATAAGAAATTACTTGACTGGAAGAGCACAGTATGTTAGAATGGGAGAATATTTATCTGAATATCTTGGCATTAATTGTGGTGTTCCCCAGGGGTCAGTATTGGGCCCAATTCTGTTCAATCTTTATATAAATGATATATTTAGTGTATCTCAATCATTAAAACAAAATTCTCCTTGCTGATGACACTAACATTTTTTACAGTAGCTCAGATTACAACATGTTAATGAATATTGTGAATGTGGAAATGAACAAATTAAAAAAAAAATAGTTGGATATGAACAGATTACTATTAAATTTTAATAAAACAAAAGTAGTCACTTTTGGTGACTGCAAAAGCATTCCAGATTTTCAGATTATCATTAATGGTGTATATCAATTGAAATGTATCTGAGAAGAATTTTTTAGGTATTATTATGGGCAGTAAATTATCCTGGAAAGCCCACATGCAGGCATATAGAAACTAAAATAGCTAAGAGCCTCTCAATTATAAATAAAGTTAAACAATATCTTGATTATAATGCACGTCATATTTTATATTGTTCATTGATTCTCCCCTATTTCATATATTGTGTTGAAGCATGGGGAAATAACTTTAAATGTTCAACAAACCCATTATTTTTACTGCAAAAAAGGCTGGTGCGGATCATTTACAAAGGCGGCTTCTTAAATCATACTCACAATCTTTTCATTCAGTCCAAATTATTAAAATTTCATGACCTGGTAAAATATTATACAGTAATTATGTTATTCGAAGCATTTAATAATCAACTCCCTAAAAACATGCAAAACGTTTTTACTTGTAAAGAGAACATTTATGATTTGAGAGGGTATGGAAATTTTACATTACCTAATGTTCGAACTATTCGTAAACGTTTGTGTGTGACAGTATGTGGGGTTAAAATGTGGAATGTTCTGTATTTACAGCAGAAGCTATGCCAAAATTCATAAATTAAGTTCTTATATAAAGATGCTGTTTGGTCAGAATATAGAGAGAGTAGAGTTTAGATGTATTGTTGTATTGCACCTTTCGGTATTAGTTTTGTGTTTGGTACTTGATGATTCCTTACCATTTTGGTATGTGTTGTGTTTCACCACTGTGTGGTAATCTCTATGTGTTAGTGATTTATATTTTGAATGAGAATGGAATTGTTCCTTGTTTTTACTTTTTGTTTTGCCTTTCAATTGTACTGATAAGGAAGTTGAAATAAGAATTTTAGTTATGTTATAATGGAAGATATGGGTGGGATTTAATAAGTTTTCTTCTTCCCACTCCTTTTCAAGCTAAAAGAGTGTATTGACTGTACATAAGTATTGGATATATGTATTTATTTTCCTCTTGTGATGATTTGCTCGGAATGAATAAATAAATAAATCAATGAATGAATGAATAATAACTAATTAGCCTCTGTGCAGCTCAGTCAGCTGTTTACAGCAGCACAACCTCCAGGATATTCTGGCTACACCCTGTAATTAAATTTCCTGGATTTGATTTGGGAATTGTTTTCACTAGTGTGATGTAATCATTTAGTCTTAATCAGAAGTTGAAATCAGAAAAAAATGCTTTATGCGAGCCAACAGATGCTCAATTTCCCTCACAGGCTACGAGAGAAATTATGTATTTACACTTTGACATTGGACTTGCTGATGTAAAAGTAAGTCATTATTCAGAGAATTTACCTGAAATGCTGATATATATATATATATATATATATATATATATATATATACAAAGACCGCTTTTTGTCTCTTTTTTTTTTTTTTTTTTCCAATTCTATATTGAACTGAATAGCTGCTGCATGATGGGATTGTTTGTGTGAGCATTGTTTTATTTTCATGTAAACTCTCGAGGGCCTGTCAGTTCTCTGCAGAGGATGACATCAAAAATTGAGGGCTCGTCCCATCAGCCACACAAATAATGAAAGAAGTCCTTTCTGTGTCAGTGAGTAGTCTCTTCCTCACACCCAACATGGTGGTGATTTGTCCAGCTTACTCATGTTTCTCCTCCCAACAAATTAATATTTATGACGATAGCCACTCGAGTACTCATCTCAGGGGAACTGTGTCATCCCCATACTGAAAAATAAAGGAACTCTTTTACATGGTTCTATTTTCAGCCATATATGAGACATTGTGCCAGAGGAACGTCACACTTTGGCGACACTGCAGCAGAGATCACTAAACAACACAGCCTCTGTCGTGTCTCTATATGTGTCCATCTGTTTGATTTTTGTGTTTGAGAAAATAATCTTCAGTGCATCCCTGAAAAGCAATTGTGTTTTATATGTTCACTTTTTAGCAAAAATACTAAAATGCACATAGAATAACAAATATTGATGTCTGCGTTTTGATAGAGAGGGAGGTAGGTGGATTGACAGACGGTTGGCTAGGTAGGTAGGTAGGTAGGTAGGAAGGTAGGTAGACTGACAGGCAGTTTGGGTAAGTAGGCAGGTGGGTAGGTAGGTAGGTAGACTGACAGGCAGTTGGGTAAGTAGTCAGGTGGGTAGGTAGGTAGACTGACGGGCAGTTGGGTAAGTAGGCAGGCGAGTAGGTAGGTAGGTAGGCTGATGGGCAGTAGGTAGGCAGGTGGGTAGGTAGGTAGACTGACAGGCAGTTGGGTAAGTAGGCAGGTGGGTAGGTAGGTTGACTGACAGGGAGTTGGGTAAGTAGGCAGGTGGGTAGCTAGGTTGACTGACAGGCAGTTGGGTAAGTATGCAGGTGGTTAGGTAGGTAGACAAGTTACAGGTGGATTGACAGACAGTTGGGTAGGTAGGAAGGCAGGTAGACTGACGGGCAGTAGGTAGGCAGGTGGGTAGGTAGGTAGACTGACAGGCAGTAAGTAGGCAGGTGGGTAGGTAGGTAGACTGACGGGCAGTTGGATATGTAGGCAGGTGGGTAGGTAGGTTGACTGACAGGCAGTTTGGTAAGTAGGTAGGTAGACAAGTTACAGGTGGACTGACAGACAGTTGGGTAGGTAGGAAGGCGGGTAGACTGACGGGCAGTAGGTAGGCAGGTGAGTAGGTAGGTTGACTGACAGGCAGTTGGGTAAGTAGGCAGGGGGGTAGGTAGGTAGACTGACGGGCAGTTGGGTAGGTAGGCAGGTGGGTAGGTAGGTAGACACAAGTTACAATTTATTTGGTATTAGCACACAGACAAGGCCAGCCTGAATTGAACTGCCAACTCATAGTTTCTTGGAAAACCTGTTTGAACATCTTCACTACAGTGACCTAAGGTGAAAATTGGATGTCTTTGCTACTAGGTAATTTTGAAGGATCTTTGGGTACTGATGGATTGACTCATGGAAATTCATGAGGACTATCACTTACATTGTGAGGGAACACCAGATACTACATTTTGGACATGTGACACAGTTCTCATCATAATACAGAGCACAGGTGCCTCAAGTACTCACATTTGACTGGGCTGCAGCAGCTAGATAGTTACTTTTGAGAAGTGGAGATTATAGCCCGACCGATATGGATTTTTGGATAGCTGATATGATTCTGTTATTATTAAAAAATTTTGCAATACCGATATGTAACCCCAATTCCAATAAAGTTGGGACATTGTGTAAAATGTAAATAAAACAGAATACAATGATTTGCAAATCCTCTTTCAACCTATATTCAACTGAATACACTCAATGCCTGCAACACATTTCAAAAAAGCTGGGACAGTGGTATGTTTACCACTGTGTTACATCACCTTTCCTTCTAACAACACTCAATAAGTGTTTGGGAACTGGCAAATTATACAGTATTTTTTGTCTTTCTGATGCCTGATTCTGTTTTTTCCTCTGTTTAAGGTGCTGCTCCATACAGAGATGGGAGTTGTATTTGTGTTGGCGACCCTCCTGTCCTGTGCACCAACAGCAATTCTTGTATATTCATCCGTGAATTGTTCTGTGAATTGTTTCTGTAATTTATGTTTGTAGCATGGCCCAAGCGGAGGGTCACCCCTTTGAGTCTGGTCTGCTTGAGGTTTCTTTCTCAGAGGGAGTTTTTCCTTACCACTGTTGCTCTGGGGGTTGATAAGGTTAGACCTTACCTGTGTGAAGCACCTTGAGGTAACTCTGTGTGATTTGGCGCTATATATAAGTGAAAATTAAAAAAAATAAATATTGAAGTGAGGACACTAATTGTTGAAGTTGTAGGTGGAATTCTTTCCCCATTCTTGCTTGATGTACGACTTCAGTTCTTCAACAGTCCGGGTCTCGTTGTTATTTTGCGCTTCATAATGCGCCACACATTTTCAATGGGCGACAGGTCTGTACTGCAGGCAGGCCAGTCTAGTACCCGCACTCTTTTACTATGAAGCCACGCTGTTGTAACATGTGCAGAATGTGGCTTGGCATTGTCTTGCTGAAATAAGCAAGGACGTCCTGAAAAAGACATTCCTTGGATGGCAGCGTGTGTTGCTCCAAAACCTGGATGTTACCTTTCAGCATTGATGGTGCCATCACAGATGTGTAAGTTGTTCATGCCATGGGCACTAACACATCCCATACCATCACAGATGCTGGCTTTTGAACTTTGCGCTGGTAACAATCGGATGGTCTTTTTCCTCTTTTGTCCAGAGGATACAACATCCCTGATTTCCAAAAACAATTTGAAATGTGGACTCATCAAACCACAGCACACTTTTCCACTTTGAATCTGTCCATTTCAAATGAGCTCGGGTCCAGAGAAGGTGGGCGGTGTTTCTGGATATTGTTGATGTATGGCTTTTGCTTTGCATGATAGAGTTTTAACTTACACTTGTAGATGTAGTTTTCTGAAGTGTTCCTGAGCCCACACGATAAGATCCATTACACAATGATGGTCAGTTTTTAATGCAAAGCCACCTGACGAATTGAAGGTCATGGTCATGTTGGTTTTCGGCCTTGCCGCTTATGTGTAGAAAGTTCTCCAGATTCTCTGAATCTTCTGATTATATTATGGAACTGTAGATGATGGAATCCCTAAATTCCTTGCAACTGAATGTTAAGAAACATTGTTCTTACACTGTTTCACTATTGACTATTTTTTTCACACAGTGTTCACAAAGTGGTGATCCTCACCCCATCTTTGCTTGTGAACGGCTGAGCCTTTAGGGGATGCTCCTTTTATACCCAATCATGACACTCATCTGTTTCCAAAAACCTGTTCACCTGTGGAATGTTCCAAACAAGTGTTTCTTGAGCATTCATCAACGTTCCCTTTTGTTGCCCCTGTTCCAGCATTTTTGAAACATGTTGCAGGAATCCATTTCAAAATGAGCAAATATTTGCACAAAAACAAAAAAGTCTGTCAGTTTGAACATTAAATATTTTGTCTTTGTGGTGTATTCAATTGAATATAGGTTGAAGAGAATTTGCAAATCATTGTATTCTGTTTTTATTTACATTTCACACAATGTCCCAACCTTATACAGAAATACAGCTGTCTGGAAGTGTATTCTGACATCCTGGATTATTTTGTTTGATCAACCAACCAACGTATCTCACACTGCCATCACACTGCCTTCACTTGGATTGACAAACACCATGCCACATTGCTCTGCATTTGCGTAAAATATTTATCTTGTCTGTTTTCCAGCCCTCTGCTGGAAAAACGTCGTAATGACACCATTTCGAAAGCCAAGTATTTGTGAGCATTGTTTATTCTGTAAAATAAACGTTTTCATATTGAAAAAAAAAAACATATACCCATATATTTGCGAAAGGCCCATAGTGACCAATATTATCGGCCAACTAATATATTGGTCAGGCTCTAGTGGAGATGGACCTGTTGACAGCATGAGTGGCTGCCATTTAGCACCCAAGATGGTTCCTTAGTGTGGTGAATACAACAACACACAGCACTGGCGCATGCTTTCAGACTCGAGGATTCAGAGCTCTGACAGGTTTGGCTCTGTCTTCACGACTCACCCGCCTGTTGTAATTTGAGCCCGATCACATTAGGGTTCTAGAATTACAGTTTGTTTACTTACTCAGCATTATCCCTTCATTCAGTTCTCATTGGCTGCATGTTCTTGTTCATCTCCAACAGGACGTTGAAGCCCATCCCAGCACCCACTGGCATGAAAATACCAGTATGCGGTTTCAAAGTTCTTAATTGATTTTAAATAATGTGACAGATTATTGTATAACAGGTTGGCTACACTTTACTGCTCGGAACTCTTGACTCTGTGTTGCTTCAGTAATGAAGAGAACATGAAAAAAGTGGAGCATCACTGCAATACCTAAATAAAAAGAACTGGGAAGAACTAAACCCCCCCCCAAAAAATAGAACTTAAGAGCTGAAATTTTAATATGTTGAAAGGTAAACATGGAGGTTCCCAAAAGGTTTCCCATTCAGTTGAATGGAAAATGTGTCCAATAATAATAAACATAGTAACTATTTAAATTGGACTTTCACAGAAATTAAAGCACTAAACAAAATAATTGCCAATAATAAAAGAATAAATGCTAAGATGTGCACTAGAACAGTGCATAAAATCCCAAATTAATGAACTGATAATACAGAAAAAAGGTGCATCATATACTTCAATGCAACTATATATGGATTTTTCCTCTTCAAGGGACATTTTTAACAGGCGAAGCTTACGGTGCATCTGGAAAGTATTCACAGCACTTCACTTTTTTCCACATTTTTATGTACTGCCTTATTCTACACACAATACCCATAATGACTATGTAAACAATGTTTTTATAGATTTGTTGCAAATTTATTAAAAACAAAAAACTAAGAATCACTGTCCATAAGTATTCACAGCCTTTGCCACAAAGCTCAAACTTGAGTTCAGGTGCATCCTGTTTCCACTGATCATTCTTGAGATGTTCCTACAGCTTAATTGGAATCCACCTGGGGTAAATTCAGTTGATTGGACATGATTTGGAAAGACACACACCTGTCTACATACAGGTGAACCTTGTCTACTCATGCAAGTTGGGGTCCACAAAATCTAACCACGAGTTATCTGAAACTGTGAGTTAATGAGGATGACCAAAAACATACAGTACAGCGTCTATATACAGTAGTCTAAATTTCCGGGTCTACAAAATCAATCATGAGTAACCCAAAATGCGAGTTATGCATATGAGAGTTAACGTTAATGTTAGTTTTGCTAATTAGGACCACATTGGAAATAAGTGTTTTTATACTTTGTGTTATCCTTGGTTTTATTTATACTTGTTATAATACCGGTATGACAGATGAGATCAGACAGGCGTCCCAGGACTATGATGTTTGCAGATGACATTGTGATCTGAGGGACCAGGGTATATAGGGAGAAAGGATGCTGAGGATGGAGCCACCAGGCAGGAGGAGAAGAGGGAGGCCAAAGAGGAGGTTTATTGGATGTGCTGAGGGAAGACATGCAGGTGGTTAGTGTGACAGAGGAAGATACAGAGGACTGAGTGAGATGGAAACGATTGATCTGCTGCAGCGCCCCCTAACGGGAACAGCCGAAAGACAAAGAAGAATATACTTTGTGGTTATCCTTGGTTTTATTTATACTTGTTATAATACCGATATTAAGATTACCAAATACATCCAATCAATAGCTGCTAACTGATGAGTTGAATTGTGCCTCGCTGGTAAAGGCTTATAGGGCTGTGTCCGGCCCACGGACCTCCAATTGCAGACACCTGCTTTATTCCAGCAAATAATCCTATCACTGTCTGTGCTTGCAGGCATCTGACTGTCCAATTAAATACTTTCGATGGAGAAGTTAAAGAGAACACTAAGAAATACCCACCAGCAAACAGCTAATTCCAGCAGAGAGATTTAGATACCAAATAGTTATGTGTGTGAATGGAGAGCTGGACTTTACTTTCAGTTATAACAAATGAAACATTAGCAGCTGTCAGTTCCTACAATGAATCCATGTGAGAACATGACAGAATGGAATCCATACAATGAAGACTTGGCTCAGTACCATGTCGATAAATTGCGGATGGGCAGGGGGCGCACACAAGAAATGAAAGAAAACATGTAATGACACGACGTTTCAGCCCATGAGCAAACAAACACGAGCAGAAAGCCGATGTGGATCTGGAGCGTCCGGACGGGATTTGGTGCAGTATGTCAAATTAAAACCAGAGCGCGTGTTGGAAAATTGAAGCTGATCTGGCGCGTCAGACGCATTCTTAAAGGAAAAGAAAGCAGATTGTAAATCATAATGGACAGGGGTTTCAGGTGCCACATCGTTTGGCTTTTACGCGCAGCTCGCTTCAAAGCGCGTTTGGATTTTTCTTACGTAATAAAGCGTGTGAAGGATTACGCTGCAACTTATCAAAGTGTCCCCACCTCCAAAGGCGCGTCTGCAAATTTACAAATATGTTGGAGTAAACTGCAAGTGGAACGGGTCTCTTAACTCTTAACTCGCAGATATGTGCAGCCGAACCACCTACCGAGGCAACTTGACGCCGGTGCGCACGGCGCGCGGAGATCAGGTTCGAAACGCCGCATCTCCAAATCGCATTCCGCACGCTGAAATCTAAACCGAGGGCATCAGGATGTGTGACATAATCCCCGAGCCATCTGAAAACTGCGCTCCTGCAAACATGGCTCCTGGGTTGCTTTGACAGAGAGATATGTGGATCTCTGTTCGGTATCCGGACGCATAAAACGAGGGGCGGACACCGACGGACCGAAACGTCAGCGCGCACTAAACTATAAATCTCTCCAAACCGCTCTGTCTGTATTTTGCTCGGACGCGCGTCCTCCCTTCTCCAGTATGAGAACAACGCGCGCGGACACCCGTCGAAGTGCGTAAGGCGCCATCTGGAGCGCAGGAAATGGGGAGTTGGAACCCCCCCTCTGCGCTGTTTACCGCCTCAACATAATGTCACATTTGGGCGCAGTTGGATATAACGGCGCGCTGGCTGTCAGGCGCTCCTTGCGCTCGTGAAAAAGATCTACTACGATTATTAATATTATTATTTGCACCGACTGACTGCTTTCGGCCGGAGATGGTGGATCACTCTCGGATTTCCATCGTGGAAACGTAGCATCCAATTAATCAGTGAATGCAACTGGACCCCGCGAGGCGCAGCTCTGCGCGTCGGACTTCAAAGTGTGGAAGGGCGCACGGATCGCGCTGAATCGGAGTATGCAAAACACACCTTTGCGGTTCTGCTTTTGGAGACAACTCAATTTGAACTCGTGTCGAAGGAGGACAATTCGGGATTGTGTCTGTTAAAAACGATTTACGGAGCTGATCCAGCTTCGGGACACTAAATGATTCGTGTTTTCTTTTTGGATTTTAAAGCAAACAACCGAGTGAGTTTCAGGTCTGCATGGGCCATATTTAAGGTAAGCGCGTCGAGCTCATTTGGATGATTATCATTTTATTTTTTTGTGCAATATAAAATATCAGATTATGTGCATGCACCGAATATCTTATCCTCAGCGAAGTCGTTTTTAATTGGGAACAGCTGATAGAAATTAAAACAATGCATTTGTGCATTTGGTCTGACTTTTACGCAGCACGTTTAAGCCCAGTATTTATCCACGCGGAGCTGTTTAGGTTTACTGCAGACTCAACATGCCATTAGACGGAGTCACGTAAGATCTGGGATCGCCATCTGGCCAACTCGCACATTACTTTAGGCTGACTGTGCCAAAGCGCGCTGGTGCCTCTTTTAACCAGTGCGTAAAACTTAAAATCACACTCTACTAATCACTTATAATTAGAAGAAATTCACATTTTGGCATTCAGTGATGAATACATTCACAGTATCCTGCTGTTTCTTCACACATATTTGTGATTTAATGATAGCTGAACTTTTACACAGATTTATGCGCCATTATCTCCATACATAATCAGTTCAGTACTATTGATGACTAAATTTGCTGTTTAACTTTATGACTGATTTATCTGGATTTGGCATGATTGCTGAGGCTCACATAGGCTGCACAGGCACCTCTCCAGCTCATGGTTGGCACATTAATCCAAAATAAGACTGTGACACTTTGCTGACTTCATTATAAACAAGAGCTGCTTACGTTTGTGCTTGAAATTCATTAAGCCTCTTAATTTTTTTCCCCTCCTTTTGATTAGTTTTGTCTCTTTATTTCAGCTTTCTTCATAGGAACTGAGTCTAAAATGAAGTTATGGGATGTTTTGGCCACGTGTTTGTTGCTCCTGAGCTCTGTTGCTACAAGGCCTCTGTACCAAAACACTCAGCCCGCCGAGAGGACTTACTTCTCCAGCAGCTACACTGATTCTGTGTCGCTCTCTGCCGAGGACAAAGACCCAAAGTTCCAGCGTGAAGACGACAACCTGCAGCAGATTTCTATGGAGGATCAGTGTAAGGCACATGATATGTTTTGACTAAGCTCTGATACTGTCTTGAATGGTGCTTAATTGTCCCACAAAAAGTCTAGGCCCTGTTTCCCATCTTAAGGGTAAGATGATTTACTGCAGCTTCAAACATTTAGTGTAGAGGAGGTAAGTCAGTGGGTTAAGGGGTTGAGATACTGAGTCGCAATTTCAATTTATTTTCATTTATATAGCGCCAAATCACAACAGAGTTGCATCAAGGTGCTTCACACAAGTAAGGTCTAACCTTACCAACCCCCAAAGCAAGCACAGAGGCAACAGTGGTAAGGAAAGACTCCATCTGAGGAAGAAACCTCAAGCAGACTAGACTCAAAGGGGTGACCCTCTGCTTGGGCTACGCTAATAACACAAATTACAAAACAATTGACAAAACAAATATACAGGAAGTCGCTGTCATGCTACCTGTATGTGTCCTTTGACAAGACACTGAATCTGCATTGTCCCAGTCCGCCCAGCTGTAAATGGGTACTGGCCTTGGCTGGGGAATTAATGTGCATCCAAATGGTGCCCCATCCAGGGAAATCCAGAATGCTCAAACACTTCAAGCTACCGAATCTGGGGATAAACACCATCACCACTGGGCCTTAGGGCCCATATAGGACTTACTTAAACCGTTCAAACGATCCTTCGTGGATCTTTGGTGTCAGTTGGATATAATGGTGCATTATACTGACATGTCAGGTTGGGCAAACAAACAGTAAACACTTAACATACAAAACCATTCAAATTTCTCATGAGATTTTTATTCAAACATAGCTATCAACAAAAAGGTCCCCAGTTTAAGGTAATCTGTGACACAAATTTCTTGTACATCTCAAGTTGCATCAGGAAGGGCATCCGGTGTAAATCATGTGCCAAATCAACACATAGATCCATATTGGATCCAATATGGTGACACCAAGCAAAACGAAAGAAGCCAAAAGAAATCTGCACTGTTGCCTCACAGCAAAAAGGTCATGGGTTCGATTCCCACATGTCACCCTTCTGTGTGGAGTTTGCATGTTCTCCCCATGTTTGAATGGGTTTCCTCCAGGTTCTCTGGTTTCCTCCCACATTTAAATACATGCAGGTTAGGTGAATTGGAAACTTTATAATTGTCTAGGTCTTCCCTGCAAATGAGGTCTTGATCTCAATGGGACTAACCTGGTTAAATAAATAAAAAGTGTTAATAAGCCACTAGACTTCACCTGAGATTCAAGAGAAGTTTGAAGGGACAAGAATTTACCATGAGCATTGACCTCAAAGGGGTATTCGTGGCCAATGTCATTACTGCCTCCATCTTTTCTCATCGCTGTGATGTCATAAGGCAAGAGTGTTGATGTAAAAGATGAAGGTGAAAAAATATTGAGGCATATCTGGATCACCACAAAAATGTAACCAGATCTTTCTTGATCCAGGACCTTGTCAAAAATAAATAAAGAGAGACAGCAGTATTCACGTAACCATCATCCCCCGTCTGTCAGTTGGAGGAATTAATGAACTTTGATGGTAAATGAATGTTACACAGTTGGTTTCCAGGTCAAGTTAATTTTATCTACTACGAATGACACTCAAACAAGCTCATGTAAAATAAGAACTCACAGGCTGAGCCAGTGTTGGAGCGCCCTACATTGATCAGGCTTGTAGGTTATCAGGCAGAGGATCTTAATTTGGGCTTTACTGCTGCCGAAGGTTACAACGTACTAAATATCAAAACAAGCAAACAGCAGGAATAGAAAAAGAGCTCTGATCCAAAACCCAGGTCAGTGGGACATTTCCTCTCGTTTATGTTCACCTCTGCTTCTCTGTGACTCAAAGTACACGATCTTTACCCATCTGTAAAATGGAGAAACCACGTTTTAGAGAACCAGATCACAGAAATCTGCAAGGAGAGCCCAGACAACACCGGAAAGTCTGAACTGTCAACATGAGAGTTCTGTGTTTATATTTTAACAGCAACGGTGGGCAGGAATTTATTTTGTTTGGATCAACGTGACAGTGCCTCATCTTCACACAGCAGCAGACGCTGCCAAGAACTAGATAAGGAATGGAACATTTGGACAAATGTTTGTCCTGTCACCTCATATTCTGTTTGGACCACAGTGACATCATGATCTTCTGTGTAACCCAACACCATTAACTGTGCACTAACAGTGTAAACAACAGCGCGACTCAAAACGGGCGGCGACCCTTTCAGTTTGTGTAGAATATCGAAAAACAAGGTGTTTATTCTCCGGCTTATATACTGAAATGTCTGCAGGTGGCAACTACACAAGCAGACCAAATAAACTATTTGTGACCTCAATGGTATGCTGGTTTGAGTTATAAAAGTTCAGATTTATAAAAGTCTCTATGTTGATTCTTTTGAGATGAACTATGGCTCATGATTTATCATTTATGCTGTTTTGGCCTAAACTGCATTGGGAAGATGGAGCTGGGAAATGAATCATTTGAGTGTTAGAGCTAAATTAAACTGGGACGCCTCTGCGAAGGCTGTTTTGTTTACCCTGTCCTCAACTTCATTAAACAACTGGCTTAAATTCTGCCCACAATGTTAACTTTTTTAGTGGAATGCAGCTGAAAGTAGGAATTTTGTAGTGACTCAGCATTTTACTAGCTAGCTAGCTAAGTTAGCTGTTGTTAAGTCAGTGGCTATATTAACAGTTCTGATGTTTTCATCTTCACAAAACAGCTAGATGTATTGCCAGATTACAGATTTAACTAATTACATCTAAATTTTAAGTGTTTTATAAAACAAAACATTAATACCACATTCGTTTCAAGTTCTCCTTGAAATGGGAACACTGAATTTCTGAGTTAAATTAAAACATTCAAAGTAAGGTAATTTGGAAAATTCAAAGTAAAGCACCATGAAGTCAAATTGACTGGGAAACCAATTTTCCCAAATTGAATAGGTAGCTTAGTCAGGGGGGGCTGCACCCTTTGTAGCACATCAGGTCACTACAGGTGATGCACGGTGAGCTGGGATGGTACAACTCTGGGTCCCACTGCACTGTAAGGTGTAGCTGGAGATTACAAAACCCTGTCTTTGGATTGACTCTGGTGAAAGTTACAACGACTGCATGAAAAGACCACAAACTGGGATCCTTTTGGAGGCACATAAAAAGACAGGCCAGTTATGAGCTTGCATAGTGTCTGGGGTGATATCTATCTATTTTACCTAATTTTGTTTCCCAGTAGCCATGCCCCTTTGGATTTAGTGACCTTGAAGCGGGGGGTTTCCCTGTACCCTTGTAACACATTAGGCCCTCAAAGGGTGATGCATGGCTGCTGAAGATAGCAGGTAAGCTGGGATGATGCTACTCTGGGTCCCACTACCCTGCAAGGTGGATCTGTAGATTATAAAACCCTGTCTTTGGACTGACTCCAGGGAAGTTGCAGTGATTTAAGTACTGCAAACAGCTGGGAAAGGCCGCAATTTGGCATCCTTTCTAGAGCATGTAAAACTAACAAGCTATTTATGAGCTTGGGTAGAGTCTGGGGTGGGATCCATTTAGATTTGTTTCTCAATAGCTAAGTCCCTTGTCAAGTTTGTGGGGGGTTCCCTGTGTACCTGCCCTTTTGTAACACATCACGGCCCCCAAGGTGCATGTACAGCTGCTGAAGCTGGTGATTGAACTGGGATGGGTCCCACTCCCACATCACTGCAAGGTGAAAATTAAAGTGGGAATTTGTATTGTTAATAATTATAAAATGGAGCTGTCTATAGTTACACTATCAGTCACATATTTTAACCTAAAACTTTAAAGGGATGTATAGCTTTTAAATGGTAAATGGTAAATGGACTGCATTTATATAGCGCTTTTCCATCTGCATCAGACGCTCAAAGCGCTTTACAATAATGCCTCACATTCACCCCATTTTAGTCGTTTATTGTTTGATTATATAGTAATGTTAAATGATATTACACAGGACAAGATAGTTAATAAGGTTAATAAGTTAAAAACATTAACTTTTGAGTGTTTTGTTCTTTATACATGTGCACACTTGGTGTTATTCACTGTCATTTATTTGTAATACTATGTGTAGGTATTGTCATATATCTTTATTTTATTTATTTATTAACTGTTTTGTAAAGAACAGTTCATATACTCTAATTCTACAAGCTGATATTTCTAGTGGCTATACTTTGAGAAGGTAAATCACTTATCAATCAAAATAGGCAGGTAGCTAGCTAGCTAGCTGCTTGAACATGTAAAATACAGTAAAATTCACATATAATGATTCAGGTGGACCAGTGAATTTTGTCCGTTATCAAAATCATATATATATATGTATAAAAAGGATTAAATCCGTTATGGCCTATGTATGTAAAGGATTAGTTGTAGTCAGGAGGTGCCGAACAATCTATGGTGAATCCCCACCACCAATTAGGCTTATGTATTTCCTTGATTAAACACATGACCTTTACTCAGGACCTGCGTCATTTAATGACAGAGTCAAAACTTTGTCTGAAAAAAATAAACGCCTCCCTTAAATTAGCGCCAGGCATTATGTGCATTAAAAAGATTACATCTGGTTAAGTCGCTTTTTTCTAAGTTCACTGCAGAGTGGTACCTTAAAATCCTAAAGCCTGATTTATGCTTCTCCAACTCTGTGGCCATGCAAAGACATCAACGTGCACATGGCCCTTTTAAAGTTCTCCGTCGCATGTTTATACAATTTGCCACAGGAACAGTGGCTTTTTCTGGATTATTTGTCCCTCAACTAGCTCCACTTCTTTATACAATCATCAACCTCCAAACCAATGGGACAGTATCTACAATTTCCCTCCATAAACTGCGGGTCATTTGAGCGACTTTTTATGACTGTATGTTGTAAAATTGGTCATATTTACAGACTTTTCTGCCAAACATTTGATCCATGATTGAAATATAATCACCATGCATACTGCAAAAACTTTTAAAATGTGATGGGACATGAAGGAGTGAAACCGGAAAAGTGACAAATCACAGCCCTTTGCAGTCTCCATCATTTAGCAGGTGCGCGGGTTTGCAGCCACACAAAGGGCTCTGATCTAAAGCGGTTGTCTTTGGTTTCCCACACCCAGGGATATGTGTGAAACTAAACACCATATTACAGTGGAGGCAACAAGCAGCATTTTGTTAATAATCACCGGTCTGAATTACGCCCTGCCTCATTCAGGTGCCGGGTCTGAGCACAGTTTGAAAAAAATAAACGCTCTGTCTTTTAATTAAGGAAATATGGTACCCACTTTCCTTAAATCGGCGAGTGTCAGTGCCAAACTTAATTTCATACCTCTAATAGTGGGTACATCCAGACTGCTCTGTCTGGTACATGTGAGGGGTTGCGTTGCGATCAGACAGGACGTTTTTTTCCAATGCGAGTGAAAATCCATTATACAAAATATACAAAACTGTGGAGGAAGTCCAAGCGATCTCTCTCTTGGTTGTCAGCCACAATGGTTGGAATGTTGCGGGTGGTGTCCCGGTACACTTGGCATTGTGGTGGGGCAGGCTCATCGGCTCCCAACTGCTGGATGATGACTCTGTTCATTGCTTGTTCGTTCTGATGATCGGGTTGTGATAACCCACACTAGCAGCCATGCGGCGGTGCCAGCCTTCTACGCTGTTGTTTGTGCATGGCAGTCCTTCCTGTATTCTGGACGACATGTTCAAGATAGCGAGGTTGAAAACTAGACCCCTGTGGTTTCTCCTACTTGGGCGATCAATGAAGGTGTACTCAAAGTAGTCGACCACAGGTTGGAGCTCCTTAGGTAGTCCCTCCTGAACCAGCACAAACAAAGAGACCACATCTTCTGGTCACACAAAGGCCAGAGCAGGCAACATCCTGGTTGCAAGGGAGAGCTCGGCATCTCCTGGGGCCCTTTCATCTGCAGCCGACAGTACACAGACTGAGCCAAGTGGTAAAGGCACCCTTGTGTCTCTGCTTCTGGGAAGGCAGCACGGATTGCATTGAGGGCTGCCTGCTCAAAATCCATCAAGGCAGTGTCTGGATTTAAGTTGCCCTGTGTCTGCTTCAGTGCTGTGAATAGGGAATTATATGTTCCTTCCTGCATGTTTGGAAGCATAGATGCAAGGGATGACCTAGCCATTAATGAAAGCGTGGATTGTGTTGAGTTGGAAAAATAATTCCAGCACATCTTTGAAAGTTTTATCCATGAACCAGTGATTAGCCTGTGCAAGGACACGTAAATCTGCTTCGGCAGAAAATACCAGAAGTCATGGAACAACCGTGCTGCTGCCGTGAAGAAGAAATGGCTGACCGGTGGTGGTCTAACTGTAATACAGAGGCAACTGAAGTACTCCAATGTGCCGGGGTACTGGGTGGGGATGATTGACTGCTTAACCCGACCAACCAAAGACCGGAGGGTAAAAGGGTTGGGGGGAAAGACCTCAATGTTAAATGGACTACATTTATATAGCGCTTTTCCATCTGCATTAGATGCTCAAAGCACTTTACAATTATGCCTCACATTCACCCAGACACACTCACACACCGACTGTCAGGGTGCTGCCATGCAAGGTGCTCACTACACATCGGGAGCAACCTGGAGATTAAGGACCTTGCTCAAGGCCCCTTAGTGATGTTCTGGTACATCTGGCATATCTTTACATTTAAATAAATATTTTGACCCATTTTCTGCAGAATGGTGGTATGTACAGGCAAAATATTTACAAGTGAAAACAATATTATCACCCACATGGCTAGCAGTAGCTACCCAAGCTAACTAGTGAAATTTTGAGACTGATTTTTAAAAACGTAAATAAATAGTTGCTGTTATGAGTTGTTCTCAGATTTTTGAAAGGACTTTCCTTAAACTTTCAGTTGTTTATTCATCACGTTCTCACTGGGGAGAGCGAGATTTCATTGTCAGTGTAAACAAGCGTTTGCGGCAACTTGTTTGTAACATTGCGGCGTTATGGAGGTGAGTTCAACCAACATATGCATTTAGGTGTTTTAACTAAGATAATTGTGAGTCTTTAATGAGTTTATAAAAAAAAAAAAAAAAAAGTGTTGTTAGGGTTGCGTGTCGGGAACCGGTTCTTTTTTGGTATTGTTAAGAAATGATTCGATCCATCGACATCAATAGCCTTTTTGCTTAACGATCCCCTTATCGGTCCTTCAGAGTGGCCGATGTTTTTGGGGGTGTTTGTCAGGAAAATTATCATTTCTCTACATTGATTACAGACCCTGCAGTGGGTCAGGCAAGCATTTCTGCAGCGCGGCTTTGCTTTGAACCCTGAACCAATGAAGCGGTGCTTCGATTTTTGATCTGCTGCTTCGTTGGTTCTTTGTTTTATTTCACGTTATCTTAATTTTTCCCCACTAAAACCCTAAAGAGCATATGTCTGTGAGTAATATTTACCTTTTTTATGTTAAACCAACCTGTCATGGTCTTCTGAAACAGTTTATAGATGTATTTTATAAACGATAGATGTATTTTTTTAAACGGGACCGATGCTAATGTGTTAGCATGTCTATGGCATTTTCAATGTTAAAGTTAGCCTTAAGCTGAGCCATTATCAAGCCTCCCTCCCCAGCGCGCTAAGGATTCTGGGATACTCTAAAACCGTCAATTAGCAGGTGTATGTGACATACAACAGGAAGTGTCTAAATCAAAGGACAGATTGGACGTGGCTCACCTGATATCAGCTGTGGAGCGTTGAGGGGTCAGATAGCCCAAACGCGTAAAAGAGGTGTTGTAGGTGACACTGCACCAGGGAGGCTAAGGTAACCACAACACCAGCTGCCAGACATTTCAACTGGCTGCTTCTCCACACACCCACACTTACACACACACAGCATGACTATGCACATCCAGAGGCACACTCACACGCACAGACACGCACAGGTAATGTAATTCATGTTAGACGGATTCATTTGAGAACATTGTGTCTCCTTGATCTTGATTTTCCGCCGCTGCCAGACCTTCAGGGGTTGTGAAGAAGTGAGGGAGACTTGTCTGTAATTGAATCAACATGTACTACAGGAGGGTCCAAGACTTCAGTCACTTCTCATCTCATCCTCCCAGCAGATGGTGGAGCGGTCTGATGGTTGCATGTTTTCAGTTTGGAGCAGACTAAATTCTGTGGCATCTAAATGACTCGGAGCATTTGATTTCCTTTTGTTACCCCTTTGAATTCTAAAATTGCATCTATCAGTGATTAATATGACTGGAATACAACGTCCCATTGCATGGTTAGTTGAGCGATGATTATTATGTTGTGGCTGTTCTTATCGGTACTGTCTGAAGGGAACATTCCCCCTTCTGACAAAAAGAATTTGGATAAAAACTGCTGTTTCTCAAAGGTTGATATCTTTGAAGGAGAATGAATGTCCACGTCTTTGGGGTAGGAAGGGGTGTTATTTCAAAAAATTTGGAAATCTATAAATGTTTGCATGGAATATGGAAATATACACGGAATAAACCATAGCAAGAAAAATTTTGGGTCATTTGGTTCCAAAAACCCATATAGACGGAGCGTTGTGTTGTATATGTGCTGTTGACGTAAAAAGCCACTCTGTTCCTGAAATAAAAACTACATAGATTTTGTTTGTTACAATTGATTGTAACATATGTACTGAAATTTTTTTTTTTTTTTGGCAATTACTCTTAAAAAAATACCAGATAGGCTTATTGTTACTATAGAAGTTGAATATAAACTTGGGGTCAAGCAACATTTGGAGCCAAATTTCAAGTCTCTAGGTGCAGCGGTTCTCAAGATACAGTAGTGTTCAGAATAATAGTAGTGCTATGTAACTAAAAAGATTAATCCAGGTTTTGAGTATATTTCTTATTGTTACATGTGAAACAAGGTACCAGTAGATTCAGTAGATTCTCACAAATCCAACAAGACCAAGCATTCATGATATGCACACTCTTAAGACTATGAAATTGGGCTATTAGTAAAAAAAAAAGTAGAAAAGGGGGTGTTCACAATAATAGTAGCATCTGCTGCTGACGCTACAAACTCAAAACTATTATGTTCAAACTGCTTTTTTAGCAATTCTGTGAATCACTAAACTAGTATTTAGTTGTATAACCACAGTTTTTCATGATTTCTTCACATCTGCGAGGCATTAATTTTGTTGGTTTGGAACCAAGATTTTGCTGGTTTACTAGTGTGCTTGGGGTCATTGTCTTGTTGAAACAAACATTTCAAGGGCATGTCCTCTTCAGCATAAGGCAACATGACCTCTTCAAGTATTTTGACATATCCAAACTGATCCATGATACCTGGTATGCGATATATAGGCCCAACACCATAGTAGGAGAAACATGCCCATATCATGATGCTTGCACCACCATGCTTCACTGTCTTCAACTGTGACTGTGGCTTGAATTCAGAGTTTGGGGGTCGTCTCACAAACTGTCTGTGGCCCTTGGACCCAAAAAGAACAATTTTACTCTCATCAGTCCACAAAATATTCCTCCATTTCTCTTTAGGCCAGTTGATGTGTTCTTTGGCAAATTGTAACCTCTTCTGCACATGTCTTTTATTTAACAGAGGGACTTATTAGCTTCACACAGGCGTCTTCTAACTGTCACAGCATTTACAGGTAACTCCAGACTGTATTTGATCATCCTGGAGCTGATCAATGGGTGAGCCTTTGTCATTCTGGTTATTCTTCTATCCATTTTGATGGTTGTTTCTGTTTTCTTCCACGCGTCTCTGTTTTTTGTCCATTTAAAGCATTGGAGATCATTGTAGATGAACAGCCTATAATTTTTTCCACCTGCGTATAAGTTTTCCCCTCTCCAATCAACTTTTTAATCAAACTACGCTGTTCTTCTGAATGTCTTGACCGTCCCAGTTTCCTCAGGCTTTCAAAGAGAAAAACATGTTCAACAGGTGCTGGCTTCATCCTTAAATAGGGGACACCTGATTCACACCTGTTTGCTCCACAAAATTGACGAACTCACTGACTGAATGCCACACTACTCTACTATTATTGTGAACACCCCCTTTTCTATTTTTTTTTTTAACTAATAGCCCAATTTCATAGCCTTAAGAGTGTGCATATCATGAATGCTTGGTCTTGTTGGATTTGTGAGAATCTACTGAATCTACTGGTACCTTGTTTCCCATGTAACAATAAGAAATATACTCAAAACCTGGATTAATCTTTTTAGTCACATAGCACTACTATTATTCTGAACATTACTGTATGACATTTTCGTCGATATTTTTGGCGATTTTTGAACCCGATAGCTTCACTGGCACCGTCCATATGGGTTTTTGGAACCAAATGACCCAAAATTTATCCTGCTATGGTTTATTCCGTGTATATTTCCATATTCCATGCAAACATTTATAGATTTCCAAATTTTTTGAAATAACACCCCTCCCTATTTGGGGTTCTGTCACTTCCTGCCTAACTGTATGTTTGTGACATGTGGGCACTAATCACTGATTTAATGTGATGACTAGATGACTTAGGTTCTAGTTCTCTTCAGAGGATTCTTTGGTGCCGCCAGAATGACTTTATGTCAAATGAATGGTTATGTAAGTAAACCCAGAGTGCCTTGTGAGGAAATATCAGTTTGAACATTTTGTCCATATGGCGCTCTTCTATGATCCAGCATACAGGTGCCTCAGTGTCGAGGACTCTAGCAGTTAGAGAAGGCAAAGGGGATACCCACGTATCACCTGGCTGCCACAGACAGATGGGCACTTTCGAAAAGGGGGCTGGGCCGTTTTTCTGTCTTGAATGGTTGCCATCCAGGACCCAGCGAGGTTGTAGAAGCACCTGTCTAAGGTGTCTAACTCATTCAGAGACATTCACTTATCTAGGCATGTCTCTGGGTCTTCGGCCTTTGCGATCAATATACACCTGGGAAGAGCTCATGGAGTCATGAGGTCTCTGTCTAGAGAAATTTGGAGATGCCGATATCGTTGCCAGAGAATTAAGTTCCAAGTCTTTATCTATCTTATTGTATATTTATGACACTTGGATGCTAACCAGTGATCCATGATGAAAAGTGGACGTCTTTGCTTCCAAGCTTTTTCAGAGGATCTTTGGGTGTCACTGGAATGAATGTGTAGTGAGAAGGTCATGTGGCACATTTCTCTGTACATGACCCGGCTCTCAGATGCTTCAGTGTAGACGCCAGCATCTGGAAAAGGCCAAGTGGATACCCAGGTACCACTTGGAGGTGACAAATAGACTACTTTTGGGAGGTGGGGATGGACCAGTTGTCTGCTTGGGTGGTTACCATAAAGGAACCAAGGTGGTTCTGTAGTGTGATGGATGGGGAGACGTGCGGCACCAGCATATGCATTTCATGACCATGTCATGAAAGCCCTGTGCTTTGGTCATTCCTGAGTTTTTCTCGATCATTCGAACTAGTTTCCTCTCCGCTAAGGGTGACATTTTGAATCTTCTTGCAGATCTTGGCAAAGAATGTACACCTCCCAACAATTTGTACTTGAGTATGATTATTGGAATCTGTAGTTGTTTACGAATGGCTTCAGAAGACTTTTCAGAAGACTTGTGCAAATCTGCAGTGGTCTTTCTTAGATCTGAACTGAGGTCCTTGGACTCCACATTGTACTTTGTGTTGCTCATTCTAGTGAGTGCTGTCACACAAACCCTTTTAATGTTGCACAGTGAGGCCAACATAATCAATCATAATCACTAACCATGACTGCTAATAGGAAATTCCTCGGTAAATTAACAGACTTTGTGGAACGTTCAGCATCACTGGATTAATAATCTGTGTATAATTCTTCGCATTTTTTTTTCCTATTACAGATGTATGTTGCACAGTCATTCTGCCCCAGAAAAAGCACCGTTCCATGACATAACTGAAATCCAAATACTGCGATGAAATTCATGTCCATGATGAGTGTATGTAAACTTCTCAATACATCTGTGGGTATGTGTGAGATAGAACACAGGTATGAGAGAAGGGAGAATAGACCATATCAAAGGGTAAATGATGGGTTACGGGGCCCCTTGTGTTCTCCGAATACATACGTCTATTTCTTTCTTCAAAACAAACCTTTACATGGAGCCGACATATGACCTCTGACCTTCAGTTTAAAGTTCATCCCCCAACAATGCAGCCAGTTTTGAGCACCTGCATGTACAATGTGCCCTACAGCGGATTGTTTTCTGCATTCTTCTGCCTCAGACTAACCTATAAATCACTGTGATGCCTTAGTCAGGGAGGTGACCAAGAACCTGATGGTCACTCTGTCAGAGCTCCAGCATTCCTCTATGGAGAGAGGAGAACCTTCCAGAAGAACAACCATCTCTGCAGCAATCCACCAATCAGGCCTGTATGGTAGAGTGGCCAGACGGAAGCCACTTCTTAGTAAAAGGACTCTCAGACCATGTGAAACAAAAGTCTCTGGTCTGTTGAGACAAAGATTGAACTCTTTGGTGTGAATGCCAGGCATCATGTTTGTTGGAAACCAGGCACCATCCCTACAGCGAAGCATGGTGGTGGCGGCATCATACTGTGGGGATGTTTTTCAGCAGCAGGAACTGGGAGACTAGTCAGGATTGAGGGAAAGATTAATGCAGCAATGTACAGAGACATCCTGGATGAAAACCTGCTCCAGAGCGCTCTTGACCTCAGACTGGGTGACAGTTCATCTTTCAATTTAATTTCAATTTATTAATTTATATAGCGCCAACTCAAGACAAAGTCGCCCCAAGGCGCTTCACACAATTCATAACACAAAGTAATTTAAAATCAAAATTAAAATCAAGAAAAGCACAATAAAAAGATAAAACACAGTAGAATAAAAGGAAATTACAAAGCAAACATAAAACAAATTAGATTAATGATAAGACAGTCTAAAGAAGTGGGTCTTCAGTCTTGATTTAAAAGTCTCCACCGTGTCAGACTGCCTTATAACTGCAGGTAGGTCGTTCCAAAGAGTCGGACCACGGTAGGAGAAGGCTCTATACCCCACAGACTTCTTGTTCACCCTCGGAACACACAGAAGCCCTGCGCCCTGCGAACGCAAGGGCCGCGCAGGTACGTAGGGCTTAACCAAGTCCGCCAGGTAAGAAGGTGCCAGTCTGTGAACAATTTTAGAAACCAACAATAAGACTTTCAAATCCAATCTGGCAGAAACTGGTAGCCAATGAAGGGATGCCAGAATGGGTGTAATGTGGTCAAACCTACTTTGTGTCAGTCTTTCAGCAGAATAATGACCATAAGCACACAGCCAAGATATCAAAGGAGTAGCTTCAGAAAACTCTGTGAACTTCCTTGAGTGGGCCAGCCAGAGCCCAGACCTGAACCCGATTGAACATCTCTGGAGAGATCTGAAAATGGCTGTGCCCCGATGCTCCCCATCCAAGCTGATGGAGCTTGAGAGGTGCCGCAAAGAGGAATAGTCAAAACTGCCCAAAAATAGGTGCACCAAGCTGGTGGCATCATATTCAAGAAGGTTTGAGGCTGTAATTGCTGCCAAAGGTGCATCAACGAAGTATTGAGCAAAGGGTGTGAACACTTACGTACATGCGATTTCTTAGTTTTTTTAATTTTTAATAAATTTGAAAAAAATTATCAAAGAAACCTTTTTCCTGTCATCATTATGGGGTGTTGCTAGTAGAATTTTGAGAGCAATAATGAATTTATTTCATTTTGGAATAAGGCTGTAACATAACAAAATATGGAAAAAGTGAAGCGATGTGAATACTTTACGGATGCACCATACGTTAGCTGACCATGTCATCCGTAATCAAAATCATTCTTTTCCTCACACCCGGTATCTCAATCTGAGGGGTTTGCTGCTTCTTTAATAATTAAGGACACTGTGGACAACCATCTGCATTCTCAAATGAGTGCAAATTTTGATTATTAGCACCACTAGGGGTTATGATGTCAGCTGTATCTGTTGGGTCATTTTACCACAGCAGTGTTGAAATCATTCTTGTATTTATTTGTGTTGCAGATGACATCACAGGTCCCTATCCAGAGCAGTTTGATGATGTAATGGATTTTATTGAGGCTACCATTGGCAGACTCCGGAGGTCGTCTGAGCCAAGTGGGCACTCCAGAGGAAGGAGGGAGCAGAGGCAAAGAGGAGCATCAAACACAGACGGTACGAGACGTGTGGGGCGAGGACATGGCGAAAGGAGGAGGGGCAGAGGCCGAGGGGGAAGTCGAGGCAGTAAAGGAGGCCGGGGTGAGAGGGGGCGGGAAAGGACAGCAGTGCAGAGCCGAGGTTGCCTGCTAAAGGAGGTCCACCTCAATGTGACGGACTTGGGGCTCGGCTACCAGACTAAAGAGGAGCTGATCTTTCGCTATTGCAGTGGCCCCTGTGTTGAGGCAGAGACCAACTACGATAAAATACTCAACAACCTCACCCACAACAAAAAGCTGGATAAGGACACGCCCTCTCGCACCTGCTGTCGACCAATCGCTTTTGATGACGACTTGTCTTTCTTGGATGACAATGTAGTGTATCACACACTGAAGAAGCATTCTGCCAGGAAGTGCGGCTGCGTCTGAGGAAGTCACATGGATGCAACAAAATGAGACATGGAGCTCCTTTACAGGTGGGTACAACCTCTCACAGGAGAGGCCTACAAGGTCAAAGAAGCAGTGCTGGATCTACATAGTCCTACGGATCTACAGAGTCATCAAACTGAAGTTACAAGAGATACTTTGTACCAAGTACCAGACAGTTTTTTTGACTGTTAGATGTAAGCAGAAGTGTATCAGGTCTGTACACATTCGCAGATGATACGATGCTGTTACATTTTTGAAAATCAACAGTGAAGTAAAGCTAAGTTGGTTTATTTTTTCAAGAAAGAACACATTCTCCCAGGAAGAAGATGTTCTACAAATGAACATGAAGATTTATGGAGTATATTCAGCATACGTTCAAAGCCAAGGGACGAGGAATACCATGCCAGGCTTCAGCAAGGACTTTTTTTTTTTGGTGCAACGCATCTACATAAATATTTAATCATATATATACATCCATATATATATATATATAGAAATACACGTGTGTGTAAGAGGTATATTTATTAAGATGGAATTAACTTATTGTTATTTATTTCAGTCCATTCTATGAGAGAAATTTGTTGTTTTCTTATTTATTTAAAAGCTTTGTTTGTCCTGGTTGGTGCCCATTGGAGCATTTTCTCAAATATCTGACAGAATGATCTAGGCCTGATAATCACTCACCCATCTCCGTCCTCACGCCTAACCGCTTCACATAGATACCAATCAATCCGCAGAGAGGAGGGGACCAATAGAAGCTTTTCAGCTGAACTAATCTCTTTTTTTGAGCATTTTGCTAATTAAGATATTGAGGACACTAGGCCTCAAGCAAGAACCACCCATACGAACACGTTTGTTTGTAAGTAGCTTGTATGAGGGACTTAAGAGAAAGTCCAGTATTCACCAATTTTTTTGAATTTTTGAGGTTTTTTCGTGGGTACAAACAAAATCTACAGGTGGTGCATCCCTGTAATAAGAGTTGTGGAAATAGTTTGCTGTCATCCAAACCTAAATTTTCAATAACTGATTGAATATATCATCATCATCATCATCATCATCTATTTTATTTGAGCAGAGGATAAGAAATACAGAAAACAGAAAAAAAAAAAAAACAGAAAACAATTTAACAATAACATAAAAAACAAAAAACTGAATTTACTATTAACTTAGGACATTGAATCTGCTCAAAAAGGAGTGGGAGGAAGAAAACTTGTTTAATTCCACCCCTTTATTCAAATTTAACATAAAGTGCATAGCTGCTTCCCGTCAATTAGATAGAAAATTAAGAAAATAATACATTTAAATACTTGTAAATTCCCACAATAGATACCAACAGCAGCAAGAAAACAATACCAATATAATAAACAAGCGACAAGCACATACCAACGATGATAAGAAATCAACGATACCGGTTACGGCAAAGAAAACAAACATATGATACTCATACCAACAATGGTAAGAAAACAACAATACCAATTACGGTAAGAAAGCAAACATATAAAAAACATACCAACAATAATAAGAGACAACAATACCAATTATGATAAAGAACCAAACATATGAAAGAAAGAAACATATAATGCACAAACCAACAATTGTGATACAGAGTCATGAGCCATGAATGTAAAATGGCTTTTATTGTTAAGTCTCAATCATTCTATACTGATCCCAGACCCTCTGTTTATAATGTGACTTGAATTCATGAATGTTTTGGCATTGCTTGAGTCTGACGTCCAAACCATTCCATATAATAATCACTTTGAAGTCATTTTAGTATGAAAATCCTCCATAAATTAAATTTCATCAAAATTATATTGATGTTATCTTGTTTAACTCTACAGTTGCAATTGGAACAGAATTCTAAAGGGTACCATTCATTTCAGAGAAGATCTTCCTTTATTAGTACCACAACAGACCTCATTGTCTCGGGGCGGGTCATAGTTCGATCTGTGCTGCACTGAGGAAAAAGTTACAAAACAGCTGATCTGGGCGACTCTTGCTGGACCACAGATTAATATGAACATCTCACACCGCAAAACCACGTGTATTCTTTTGCTCATCTCCATGATGAAGACTCACCCTTGACCTCCTCCAGTGGCAGTCCTAAATCACTCTGCTGTAGTGAGATATTGTTTTAATCCATTTTTATGATGAACAAAATTTGTTCCCTATTTCAGAGACCAAGTTCAGCCCTCTTGGGTGAAACACCGTTAACGGTGCTCGTTGTTTCTTCCCAATAGCTGGATTTAACAGGTCCCGTAAATCCACTTTTTATGCTGGTAAAAGGGGAACTCTCTGATTTTTAGACCCAGGCCTTATTTTTACATGTCTTTGGGTTCAGTTCATCATCCATCATCACAAAAAAGAATTAATCGGTCTAGCTAACAATGCTACAGGCTAAACAATGACACAATGTAATGTTATTGGGTAAGCTCCAAACACAGAAACCAAATTGATGAAAATGTCGTTAGATGTGTCTGGTAAAATGGAGAGAATCCCTGTGGACAGACATATGTGTATGTTTACCTCATTAAATGTAAATAAAATTTTTAATATGCATGAGTATACAGTTAGTGTCTTACCTTAGCCTCCTTTTGTTTCGGGGCCACTATCATAAGTCGATTGTCGCTGAGGGGCTCGTTCTTCTGCTTGCAACATGACCAAACCCTTCATTGAAGGTTGAATTTAAATAACTGAGTGCATAGCTCCAGCACCAAAACAAAGGAGGCTAAGCTAAGACGCTAACTGTATAATCAGTCCTTTTAAGCAGCAGGGATTCTTTCTGTGCTACCGGACACTTGTAATGAGATATTCACTGATTTGGTGGCAAAAAGTTTTACTTTGAGTCGCTTAAAATTTTGCATACCATTAGATTTTATAGCTGAGTAGCCCATGATGTGTTAGCATTGTAACTAAATACTGGACTGCTTGAATCAGTTGTTGTTCCCAGCTAAGTTGAACTCGAAAACATGCAAAAACAAGGTCCAGGATGAAAAATTCCCCTTTAACAAATCTACTTTTTTTTTTCTTTAGCTGTGATCTACTTCTGATGGGCATGGGGCCTAGCCACATATTATATTGTGGGGTTTTATTTACGCTAATTCACTATCCTCAGGAACGCTTTTGGGGTTTACACACAGTTTGTATTCAACATGTTTACACACATCATTTATGCAATTTTCTGAATTCAGGAGCATTTGCTGAATCTGGCATAGGACGCTCATACGATCCTATGGTAGTAAAGAAGGTAAATTTAAGAAAAGTTTATGAAAACATTCATGGGAATGTTCTTGCATGAGGCCTGATGTTTCCGATGTTGCTCGCAACTTGCAGCACCCGATTCATAGACTCCTAATCAAGTAAACAGGATTATTATTTAACAAGAAGGCACACAGCTGCTTGTCCCTAATTATTAAAATATCAAGATCATTCTTGTGTCACTTCCTAGCAGTTAAATAATAATAATAATAAAGTCTAACTGGACTTTGCTGAGAGAAGTGAACCATCTGAAGATCTGTAGGTGACTTGAGGATCCATTCTTTGAGTCACTGAATACAGAAGCTGCTAGAATGTCTGGCCGTCAGCACACGTTACCCGAAACTCCCCTCTGGCCGTGCACCAAGGTTGGGCAAAGGCTTTTCAGTAGTTACTCTCCCGGTAGGCTTTAAAGTTCAGGGAGACTGCTGGTGAATCGGTCTCAGCTGTGACGGACAGGTCTTAGTCCTTGAAAAGGGGATTTGAAAACGATCCTCTAACATGAGTCTTAACCACACATCCCCACCAACGAAGACATTTTAGCGAAGGCAGTCTACGCAAAATTGAGATCTGTAGCAGCTTTCGTCAATATCTCAAAACCAGACATTTAGAGAACATGTTTTGGGATTACTGCAGGAAGATCGAGTGATTGGTTTTTCAAGCAAATGTATGTTAAATCAACTTTAATCCAAATCTAGAGCTCCAGTACAAACCACATCCAAATTCAAATAGTCAGAATCTGGATCCAGCAGTATCTCCAGCTTTACTCAAATTGCGTATGTGGACACTCAGTCGCATGTTCCACATTCTGCTCTCCGTTTGAATTACTGCAAACACTGAATTCTGGATTTGGATCCAGATCATGACTGCATTGATTCTGTGCCAACTGTTGGGCCATGATGCCATATGAGGTCCTGTAATAATCAAAGGGGAATGTAAGAAAATAACTACAAAATACTTTTAATATAGAAAGTTCTTTTTATAACTTAATGTAAGCACAGACTGAGGTGTGTGTTGCAATTATTTAAAAGCAACTTTTCACTGATGTAATATGTATGAAAAATGAAGTGCAGCCATTAAAATAATATATCACACCAGAAATAGATGTTAAAAATGACAAAAGCTTAAAAAAAGTTTTATAAATGGATTTATAAACCAAAAAGGTTGGGAGCCTCAAATTAATTGACAAATATTTCTTCAGAGTGCCCTTGGTAACACTTTACAATGGAGAAACATTAACCAACATTAGTTAATGCTGTAATAATCATTAACTAACACTGAATTAGGAGTTAACAAATACACTTAAGAAAAATGTATTAATCTGTTCATCTTAGTTAATGCAGATATAATAATTCAATGACAGTCAGTTAACAGTTAACTAATGTGTTCAGTAATCATTTATTAATGTGTTTGGTATTTTTTTTTATAAATCATTAAATATTGTATAAAGCAATACTCTAACATGCACAACTTTAACAAATGGTTATAAGTAGATACGTCTCAATTTGCTGTTAGTCAGTGCTTATTATTGCATTAACTAACAGCTATTTAAGTGTTTGTTTAGTCATTTATTAATCATTTCTTATCTTTATAAATGATTAATTAATGTATAAATGAATAACTTAGTTAACATGAACACCCTTAAGTGATTACTAATGACAGCTAGGTCTTAATTTACTGGTAGTTAATGCTAATTAGCGCACTAATTACTCTTCACTCAAAGATTCAAAATATTGCAATTTTTCTTTCAAAGTTTTTTAAAAATTTGTTGACTCTGCCCCTTCTCATGGAACCAACCTCAAAGTTAATGGTTTCTGTTACAGGTCAGGGCCAATTTTGTCCATTAATTTGGCGAGTAATCCTGCTAACAGTGCATATATATGTGTATCTATGGGATACTCTTAAGAATACCTGTACCCATCAAGGCCGGGTGGAGTGAATCATTTTAAAAGGAATAGAGAGCCCACAAGTAGATCTTGATGTTAGCACAGATTAGGGACCAAGGTATCTGTGCCCACCCAGATCAACTCAGCCAGCTTTAGTGTGTAATCCCCCCCAAACACACAGAACAAATCCACGGCATCAAGCTGAATTTAGGCCAAACGCAGCAGCAAGAGCAAAAACTCTCACTTTTATCGCAGCATACCTCATCAATTGGATCATCTTCCACCCTTTTTAACGACTGATTTGTGCATAAGCCTTTCCAGATGCGAATGTGCAGCTCAAAGACTTCCCAGCAGCCTTGGCGCGCCTCACTAACTCTGCGATACCATTAACGTGTGTAAACTGTGAACAGGAGCCCTCTCATCTTCACCACTGTTTGCTCAACTGTTCCTCGGCGATTAATCCAACAATTTTCAGGCGACGAGTGGCAGTGAGCACTCCTCAGTGTTTTCACTCTGTGTTGTTAAAACCTCCGTGGGAGAAAAAAACAAAAAAAACAAACTGTCATGTGGTCTCACTTGTTTTGTGTTACAGAACCAAAGCTCTCGACAAACTTTATTTTTGTACAATATTCATTTTATAACTTTTTACAGAATTAAACTTGTTTCTATGAAACGAGCGTGTCTGTTGGTGTTCTGCCGTCTACGGTAATTAATGTTTGACAGATGGTGTTAATTTGCCTGGAATATGTTCAAACACGCAACTTGTAGAATTAAGGATGAAAATTTGGATTAATGGAAAATTACAGAGACTGCCTGGAGGTCGCCTCGACAGCACGGGTTCCCGTCCTGTGCTGCGTTCCTCAACACTAGCCCAGGGTCGTACAGTAAACAAAAACTGGCCAGAAAGCGCCACTGAGCCGTAAATCGCAGTGCTCAAGAATGTTTCCACTGTGCAAAGAAGACAACATGCTGATGAGAAAATGGTACCCATTAAATGAGATCTTGAGTTAGTTTCACCCGTTTGTATGCTAAGGTCTAACCCGGTGTGGTTTACGTTGGGATTTCCTTTTATATGGATCACTGTTGTAGGTGACTTTTGGTTTTGAGCCTAAAATGGTCCAATCTAAATCACAAAACAAGTTTCATTGTGAAAGTGCTTTAAATGACAGATGTTGGCTTGAAGAACATCTTGATTACTTGTTTCATGTAACACAAGCATCTTGACCTTCGTTTGTATTGTGGCAGCAGCTGATATTTGAGATAAGAGTTGCAACCACTGTTGGAATCTTGTAATCACAACACGCCTTAAACCATGAGGTCGATGACACTACACACAAGCGTAACACACCATATGAAGATGTCCATGGAAGACAATAATTCCAGCACATCACCAAGGCGAAATCATTGATATTTTGTATTTAATAAATGTATCCTACTGTATGATATGGATTTAAGCTAAACTTCCCACAATAGCACACCATGTGAAGATGTGATAAAAGGAAAAGGATTCTGGTCCAACATTGCCAAAGGAAGGTACTTGGACATTTGGGTTTAATTCATGCAGCACATATTAACCTTATAAACGCAACTCCTTCTAAACCACTGATTATATTAGATTAGATACAAGTTTACTGATCCTGTGGGAAGACTTCCTCAGGGAAATAGAAGTTCCAGCAGCATTGTATAGCAGAACACAGGGTAAGAAGCACAAAGAGTATCAAAAGTGAAAGTTTAAAAAAAAAAAAACTTTGCAAATATAAATACACAATATAAATACCAGACATACTGATCAATACTGGTTTACTGGCTACTACTGGTGGATTTCAATGAAACTTCACACCATATTAACATTTGCAGCTCGGAAAATAAGTCTGGAGCGACGTCTTCAAGGGGAAGTAACTGGATTTTTGTGTTATTGAATGTATTATAATCATCAGTCATATGTGCAGAGGCCACTGATACAGTATATAATACACAATCAACTAGCATGACATAATTGAGACAATTTGTACATTTGCACCTGCTATTCTCGTAATTATTACCATAGCGGTTGCAACAAAGAATCGTAATATGTCAAACTGCCACCACATAAAACCAAAACAATCCATGCGGCTCAATAGCACTGGGGTTAAGTATGAAAACTGTTGGTTGAAGAATTTTTTCTTCTCAAAAAGTGCTTGACATCATTCTCCCCCGTGAAGCCACTGGCCTCTTCTTTTTATTTGCTCCAACAATCCATTAATCATTATTCCACTCCATAATTTTTATCCGAGCACAGCTTTCTCATTTTCATTTTACGATTGCAGGAATACTCCCAGCGCACAGACACACTCCACTGCTTGCTTGTAGTTTTGGTTAAGGAGGAATCTGGGATTCCGCTATATGATTGCACCCGCTGTAAATCACAAGCTAAACAAATCTAACGTGCAAATGACATACAATCAGCGCAGCGGTGCACACCGGCTGGAATATACAAACTCTTACAGACGAATGAACCGGAGTTTAAATCTTCTTGTTGCAAGCAAGCGGCTGCACGTAACTAGAAGAGGCAGCAGCTCGTGCTAGTTTATGGTTATGCTTGTTAAACAGATACCAAACAAAATGCAAACACAGTGGATAATGAATGGAAAACTTGAGTTTTGTGGAATCTGTACATTGTGAAGCCGTCAAGAGAAATGTTTGCAGACGATGCACAAAAGTTCAAAGAGGAAAAATGTCTGGAAACACTGTGCGTTGCTTAAATATTTTATCACTGACTTGCAAAAACACCGGGTAAGTTAGACACAATTCACTGATCACAGGCAGCCAAAATGTTTAGTTCATTATGCAAGAAGAAAAAAAAAACTGGCTATGAACCATAAAGTGATGTGATGCTGAAACAAATGGAAAGAAATTCCAAATAACTTCACACAACCTTTAAAGAAAATCCAACATGTGCAGTAATTTACTGCAATTTAAACTATGAAGAAAATACACTCCCCCACACCTTTAATTTATAATGTATGAAGCAATGTGTAAAAAAAAACAAAAAAAAAACAGTAGTGACAACTGGCTGTACATCGAGTACATTAAAAAAAAAAAATCATGGAGTTTGAGGACTAGTCAGAGCATCGAGATATTCAGCAGAGTTTGTGAAGGTAAAACAAATTATTTTAATAGTCAGAAGAAAACATCTAAATCTGCGTATGACTGCACACGTTGTGTGCATCGCTCATAAAAACACATCAAAGCTGTGGAGAAAACATTCCAAAATAAAACTGGTTGTAACATTTGTGCTTCTCGATTATTTTAGTTCTACAAACTTGTGAAGCGTTCTTCGAAGATAAACGGCACCAGACCACAAAATCTGGAGCCGATTTAGGAGGCATTAAGCAAACTGGAAATGTGGGGAGGAGAGGACAATGGAAATGATGAAGATGAAGAATATATAGTCAAAACAGAGTGAAACACTCTTAAATTTAAAAGTGAAGAAAATACTGTAAATTCAGACAAAATGATGCAAAGTTTACAACGGCAGACTAACATACAAACACAAACATACACACAAGCTGAGGAGACTTCACAGGAAGCAGGACTGTCAGAAATGACTGATTATTTGAGCACGACGGGATTGATCCTGTTGACCCACAGCCTTTGTGTGAACTGCTCAGATTTTGCGTTTCTTCCACTCTGGTTCCTTGTCAGCCTCCTCATCCTCTTCTGAATCCTCAGCAAACAAGGTTTCTGGTTGTGTGCTACAAGGGTTTACATAAAAGAGTCATAAACATAAGAAAACACCCAGCTGACAGCTGTAAACAATAATGTCAATATGAACACATTAGTCATGAATTAATCCCGCCGAGGCTGCAGAGCTGTGTGTTGCAGCAGGCGAATGCTGGCTCTGCCTTTGACAGGGCTGGTGCTTGGAGGGATTTAGAGAGAGGATTTAGAGCTTTTATTGGTGCTTTTAATGGCACTTGCAGTAAAACAAAAGTGGCTGAAAAAGAGCTGCACCAGTGTTAAGATAACTGGCTGAGTGAGCGCGGCAGTGCCACGACGTAGACTGTGAGAGTTGGGCTGTCAAAGAGCTCAACAAACTGGCACAGGTGCGATCGTGTTCGGAGGGAAGCTGCAGTGCTGCAGTCAAGGCTTCCAACCCCCTCAAGGCCAAAGTTTCATTTCTTTATGAAACTCTTATGACAAAGAAACGGAATTGAGGGGTGATTGTTTACATTTACCCTGCCCCCCCATACTCCCATAAACTACAGATTGATCATCCCTGCACCGAATGGCACTGTACATCTACATGCCTTTGCACAGCCCCATTCCACTCTACTTATTTGACAGTGAACACAGGTTTGGCCATTTGTCTATTTGACTCCTTCACATCTTACAGAAGTTTTTTTTTTTTTCTTTCATTGCTGAACAAAAGAAAATGTCCATCATTGACCCCAGATCAAATTCCTTGTATGTGAGAACTTACTTGGCAATAAATTCGATTCTGATTACAGTTTAAATGTGAACTTTATTAGAACTAAAAAGATAACCAACCAACGTACATTACGCTGCCTTCACTCCAGTTGGTAGCTGCCATGTTGCATTGCTCAGCATTTGCATAAAATAATCTTCTTGTATAATTTGGCTCCACTTAGTTGGCAGCATAGCGACCACTTGCCTCTTTGTCGCTGTAAAACACCCACTCTGATTGAAAATGAAAGACAGCTGGTTGCTTTGCATGTCTCTTGTATCTAATGTGGCCAAGGGTGATGGGGGTCCCAGCCATAATTGATAGCACTGTCAATCACGTCGTCAGTGTCCTCTGGTGGACAAACTACGGAATGACAGTGTTATCAAGTGTTTTCTGCATTGTTCATTCTGTAAAATAAAAGTTTTCATATCAACAAAAACTAGAAGCACTCAGAGAGTGCAAACCTCCGCCAAGGCCATGGGGTCACTGACGCCATAACATCTACACGCCGTGGAATTATTGAACCTAAAAAAGTCTAACCATGATGTTTGCTCAGTAGTAAAAAAAGTTTTATCTGCTGTGACTGGATAGCATGTATCCTTAGCGCTTGGTATCACAGTTTATTGCAACTTGCACCTTTCCCAGAAGCTACTGTCATCTGAGCACTGATATTGATATTGCATGTGCTTATAGACAAAAACAAATAAGAGACAAAATTCAATTTATTATTCAACTAAACTGCAAATATATGAATTTTTTTTAACATTTATGAAACACTTCTCTAAACAAGGCCATAGGGTCACTGACCCTAAAGAGATTCCCTCCTTGGCACAGTGATCTATTCAACAATTCAGTGTTACAACCAAAACTATGATACATACACTTTTCTTTCCTTTATATTTGACATCACTGACCATGAAAACATACCACTAGAACTTGGAATCACTTTTATGTTTTTATTAGTTCAAAAGTTATTGTATAAAAACGATTTTTTGGTAATGGCGGTTTTCTTCTGGATCTAGCTCCATAACATTTGAAGCTACATCAAATCTGATGACACCTTACTGAATCAGTACAGATTCAGCTACAATTTGGTGTTAGTTGTGCATCTCTAGCTTCATTTGTCACCTCACAGTGACACATTTTCCATTTTCCCCATATTTTTGCATATTCTGGATCAACAGATCCGGAATCCGGATCCGATCATCACCAAACATTGTTGTTTGATAGAACATTTGACTATGTTACACCCTAATTTTTTTCAAGCCTTTCTGCCTTGTTTTTGTGGAGTTAGAAACTAGAATGTTAAAATTCCCCCTATCCCGCAATGGTGAAGAATCCTTTAAAAAATTCCTGGATCCGGATTGTGATCCGGATAACCACTAAAATTTAATCACTTGTTCCTCTTGTCATTTCTAACCACTCCACAAAACTTCATCAAAATCCGTTCAAAACTTTTTGAGTTATCCTGCTGACAAACAGACAAACAGACAGACAGACAAACAAACGCGACCGAAAACATAACCTCCTTGGTGGAGGTAATAACAGTGATACCAACATGTTTATGAAAGGCTCATATTGGCCAACTGATAAATATGTTAAACCCCTCAAGGCCTAGACAAAAATACAGGGAGAAAAATTAAAATACACAGATGGAGGTTCAAAGGAAAAAAAAAGAAAATGTACTTTTGTATCGAAAACATGTGTATTATGAAAATAGCTTCAAGTAGTATTCCGTATTGTATCATTGTTTAGGTACCTAAACAGCATGAAAACAGCAAAAATTCCATATGTCTTGAATTTTCTTGACCAAGTCTTTGAACGTTCAAGGTCAAGACATTGAAGACAAGGTCTGGGGAAAAAAAAAATAGACCGAGCTGCAGAGTAGCTGCTGAGGCAAGTTTGATCAAAGTCAGGCAGCTTCTTAGAATGAAGGAATTCCGTCTTTCCAGATGTTAATCTCTTATTTAGTGGTTTGTGATGGTGGAGGAGAGCAGCTATCGGTCCAACATTTCCCAATGGTGAACAACTGTGTTGATGACACTCTGGATGTTTTAAATTGCTGGTATTTTCTCACTCCGAGGTGGAAAGTTAAAGAGTATGACGGGATGTCAGCTGCTTCACTGTACTGCGCGCTACACCTGTATGACAGCATCAGTGCTCATTATGTTTTTTAGTTCATTTCATCAGGTTTTCTTTTGTTCCCCGTCTGTGTATCATCACAAGTATCTGATGTTTAACTGAAAAATGTGTGTGTGTGTGTGTGTGTGTGTGTGTGTGTGCCACGCCACATGCAGATTTCACTCACAGCTGTCTTCTACGGTTTGCACAGCTGTCGAGCCCGATAGCAATCTAAGGTAGTCCATTACTCTCCTTTCTGAAGCTTGAATGTGTGGCGGTAAAACTGCACAGAGTTAATTTGTTCATTTTGAGCCAAAAGTGGATAGATAAAAGCATCTTTTCTTACCTTTTGTATGCTGGTGCGACCCAGTACGGGTTCTCCGAGGCCTCCTTGGCGTGACGTAAGATGGCTTCGCGGGGGTTGCTGTCATCTGTTTTATCTAAAGCGATGTTCTTCACAATGAATGAAGACAAAGTGCCACCGTGAGCTGCCACTCTACCGCCCCGACCTGTGAGTGAACATCAATACTGACTTAGAGACGCGTTAAAAATCGAATCCGTTGGTGTTATATAGATGCTATGCAGGTTTGTAGTTAGCTAAACACTGACTGTAGCCTTATCGAGGCATCGTGGCCAAATCTATACATATGAGTAATTCTATGGTGACAGAATTACAATCAGAGCAAATTTTTAATAGGTGGCTACAATACGGCCAGATTTTGCTATCATTGATATTCCGTTACCACAGAAGTACACATACAACCCCTGGCAATAATTATGGAATCACCGGCCTCGGAGGATGTTCATTCAGTTGTTTAATTTTGTGGAAAAAAAGCAGATCACAGACATGACACAAAACTAAAGTCATTTAAAATGGCAACTTTCTGGCTTTAAGAAACACTATAAGAAATCAGGAAAAATAATTGTGGCAGTCAGTAACGGTTACTTTGTTAGACCAAGCAGAGGGAAAAAAAAATATGGACTCACTCAATTCTGAGGAAAAAATTATGGAATCACCCTGTAAATTTTCATCCCCAAAACTAACACCTGAATCAAATCAGATCTGCTCGTTAGTCTGCATCTAAAAAGGAGTGATCACACCTTGGAGAGCTGTTGCACCAAGTGGACTGACATGAATCATGGCTCCAACATGAGAGATGTCAATTGAAACAAAGGAGAGGATTATCAAACTCTTAAAAGAGGGTAAATCATCATGCAATGTTGCAAAAGATGTTGGTTGTTCACAGTCAGCTGTGTCTAAAGTCTGGACCAAATATAAACAACATGGGAAGGTTGTTAAAGGCAAACATACTGGTAGACCAAGGAAGACATCAAAGCATCAAGACAGAAAACTTAATGCAATATGTCTCAAAAATCAAAAATGCACAACAAAACAAATGAGGAGCGAATGGGAGGAAACTGGAGTCAACGTCTGTGACTGAACTGTAAGAAACCGCCTAAAGGAAATGGGATTTACATACAGAAAAGCTAAACGAAAGCCATCATTAACACCTAAACAGAAAAAACAAGGTTACAATGGGCTAAGGAAAAGCAATCGTGGACTGTGGATGACTGGATGAAAGTCATATTCAGTGATGAATCTCGAATCTGCATTGGGCAAGGTGATGATGCTGGAACTTTTGTTTGGTGCCGTTCCAATGAGATTTATAAAGATGACTGCCTGAAGAGAACATGTAAATTTCGACAGTCATTGATGATATGGGGCTGCATGTCAGGTAAAGGCACTGGGGAGATGGCTGTCATTACATCATCAATAAATGCACAAGTTTCCGTTGATATTTTGGACACTTTTCTTATCCCATCAATTGAAAGGATGTTTGGGGATGATGAAATCATTTTTCAAGATGGTAATGCATCTTGCCATAGAGCAAAAACTGTGAAAACATTCCTTGCAAAAAGACACATAGGGTCAATGTCATGGCCTGCAAATAATCAATCAATTCAATCAATCAATTTTTTTTTTATATAGCGCCAAATCACAACAAACAGTTGCCCCAATGCGCTTTATATTGTAAGGCAAGGCCACACAATAATTATGTAAAACCCCAACGGTCAAAACGACCCCCTGTGAGCAAGCACTTGGCTACAGTGGGAAGGAAAAACTCCCTTTTAACAGGAAGAAACCTCCAGCAGAACCAGGCTCAGGGAGGGGCAGTCTTCTGCTGGGACTGGTTGGGGCTGAGGGAGAGAACCAGGAAAAAGACATGCTGTGGAGGGGAGCAGAGATCAATCACTAATGATTAAATGCAGAGTGGTACATACAGAGCAAAAAGAGAAAGAAACAGTGCATCATGGGAACCCCCCAGCAGTCTACGTCTATAGCAGCATAACTAAGGGATGGTTCAGGGTCACCTGATCCAGCCCTAACTATAAGCTTTAGCAAAAAGGAAAGTTTTAAGCCTAATCTTAAAAGTAGAGAGGGTGTCTGTCTCCCTGATCTGAATTGGGAGCTGGTTCCACAGGAGAGGAGCCTAAAAGCTGAAGGCTCTGCCTCCCATTCTACTCTTACAAACCCTAGGAACTACAAGTAAGCCTGCAGTCTGAGAGCGAAGCGCTCTATTGGGGTGATATGGTACTATGAGGTCCCTAAGATAAGATGGGACCTGATTATTCAAAACCTTATAAGTAAGAAGAAGAATTTTAAATTCTATTCTAGAATTAACAGGAAGCCAATGAAGAGAGGCCAATATGGGTGAGATATGCTCTCTCCTTCTAGTCCCCGTTAGTACTCTAGCTGCAGCATTTTGAATTAACTGAAGGCTTTTTAGGGAACCTTTAGGACAACCTGATAATAATGAATTACAATAGTCCAGCCTAGAGGAAATAAATGCAAGAATTAGTTTTTCAGCATCACTCTGAGACAAGACCTTTCTAATTTTAGAGATATTGCGTAAATGCAAAAAAGCAGTCCTACATATTTGTTTAATATGCGCTTTGAATGACATATCCTGATCAAAAATGACTCCAAGATTTCTCACAGTATTACTAGAGGTCAGGGTAATGCCATCCAGAGTAAGGATCTGGTTAGACACCATGTTTCTAAGATTTGTGGGGCCAAGTACAATAACTTCAGTTTTATCTGAGTTTAAAAGCAGGAAATTAGAGGTCATCCATGTCTTTATGTCTGTAAGACAATCCTGCAGTTTAGCTAATTGGTGTGTGTCCTCTGGCTTCATGGATAGATAAAGCTGGGTATCATCTGCGTAACAATGAAAATTTAAGCAATACCGTCTAATAATACTGCCTAAGGGAAGCATGTATAAAGTGAATAAAATTGGTCCTAGCACAGAACCTTGTGGAACTCCATAATTAACTTTAGTCTGTGAAGAAGATTCCCCATTTACATGAACAAATTGTAATCTATTAGACAAATATGATTCAAACCACCGCAGCGCAGTGCCTTTAATACCTATGGCATGCTCTAATCTCTGTAATAAAATTTTATGGTCAACAGTATCAAAAGCAGCACTGAGGTCTAACAGAACAAGCACCGAGATGAGTCCACTGTCCGAGGCCATAAGAAGATCATTTGTAACCTTCACTAATGCTGTTTCTGTACTATGATGAATTCTAAAACCTGACTGAAACTGAAAATAAGTAGTCCGGATCTTAATCCAATTGAAAATCTTTGGTGGAAGTTGAAGAAAATGGTCCATGACAAGGCTCCAACCTGCAAAGCTGATCTGGCAACAGTAATCAGAGAAAGTTGGAGCCAGATTGATGAAGAGTACTGTTTGTCACTCATTAAGTCCATGCCTCAGAGACTGCAAGCTGTTATAAAAGCCAGAGGTGGTGCAACAAAATACTAGTGATGTGTTGGAGCGTTCTTTTGTTTTTCATGATTCCATAATTTTTCCTCAGAATTGAGTGATTCCATATTTTTTCCTCTGCTTGGTCTAAAAAAGTAACTGTTACTGACTGCCACAATTTGTTTTCCTGATTTCTTATAGTGTTTCTTAAAGCCAGAAAGTTGCCATTTGAAATGACTTTAGTTTTGTGTCATGTCTGTGATCTGCTTTTTTTCTACAAAATTAAACAACTGAATGAACATCCTCCGAGGCCGGTGATTCCATAATTTTTGCCAGGGGTTGTATATGGTGACAGCTCTTGTCTTGCATTCTATCTCCTCCCTCACTGTAGCTAGACCTGTCGAATGTGTCAACCCTTGGGACATTTTGGTGGTGCTGGGGTGTTCGTGAAAGAGAATTTACTGTACATATAACAGGGGTGGCCAAGTTCGGTCCTCAAGAGCCACCTTCCTGACACTCTTAGTTGTCTCCCTGCTCCAACACACCTGAATCCAATGAAAGACTCATTAAAAGTCTGCTAACGAGTCTTTCATTGGATTCAGGTGTGTTGGAGCAGGGAGACAACTAAGAGTGTCAGGAAGGTGGCTCTCGAGGATCGAACTTGGCCACCCCTGACATATAAGTAAAAAAGCTTCAATGTGAGATCCCTCGTACCCGTGTTGTAGCCCTGCAGTAAAACCAGCATAAACCCAGAGTAGAGAGGATCATGCTTCACCTGAAGTGTACTAGCGTCCTGGGTAGTCTTCAAAACATATGATCCTTTTGAAAAGATAACCTCAAACCAGCTCCAATCTTGTCATAGATACGTGGCATCACACTTTGGAGCCTTCATACTCTTGGAGTATACAGGCCCTGGGGACTGCTGGTGTTGGTGCTTATATCTCCAGTTTCCAAAATGTGAAGCAAATGAGAGTCGACTTGCCCTGGATGAGACACCATTCCGACGCAGATTACTTCGCCAGTCACAGCCAGTAACCAATTACAGTAAGGTGGACTTGGACAACGCACAGACAGATAGCATGAGTGGGGTTTCAACCCAGATATGCACATTGTATCATAAAAGCATATATATGTTTGTTTGTTTTTTTTGTTTAAATTATTAAAATGCAGGAAAAAAAGAATCTAACAGATATTTATATAATATAAAAAAAACAAACATATGAGCTAGAATATAAAAGCATTTTATTATGTCCGCCAAGGATGTAATAAAATCATTGGCGTTTGTTTATTTATTTGTTTGTTTGTCTGCCTGTTAGCAGGATTACGTCAAAACTACTGCACAGATTTTGACAACATTTTCACCACAGATAGATATTAGGACATGAAAGCCTCCATTAAATTTTGAACGTAATCTGGATCCGGATTCTAGATCAAGTTTCACTTTATATAGGCTTTGAAGGATTACTGTTAGCAAGATTACTTCAAAACTACTGCACAGAATTTGATGAAATTTTCACCACAGATGCATATTAGGCCATGAAAGACTCCATTAAATTTAGGAGGTGATCTGGATCCGGATCCTGGATCAAGATTTCACTTTATATAGGCTTTGAAGGATTATGTCAAAACAACTTCACCCATTCACACCAAATTTGCACCACAGATAGATATTATGGCCTAGAAGACTCCACTGAATTTTGGAGGTGATCCGGATCCGGATTGGCGGACATCAGAAATCTCTGATTTCTCTTGTTTTTACTGTTGTGCCACTTTGGTGTTACTGGTTTATTTGATGTTTTAACTTTTTTTGCTTCTGCTTGTAGGAATCCAGACAACCGCCAAAGTTTACCTTACCCTCATGCAACGCCACCTCACAAAGAAGGTAAACAACATAAAGACAGCCTGTCGCGTAAAACCAAAGGCCTGCTATCAAAAAGTCAAACATTTTTATGTTTGTGTCTTTCTTGTAAGCTCTGTATCTCCGCATTGTTTCACATGTATATACAAAGGAGTGACAATCTATAACAGCAAAGTAAACACAAATAAACAGATATACTGAAAAAAAAAAAAAAAATCTTTAAATAACTCCGTATATTTGTGTGGCCTCCCTCGTTGCACTGGACCTTCACATCAAAACTTTTCATTGCCAATATTTCTACATTTCATATTTAAGTCGAGATATATTTTCCCAACTGAGGATTGTTTATTTTTTTATTTTTTTATTTTTTTTTACACAGTTCGGTGAAAACGCCCAAACTTGTAAGCTATGTGGCCCTGAAGAAATCAGCGAAAAGAAAAGCACAAAGCACCAAGGCAACAATAAGACAGCTGGAAAAGAGCAAAGAAGCGAATATTATCTGGCACCTAAGAGTTTTGGATGGGTGACGTCGTATCCGTCATCAGATGTCCTGTAGGTGTGTGTGTGTGTGTGTGTGTGCTCGAGGATAAAAAATAAACAGACGGTGGATGCACTCCAGAGAAACATCACAATGCATCCTTAAATCCCGGCGGTTCAAAAATATGAGGCAACAAGTCTACTGTGAGGTTTTTGTTTTTTTTGTTTTGGTAGGGCACCTGGGAGCAGAGCTGTTAAAGCGCTCGACTTCAGCTCTGTTGTGTAACAACGAACACATCAACAACGCACTTTTACATCTGTGTCGAGCAGAACCAACAATCCAACCAGTTAAGATACTAATCCATTAAAATTTTTCCACTCTCAAGTCACACACACAATACTTTTAGAATATCGTCCTGTGCAAAGGTATCAAACACTCACATATTTGAGTTTAAGTTCCTTTATCAGAATGTCAAGAAAAGATCTTCTTTTGGCTCGCTCCATATGTTCTGTCACACCAACCACCTCGGGACATCTATGAACCTCCGTATCCTCAGCATCCTTCTGTGTTCCTCTGCCCACATCCAAATCATCTCAATCTCGCCTCTCTGACACTCATCACCATCCCAACTGCACTGTCCCGTGGACATGCCCATTCCTGATTCTGTCCATCCTTTTCACTCTCAAGGAAAATCTCACCATCTTCAGCTCTGCCTGTGTTCTTTACTCAGACCCTTCACCTCTAAACCCATTAACATAACATCACTACAGTCTTGTGAATTTGCTGGAAAAGAAGCCTGACGATGTTTGTGCAAAGGCAAGTCGACAAATACAGGATGCATTGCAGTGGCTCAAATCTTACCACACCCACCATACAGTTCAGATCTCACACCCTCCGATTATCTAAAGGGACACTGTCACACTAATGATACAAAGGTGCCAGGAGCTGTGCGTCCTTGGTGCCGAGAGAAGACACCAGATTTCTTCACTGAAGGGATGCAAAAACTTATCCAGCGTTGGCCCAAGTGTGAGGAAAGGGAAGGTGACTACATGGAAAAGTAATGACACTGCCTGATGGAGAACATTCCGAGCTTTAAGCAGATATGCGATTCAAGTGAGCATCTTGTTTGCTATTGAAATAATCGCGTGGGGTAGACCTTTTCAGCCGACTCTCGTATTTAAACTCATCTGTCTTCTCCACCTCACGCGTCACACTGTGCCCCCCCCCCCCCCACCCGTTTGCTCCTTCTCATTCACATATACGGTATGTACTTTGTCTGGTATTTCTCGAGTTTATAAAATTTATTTCGTCCTCATCGACAACTGTCTTTGTGTTGTCAAGTACTAGCAGATTAGATTAGATAGAACTTTGCTGATCCCTAGGGAAGACTCCCTCAGGGAAATTGAGGTTCCAGCAGCACTCTATAGCAGCACACAAGGTAAGAAGCACACAGAATATCAAAAGTGGAAGTAAAAAGAAAAACAGTTTGCAAATATAAATACATAAATATAACTACCAGATATATGGATCAATACTGGTTTGCTGGCTACTACTGTTCCTCTCATTCCCGACTTCTGTGGAATGCTCTCCTGGTCTCGGTGAGACTTTGGGATTCTGTGGAGATTTTTAAGAAAAGACTTAAGACACATCCTTTTACCCAGTCTTATGGCTTGCATCCTTTTTTCATTCTTTTAAGTTCTTTTACTTTTTATTGTGAACTTTTAATTGTGTTTTTTTGATGTTTTAATTTTATTTTACATTGTTTTTTTATTATTTTATATTGTTCTTGAGCTGTTTTTATGTAAGGCGCCTCGTTGGCGCAATATAAATTGAATAAAGTGATATTGAAAATTGTCTTCCTGTTACTCCTCCTCCCTCCGAGTTGTACAGTCTGATGGCCAGAGGGACAAGGCAGTTTTTCAGTCTGTTGGTCCTGCAGTACATGTAAAAGTAAAAAATATATCTTTATTAAAAAAACTTTTTTTTACTATGAATGTTTGGAAATTGAAAATTTGACTTTTTGTTTACCCACCACATTTTCCCACATAAATCTACTTTTGCACAACAGTGATTGTTTCTTAAACCATGCGTGTTCTCATTTCAACCCCAGTCTGACACCACAACTTTACATCTTTGCTTTGAAATCTGCACAAGCAATTTTTCTAGACCACACCTGTGTAATATTTTTGTCAAATATTCTTGACAACTCCTGTCTGTATGAACTCAGTCAAGACAAAACCAACCTAAGTATCAGATGATATTGTATATGACTATGTTATTATATACTGTATATATTCCCAAACTCTTATCACGTTGTTTGATGTACATCACCTGGTCCGGAAACAGGAGGTTCAGGCTTGTGGGACTTCTTGGGGTCGAGCCGGTCCTTTTCCAGCTGCTTGCGTGTACTACGCTGACGAGCCTCTCTGAACATGGGCAGGGCGTGAGCTGGACACACAAAGAACAGACAGTGATGACTTGCAGGTACTTCAAACAGTAACTTCACACAATAACAGATGACCTTTCAACAACTCGCCACAGTCGCCGGCGTCTTTCAGGATCTGTGCACGACACCTCACGGAGTATTTTATAAACAAATACACGTGCACCTGTTCCCCTGCGCCAGCATCTTTCTGCTGTCGTGCACATCGCCATATTCATTATATCGCAGTGTTTAGTCTCAGACAATCGCTCTGTTGCTCTTCACACTTTGGTGAACATGATGACAATAAAAGCCGGCAGCACTTAAAGACACATGAGTGCATGAGTGAATGTGTCCACAAGTAAACGTGAATGAGTGCCCTCGAATGTGTGTGAATAAGAGTGACTTTCTGTGCTCGTGTAAAGTGAGTGTATGCCCTGCTCTTATCTTCACGGCTTACAAAGAGACACTTTAGGAAAGGGTTCAGATGAAGCGATTTTCCATTCAGGAGCCGTGCCGCTGTTCACTGCTAATTCTTCTTCCTCCACGCTACATTAAGCAAAAAGGTACTGCTAACAGATTCCCTCGCTTTTCCCAATGGGCCATCACTTGCTTCCTGACGCCTTCAATTTTCCAGTGCCAGGGCATCAAGTCATCAAGTGCGTCACTCGCCGCTTGTGGCAGCCACATGCCTCTCTATTTCACACCCTGTTGGCATGGCAATGAAATCACATGATGCATATGGAGGCAGTTGGCCAAACAATAAGTCGTGTGTGAATTGGGTCTTGCAGCCGATTGGGGGAAAGTCTTGGCAGCTGTTCTGCTCTTGAAGGTTCATGACTTCAGCGTGGGGGTGAGGAGAGTGATGCACGCGCAAAAGAGATGATGGCCTCGTGTGCCGATGATATGACGGGATGAGTGGGGGGGTGGGAACGAGACCACTTTGTGAGGCGTGTTTGCACTTCTTGACATGTGCACCAGCAGAAGATCACGCCAGCACAAAGTGTCTCCAACGTGATCCTGCGTGACTGGAGGCCACGCTGGTGACACGTGGCATGATGCCCTGCAGAGGCTGATCCACTCATATGGACCGCGCTGCACCAGCTAATGATACTGTGAAAGCCGCTGACAATTTGGGACCATTCTTCCTACTAGGGCAAAGCGAGGTACAGAGCAACACGAGATTTCTTGCTAGATTACACCCAACGGAGCCGTGGTTTTCATGCTGGTGCACTGGTATTAACTAATTTGTCCCATAAACCAGCAAAAAACAAAAAACAAAAACTGGTCTAGAGAGTGATGGTCAGACTACCTCACGTGGTGTGCTCATAAAGCACAAACACTCACAGGGGCAAAGGAAAAAACTAAACTGTAGCTGAGACTGACTGTGGAAATCAGCTGGACTCAGTTTTCACAGGGGATCCAGAGTTTAAACATAGTTTAAAATGAAAATGAAAATGTGGACAGCTGATACATCAAGATGCAAAATAACCCATGTATTACAGACAGAATGCACCACAGTGCATTTCCAGTTAAGAGTCAGCATCAACAGTTTTTAACTTACCTTTAAAAGTACTGCAGGTTGCTGAGACTCTGAATTTGCACGAGACCCACCTCAAAGGGCAGCTGAAACCACTGCATATTACTTGTATGTACTATGGTCAGTGAACAATCTTCATACACAGCTTTATCTCTTCTGTTTGATGATGTGTGTGCCTTGTGCACCGAGCGTACAGGTGTCTTATATGTGAAGACAGGTGACGCTCTGCTTTATGTTGTGACCACAACATACCCATGGCTAATTTGGTGACTTATTCCAGCACCCTGGTTTTTGTTTCTGCTGTACTTTAATAGCAGAAAAGACTATGACATGCCCCCAAAATATTTTTGTCACACATTATAGACTATGTATTTTAAACTGTCAAGATAGGGCCCCTTCTCTCACAGTTGCTGGTCTGAGACTGAGTATGTCTGAAAGTTTTTTAGCACGAGATAACAATCTAGAGAAGACGACTGCAACCAGATGAGTGACAATGAAAAACAGCGAGCATATAAATGAGGTTTGGATTGCATTATGAACATGTTCCTCGTGTCATACTCTCTGGCAAAAGGAGATAAGCTGCTGTAGTTTTAGTTCCTCTATGTTTGTGCATGTGGGTTAACTTTTATATGTATTTCAATGTGATTGAGATGAGCCTCACATGCTTTGTCCTTACACGAGAGTTTGGGGTTTTACTCATGGCAGTAGACTGGTGTCAACATGAAGTTTACATCTGTGTGTTTTCATAGAACCAGAGAGCAGCTCAACACTGATTCAACATTGAAAACACATAAATACACGCCTGCCTTTTCCCCCTTCAGCTTCTTTTTGGCCTTAAAAACACGAGTAGGCACACGTGAAAGTATCTGTGTCACAGATACTTCCACATGTGCCTGCACATAATTTCATGTGTTCCTTTTGTAAGCAGTTTTACCTCTGGAACATATTTGACATCCGCTGTACTCTGCACTTGCAGATGTGCAAAATATAATTTGCTGTTTGATGTCTCTTAATGGAATAAACTACTGGATGGCTTGGAGCAAAAAACAACCCATCCAAAAAAGAAATAGACGATCTAGATTACTTCAGTATTTGTTTATAGAGGAATTGAAGATGAGTGAAATTTTATGCCTTGTACAATCAGCCAAAGATCAACTTTCTTGGAAAGTAGGGATAAAGCAAAATGATATCCAGGCAGAGCTTTTACAGTTGTAGTCTAATTTTTATTTATTCAATAACAATAATAATAAAACCAGTCTGTGGCCTTACGAGAGACTGGCGTCCTGCCCAGGGTGTACCCAACCTCACGCCCTATGACTGACTGCTGGGATAGGCTCCAAGCCCCCCCCCCGCATGACTCTTAGTTGGAGTAAGTGGGTATAGAAACTGGATGGATGGATGGATGGATGAATGGAAAATAATAACCACATCGTAAGTGCTCAGAGAGAACAGCAACGCCAAACGTACCATAAAATGGCCAATTGTCCTAAATAGATTTGATCTTGATCATTGATTGATCCTAAACAAACTCAAACCACTTCTTCTCATCCACAGCCCCAATGTACCGGCCAAATGTGATTAATATTCATATTTAGTGTCTTACAATATCTTGCTAAAACATACATAGTTACCACTAATAATACAAACAACAAAAATATTAAGAATAATAAAAGCTGTGTATAACCTAATAGGATTTTTCCTGAAAAAGAAAGGGCAGCTGCTACAACAACAACAACAAAAAATTAACAGAAAGGAAGAAGCAATAACACACTGATCCAGTTAGCAAAATATGAGGATTTCTAACACAGACAGCAGATCAGAGGTTATAGATGGTAAATGGTCTGCATTTATATCGCACTTTTCCATCTGCATCAGACGCTCAAAGCGCATTACACATCAATGCCTCACATTCACACCAATGTCAGGCTGCTGCCATGCAAGGCGCCCACTGCACACCGGGAGCAACTAGGGGATTAAGGACCTTGCCCAAGGGCTCTTAGTGATTTTCCAGTCAGGCGGGGATTTGAACCGAGGATTCTCTGGTCTCAAACCCAAAGCTTAACCACTAGACCATCACCTCCCCTAGGTCACCATAGCTCACAGCTGGTCTGAAAACTTTCTGTTGACACTGCAATTATTTTTAAAATCCATGCTCACAATTAACACACCTGCTGGCGAGTCATTGCAAACGGTCACACTTACTGCACTGCTGCACATTAAATTCCATAACAGATAAACTGACAGACAGGAGGTTGCTGGGACTCGGTTTAACACACGGCAGGTGTGATTATGTGTGTCTAACGGCTTACTTACGCGTGATGATGTAATCTTGTGTTAGCAACTCCGCATGCTTCTCTTTCCGCTTGTTCTTCACTACACACAGCTTAGCGCCCCTGAAAAAGAGCCAGAATGCTGCTATTCAAAGGTGTCATATGATGGAGAAAGGACGGCATTATTTTCCTCTTTTTAAGACCAGAGATCTCTTAATCCTGGCCTCGGGGACCAGAAGACCTGTACAATTCCCATCACTCTATAAATATGTGGCACTATTGTAGCAATTATTACAATAACGGGTGCAAATGCACAGCTATGTCATCCACTGTTGTAATAAATGTAACATAACTAATGTGACCGCAGATTCTTAGCAAAAATCACTATAGTACATATTTTTTTTAAATAGCAAAAGTCTAATTATATTCCTTTGCCAATATGGAGTAAAATTATTTTCCTTCATGCACATTTTCAGATGGTGTGGTACAACCATATGGTTTCACTTAAATCTACCAAACAGTTGAGAAGGAATTATGTTGTATCATATGATGTTCAAATAAGATGTTGGATTAGAACTATTTTCTATCTTGCACATCTTCATACTGTGTGCAACCATTGCGCGTAGTTTAAGAGGAGGTGCGGTTACAAGATTCCTGGAGAGACACGGTGGCTCCAATATAACCTACACATTTTTGTTTGGGCGAGTTATAACAATGTAATAATCACTACAATAGTGATTGCGTTTCTGATGCAATTTGTGAGACATTGTAATCATTAGGAAAGTGATTATCTGACTAAGAATCTGCTAACAGACTTACCTGTGGAAAGAGGCATTAGTAACATTACTAACATTTATTGCAGCAATAGATGGCTCAGCTGTGCCCTCGCGTATTTCTCATCTGGCTTTCACTTTCTGTTTTTCTGTTTACCATTTGTGATGACAGTTGTGAAATAATTTTGCCCGATATCATCTTTCATTTGACACACAATTCAGCACCAAGCTAACCAAACCTTTATACAGGCTTAAACTGCATTATAACCAGGCATGCACATAACTGGTACTCATGGTGCTTGTGCATGCTAAAAATAAATCATGCACAGCCGAAAACACAAGGACTTCATAGGAGAAAAGCAATGACAGATTGTAGGAAAAGTGTTTCCTCTCTGTGTGCTGTCTGCTGTACATTAATGATTTTTAGCACACACAAGCATGATGAGTACCAGTTATGTGCACCACTGGTTATAACTCGTTCTTTTGGGCTATTTTTTAAGACATCCATTCATCAACATGCACGTTAATGTCTGGTGTAAATATACCTGTGGCTTTTAACTGGGTCATAGTAGACTTTGACTAGTCCATTTCCAGTTCCCACCATTATCTGATTGAGCTTGGGGTGCCACAGGCAGCGGACCACGCTCTGTAAAACACACACACAAACACAAAAGGCACAAAACACAGTTAAATCTCTCTTTGTAGCTGATTTACATGTGAGGAAGGGAAGATAACGGCGCACAGCACTGTGGCTGGGAACAACACTCCTGTGGGTCAGATTTGTGGTTCTCAGCTGACAAAAGTCACATTTTACAAGTATTCCAAGCCTGTGAGTGAGGCAGGTTGGTTGTGGTACAGTGGGGATCCGTCCCCGTGTGCTCTGCTGTGCTGGTTGACTATATTTGGTTGTTAGGATGAGGGCTGGATCCTTCAGTCTGTGTGTGACAGATGGCGCTGTGCCAATAGGCAAATGTGACCACATTTATCCAGAGGTGTGTGTGTGTGAGAGAGAGAGAGAGAGACACAGATGCAGTTGTTCTGTAGTGATGAAGACCCTCTGTTCATTTTGTCATGTAAGGGCTGTACACTATACGTGTTTGAGGTGTGACAGATTGTTCACACACTCTGTGATCACATGTACACGTTTTTACTACCAACAGCAATCTATTATTCTATCCTACCAAGTGGAGACTTCTGTTTCTGGTCATTAAAAAAAAACAAAAAACAGAAGATTTACCTTTAATGCATTATTCCATACTATTACTGCAAATGTGCTTTAATTTTTTTTTTTAATTCTAACAGGGGACTTCAATCTTTGTCTGATCTCTGCCTATCAAAGTGGGTCCTCCACATACTGCACTGGAAGTGTCTGTGAAAATCAAAGTGTATTAACACACGTCTTGTACTGTAATGAATATAAGGCTGCAGAAATTTGTAATAAGAGTGAGACTGTGTATCTGGATCAGAGAATGCGATCTGTGTGTGTGTGTGTGTTGCAGTGGGTGGGGGGGGTGCGCATAAGGACAGGCGTGGAGGATGGGGGTGGGTACAACTATGACTGACGGTGAAAAGCTGCTTAACGCACAGCTGTTCAGCTCCCCGATAGGATACCCATGCAAGGAGTCTCAATCACACAAACATGTGCAAGGACAGACTAGTACACATACTCGAGTAGTGATGCACACTCGGACACATGCCTGAGTGCACATCCACAGTGCACGATCAGGGCAGTAGCTCTGTGGCAGTATATCATGGGATAGACAAGGGCTCGTGTGCTCAAACCAGATACTGCCCTGGGAGATCTGGGGTATACTTAGTCCTTCTTACAGCTTTGTCCTCTGTCTATGTCCTTGATCTGTCTCTCCATCGTCTTTGTGTCCGTGTCTCTGTGTTTTGCTGTCATTTTCATCCTCATTTGTCTCTTTGGTTTATCATGTTTATCCCCTGGTTTTGCATTCGAGTCACTTTTGTGTTCCACGTTACTTTTCTGCTTTTGTTCCTTGATTTAGTTCTTGGTTATTGTACAGTTCTGATTATAGTTTGATTATTGATTGCCTCTTTTTAAGTGTTAGTTCTTCATGTTAGTTTTCCATATGTTGCACTTTGCACACTTTTGAGTTCCATGGTTGTTTTTGCTTTTGTGTACTTGGTTTTGTGAGTCCTACATCCTTGGTTATGTTTTATTATTAGGTTTTATTTCTAATCACCTTCAGATGTCTGATTAGGTTTTTTTTGTCACCTTCTGTTTGTTTGGTTGTCACGTGTGTCTTTTGTTCTGGCTCCCTTAGTTTGCACACCTGTTGTTTATTAGTTCGTCAGTATTTAAGCACTCACTTGCTCTCTGTTAGTTGTCAGATTCTCGCATTGTCTGTAAGTATATTTATGGTTTCAGCTATTTACCCAATGTCAACAAACCCGTTTTGTTTAGTGTTACTTTCCATGCATTTTCACTGTTTTGTGCCACCTCCGTCTTTGGATTTACTTTTTGCGCTCATTTAGCCTCATGAACTTGTTGGAATGTTTGCACATTTCTTGGACAATAAATCACCTGGGTTTGGACATCACCTGTTTGATCACCGTCTGCAATTTTGGGTTCATTACAACAGCTTACCACAACACAAACATTATACACACACATCACCAACATTATTAAATGGAAAATTAGATCAAGAAGTGGCAGTGGCTTTGGTGGACACCCCACCAAGGCTTTGGAAATGATCGAAACTTTAAAAAAAAAAAAGAAGCTCTTTTCAAGCTATGTGCAACTTCAAAACCATAACACAGAAGGAAGACGTGTCAGCCTCATTCACAGTCATACAAAATCCTTTCTGCAGGGTTGTGTGGATTTGTGATTATTTGAGATTCATAACTTAACTGCTGTTAATCAGAAAATAGCAACTCATGTCTCTGATTTAGTACATTTCTACACTAAAACGGTGTCTCTATCACTAACAGTGACATCTGTTTCTACTTTCTCAGCATCCACCAACCATCCAGCAGGTGGCAGACACATCTATCAGACATTATATAAGCAAACCAAAGTTGCTTTTTGGATTAATGTGGTCCAACAAGGTTCACCAAATTTTAATGTATTTATGAGCAGGGGCGCCGACAGGAATTTTGGGCCCTATGAAAAGAAATCGTACTGGGCCACCCCCACATTATTTTGTCAGTATTATAATTTTATTAGGGGCATCTCTGGACCCCTAGAATCCTTCTCCTTATTCTCCCCTATTTGGCACCCTGTTTATGAGCACTTGTTTATTATCTGGAAAGCATCTTTCATACAAAAAATTTAGCTCAAAGTGCTGTATACCAACATAAATCATTTAAAACAAATGAAAGAATTAAAATAAGAACACATTTTCAATTTTCCAAAAGGCTCCCAACAATACCTAACTATTTCAAAAAGAAATGAGATAAAATAAAAAACACATTTTAAACATCAGAAGGCGATTAAGATGGCAGATGATGAGAAAGAATATAATAAAGTTCCATCAAATAAAATGATAAAGTGATTAAAAGTTTAGCACTAACAAATACAGTTTTACCTGTGATCTTGAAAGCACAAAAGATACAAGACAGTCCAATTTGTAGGACTGTTTTCAACAATTTTGAACCTCATACACCAATATGTGAAAGTGGTCATGTGGTGAAAGCATCCTCATAAAATCCGAGTTCCTTGTCAACTTAATCTGGCAACACCCTGTTTGTAATGTTTATCATTTTAATTATTTGATCAACACATATTTCCTACTTACAGATAAATGAAGTGTTTGCCGCTTCCCAATCTGAACCTGATTTGAAAGTATATATCACCAGAGTGGTACTTTTTTTAAAACTAACCAATATTCTTAAGTTTATCTGAATTGATATTAATCCAGAAAAGAGCAGATCAGCACAGATGTCAGGAAAACAAACAAAAAAACTGTGAAAAATCTGTTGTGTTCGTTGTCATGCCAAATGCTATTCACAGCTGCCAACGTGTATCAGCAAATACAGTGCACATCCCAAATGGCTCAAAGCTGAATGCATCGACTTCACTGTAAATGCAAGTTCAACCCAGTCTGTCAGGGTTGTTAGGCAATGCAACGATCCCCCGAGGACACGACAGAAATTCTGTTCCACGCAACAGGTACAATTAAAGTTAGAGAAATTCACACAGTGCAATGTATATTGTGTACTATAGATCAGCTCAACATGAGACACTTAACAAGCACCGCGGGGTAACTGCAGTTCAGTTAAAAAGCCCATTTAAATAAATTCACTTCACAGTTATTGCTTTCATCACTTGTCTTTCATTTTTGTCTGTCTTCGTGTTGTTTTGGTGGTCGGTCCCTCCTGACAGAAGTTGTCAGTCGGCTTTGAGTAGGATGTTGTAGGGTGATCGGGAAGGGCGGATGGGGGTCACACACGCACACCACATTCACTCACGCACTACATACCTTCTGTCCTGCAAGAATAAATTGCATATATGTGTATTAATGTTCAGAAATGGTTCTGCCAATGTGCCATTTATCATTACTATATATGCAGACAGGGGAAAAAAAAAACAAAAAACAAAATAATATATATATATATTTAAAGCCTCCTCACAACCAAATAAATCAAACTATCAGCAGCCAAACAAATCCAAAAGAAACAACACAACTGCTCTTCTGGGTCCACCTCAGATGATTCCACTGAGACGTCCACAGTCAGGCTCAGTCTAGTAAAACAGTAAGACTGCAATCCAGCTATTCAGAGCAGCGAGTTTAGGAAACCCTGTTTCTGCTTCGTGTCCACAAAATGACATTACATCACAGAGATGGAAACCTCAAACAGACTGTTCTCCAGTAGCAGCCGCCTTCTACGTCCATTCGCATTAAAACTATGATAAACGCCCATTACCTACGCCGATTATGAAATCATTATGGAGCACTAATGCGACAATACTCACAGCCATATCCTTTGTTTTATTTGCAAGAAAGTTTATTCGAATGTGTTTAGCTACTGTCAAACTGAGCTACAAAGGTCAGCTAAGTGCTGGAGAGACAATGATAATTTGAGTTTCAGCTACATACAGCTCCCATACTGCCAAGAAAGTGTAATTGGTCTTACTGGAACAATTGGTTTTTACAACTGGCAGGACTTACTGGCAAGATGTGCAACACAAAGCTCTGAACGCCTTTCCAGCTTTCATTGTTGCCTGATTATAGTGAGGTTAAAAGACAAAGCATTGGTATCAAAGGCATCCTAAGAGCACAGCACAGACCGTGACAGCTCACTGTTTCAGGGTTGTACTCATACTAGGTCTGGTTGTCTTTTACCATGTCAGGGTATGATTGCCCCACACTTGCAGTGCATGCTGCAGGAGCTAACACATTTACTACAGCACAAGCTGATTTCTGTTTTGAGCAACAGCATGTGCCCTCACAAAATTGCCAGATCACTGCAACAAAACCAGCCAAACAGACAGTAAACACCAGCCCAGCAACAATAAAAGGCCTGACACACACACACACACACAAAAAAAAACATCTTAGGACCAGAAATGGGAAAAAAAAACCAAAAACATTAGAAGTGCTCACAGGCAACAGTACGTATAGTTTGCAATACTTGAAAAGTAGCCAATTCTGCAGAAAATCACAGACTTGGCAACACAACTCCCACACCACAACAATGGAGTTTGAAACATTATTGACTTGTGAGCTATTCTAAAACTTTTTTCCAGCCTTAATGGCCTCTCGGATACCTGGCACGATGAATTAAGCAAGATCATTTCAATTTATTTAGTTCATATAGCGCTAAATCACAGAAAAGTTGCCTCAAGGCGCTTCACACAGGTAAGGTCAAACCTTACCAACCCCTAGAGCAAGCACACAGGCGACAGTGGTAAGGAAAAACTCCCTCTGATGATACTGAGGAAGAAACCTCAAACAGACCAGACTGAAAGGGGTGACCCACTGCTTAGGCCATTCTACCAAAAAGGTTTACAATACAGTACATAACACAACAACAACTCTCATCAGTTGTTGTTGTGTTATATTCTGTAGGACATAACAACAGTCATGCTGCAGATTTTTATGGACGCAGCAGATGAGGAAGAAATATTTTGGAGCTTTGCTCACCAACAAGATTCAAGTTCATCAATAAGGTAAGAAACCAGACGAGTAACTCAAATGCTCTTGAATGAAATGAAGTCTGTATTACGTAGCAAAGTAGTATTAATAATACTCATTATGACTGTTAAATGGAACAGTCTAATTAAACAAAATGTACCTTTGGGGGTGGGGGCTCAAGTGTGCTTAGGCACTGCATAGATGTCCTGTTGTGAATATGCCCTAAGAGCCATCAAGCAGAACATAATTTTGCAGCATGAGTTCTGATTGAGAAAGTGATCGAATAATGATGTTCCAACTACGATCTCTAAAGCTGCTGGCTGAGTTTGGCGCAGAGTTTTCCTGAGCTACAACTTGGTGTGGCCAGTGTGCCACCCTGGTCAGGTCGCTGGGCATAGATGAGCACAATTTGGGAAAGCTTTGCCAAACTTGTGCCGGGTTTTAAACATGTTCACAATTTTATGGCTGCACAGAAGGGCCTCCAGTGGTGTTGGCGACCCAGAGTTCAGCGTAAGGCGTGTTTACGTGCAACTACATCGAAAAGAATACAGGCAATAGTGGCAGCACCTCATAGTTTAGAAACATTCATCTATCCATCATCTATACCAGTTTAACTTGTTTGAAGGTTGTGAACACTCCTTCATAAAAGTGCAAAAAAGCAGTACAGCCAAAATTCTCAACACCAAGTTACTGTTTTTGATTTGAAATTTTGCATGTCCATGTCTACCAATTAAACAATGCCACGGGGTATCTTTGATTCCTGGGTTGCATTGATTGCATTTAACTAATTCTGACGGGATGAAGTGATACTTTTTGCAATGTAAAGGAAATATGACTGCAGACAACATAGGGAATTTCCGCCAGTAGAAGACACACATTCACGCAAAGTCCAACACCACTGTAAGTTTTACAAAGTCTAAACTTGAATTCCTGCCAAACACTCCGTTGTTTCTAAGTCAGCAGGTTCTCACCTGATTCCTACCCTTTTGATGGACTAAGATAATCTTTAGAGTGAAGTATTTACCCAAAGGACCTAAAACAGTCTCCACTCCCGAGCGGACCCGAGAATCCAGGTCTAGGGTTATGTAGTGTTTAGTTAGAAATGATTGGTGGCCCTTCCTTTCACTCGTCTGCCTGGTACACCACTTTATAAAGACTGCACTTAAATTCTTGGGCCATCAGAGGGGCAGACGGCCGATGTAAACATAGTAAATAGCACATCCATCAGGTTCACTGAGTGCAGGCCATCCAGAAACAAGTGGTCTGCTACTAAACATTTTTGTCACATCAAAACAATTTTACACAAAAAGATCATTAATAATACTTGGGATGTGCAGCTGAGATAATGCAGTAGGAAGTGGGGTTAAATACAGAGACTAATTACAAAAAAACAAAAAATAATCTGTATGATTCAAGAAAACGGAAACGTATTGATCACAACAACAACAATAATAATAACAAGAGCAATCAGAGATTTCTGACGTGTGCCAATCTGGATCCGGATCACCTCCAAAATTCAGTGGAGTCTTCCAGGCCCTAATATCTATCTGTGGTGCGAATTTGGCAAGAATCCGTGAAGTTGTTTTGAAGTAATCCTTCCAAGCCTATATAAAGGAAAATCTTGAGCCAGAATCCGAATCATCTCCAAACTTTTATGGAGTCTTCCATAGCCTAATATGTATCCGTGGTGAAAATTTGATGAGAATCCGTGAAGTAGTTTTGACGTAATCCTTCAAAGCCTATATAAAGTGAAATTTGATCCACAATCTGGATCTGGATATGGATCCAGACCCCCTCCAAAATTTAATGGAGTCTTCCATGGCCTAATATGTATCTTTGTTGAAAAAGTCTTCAAAATCTGTGCTGCAGTTTTGATGTAATCCTTCAAAGCCTATACAAAGTGAAACTTGATCCAGAATATGTATCGGGATCACCTCCAAAATTTAATGGAGTCTTCCATGGCCTAATACGTATCTGTATTGAAAATTTCATCAAAATCCGTGCAGTAGTTTTGATGTAATCCTGCAACAAGAATCCTTCAAAGGCTATAAAAAGTGAAATTTGATCCAGAATCAGGATCCAGATCACCTCCAAAATGTAATGGATTCTTCCATAGCCTAATACGTAACTGTGGTGAAAATATCATCAAAATCCGGGCAGTAGTTTTGATCTAATCCTGCTAACAGACAGACAGACAAATAAATAAAAAAATGCAGATGATTTTATTACACCCTTGGCGGACGTAATAATAATAAATGTTTGTAATCAAAGTGATCAGGTTAGGTAAGATGCAAGTCCCATAGACCCTGAGGCCCATCAGACCAGCGTTTAAACCTGGATTTTGGAGTCTGAAGTGGTTAAGAATTGACAACTCTCCCTGGATGAGATGCCAGTCCACTGTTGGTTACTTGTCCAGCAAGGCCAGTACCCTGGTACAGCTGGGTGGACCTTGTACAATGTCTTGTCGAAGGACACAACACAGATAGCCTGATGCAAACACCTAGAAATCAAACCCCATTCTATATACTGGAGAATAGGTCAGGAATAACTCAAATTAGATCAGAACCAATTTTAACCATCTAGTCTAAAGCTGAGAAACATTAAAAAAAGAAGAGTCCAGGATATTTTATGATGGAACTGCAATTTGTTTTCATGAATAGCAAACAGTAAATATGTGCCAGGAGGAAAATATATTTCAGATATCATATAGTGGTAGTATCATTGTAGGTATAATCGTTAGACACATATACTCAACAAAAATATAAACGCAACACTTTTGGTTTTGCTCCCATTTTGTATGAGATGAACTCAAAGATCTAAAACTTTTTCCACATACACAATATCACCATTTCCCTCAAATATTGTTCACAAACCAGTCTAAATCTGTGATAGTGAGCACTTCTCCTTTGCTGAGATAACCCATCCCACCTCACAGGTGTGCCATATCAAGATGCTGATTAGACACCATGATTAGTGCACAGGTGTGCTTTAGACTGTCCACAATAAAAGGCCACTCTGAAAGGTGCAGTTTTATCACACAGCACAATGCCACAGATGTCGCAAGATTTGAGGGAGCGTGCAATTGGCATGCTGACAGCAGGAATGTCAACCAGAGCTGTTGCTCGTGTATTGAATGTTCATTTCTCTACCATAAGCCATCTTCAAAGGCGTTTCAGAGAATTTGGCAGTACATCCAACCAGCCTCACAACCGCAGACCACGTGTAACCACACCAGCCCAGGACCTTCACATCCAGCATGTTCACCTCCAAGATCGTCTGAGACCAGCCACTCGGACAGCTGCTGAAACAATCGGTTTGCATAACCAAAGAATTTCTGCAGAAACTGTCAGAAACCGTCTCAGGGAAGCTCATCTGCATGCTCGTCATCGTCATCGGGGTCTCGACCTGACTCCAGTTCGTCGTCGTAACCGACTTGAGTGGGCAAATGCTCACATTCGCTGGCGTTTGGCACGTTGGAGAGGTGTTCTCTTCAACTCTATGCGAAGGAGATGTGTTGCAGTGCATGAGGCAAATGGTGGTCACACCAGATACTGACTGGTATCCCCCCTCAATAAAACAAAACTGCACCTTTCAGAGTGGCCTTTTATTGTGGGCAGTCTAAGGCACACCTGTGCACTAATCATGGTGTCTAATCAGCATCTTGATATGGCACACCTGTGAGGTGGGATGGATTATCTCAGCAAAGGAGAAGTGCTCACTATCAGATTTAGACTGGTTTGTGAACAATATTTGAGGGAAATGGTGATATTGTGTATGTGGAAAAAGTTTTAGATCTTTGAGTTCATCTCATACAAAATGGGAGCAAAACCAAAAGTGTTGCGTTTATATTTTTGTTGAGTACTTGTAAATGTAATAACTTAAGATCAAGACATGCCCAGATACTTTATACAACCCCAATTCCAATGAAGTTGGGACGTTGTGTAAAATGTAAATAAAAACAGAATACAATGACTTGCAAATCCTCTTCAACCTATATTCAATTGAATACACCACAAAGACAAGATATTTAATGTTCAAACTGATAATCTTTGTTGTTTTTGTGCAAATATTTGGTCATTTTGAAATGGATGCCTGCAACATGTGTCAAAAAAGCTGGGATGGGCCAACAAAAGACTGGGAAAGTTGATGAATGCTCAAAGAACACCTAATTGAAAACAGGTGAGTGTCATGATTGGGTATAAAAGGAGCATCCCCAAAAGGCTCAGCCATTCACAAGCAAAGATGGGGTGAGGATCACCACTTTGTGAACAACTGCGTGAAAAAAAAGTCTAACAGTTTAAGAACAATGTTTCTCAATGTTCAATGTGCAATTTAGGGATTCCATCATCTACAGTCCATAATATAATCAGAAGATTCAGAGAATCTGGAGAACTTTCTACATGTAAGTGGCAAGGCCGAAAACCAACATTGAATGCCCGTGACCTTTGATCCCTCAGGCGGCACTGCATTAAAAACTGACATCATTGTGTAAAGGATCTTACCGCATGGGCTCAGGAACACTTCAGAAAACCATTGTCAGTTAACACAGTTCGTCGCTACATCTACAAGTGCAAGTTAAAACTCAACCATGCAACGAGAAAGCCATACATCAACAACATCCAGAAACACCACGAAGCTCATTTGAAATAGACAGACACCAAGTGGAAAAGTGTGCTGTGGTCTGATGAGATCACATTTCAAATTGCTTTTGGAAATCATGGACGTTGTGTCCTCCAGACAAAAGAGGAAAAGGACCATCCAGATTGTTACCCGTGCAAAGTTCAAAAGCCAGCATCTGTGATGGTATGAGGTGGGGGGGTGTTAGTGCCCATGGCATGGGCAACTTACACATCTGTGATGGCACCATCAGTGCTGAAAGGTACATCCAGGTTTTGCCATCCAAGCAATGTGTTTTTCAGGGACGTCCCTGCTTATTTCAGCAAGACAATGCCAAGCCACATTCTGCACGTGTTACAACAGCGTAGCTACGTAGTAAAACAGTACGGGTACTAGACTGACCTGCCCGCAGTACAGACCTGTCACCCACTGAAAATGCGCAGCGTATTATGAAGCGCAAAATACGACAACAGAGGCCCCGGACTGTTGAACAACTGAAGTCATACATCAAGCAAGAACAGGAAAGAATTCCACCTACAAAGCTTCAACAATTAGTGTCCTCAGTTCCCAAATGCTTATTGGGTGTTGTTAGAAGGAAAGGCAGCTTTTTTGAAACGTGTTGCAGGCATCTGTTTCAAAATGAGCACATATTTGCACAAAAACAAAGTTTATCAGTTTGAACATTAAGTATCTTGTGTTTGTGGTGTATTCAATTGGTGGTGGAGGGTGGACTTTTTTCTGGTTCCGGAGCACAGCGGTGTTCTGCTGTATCTGTTAGCTGTTTGAACTGAGCTGTTTGAGTTCTTTGAATTAACAGTCTTTTTCAAGACTTTTTTACTTTTTTTTTACTTTTTCACCGTGCTCCAACGCCTAAAGAAGACCTCTAACGGTCGAAGCATCGCGACGGAGCTCTTTTATCAGCTAACCTTCATCAGCGTTGGCAAGCTAACTAGCTTGCTAACGCTTTCGTTTTTATTTTTATTTTTTAGCACTGTTGTCGTGCTGCTCCACAGCCTGCCTAGTGGATTTTTATTTTATTTTAGCACTGTTGTCGTGCGTTACCTGTGCTGCTCCACAGCCTGTTCAGTGGATTTTTATTGTATTTTTTGGCGCTGTTGTCGTGCGTTGCCTGTGCTGCTCCACAGCCTGTTCAGTGGATTTTATTTTATTTTAGCACTGTTGTCGTGCGTTACCTGTGCTGCTCCACAGCCTGTCCAGTGGATTTTTATTTTATTTTATTTTTTACCACTGTTGTCGTGTGTTACCTGTGCTGCTCCACAGCCTGTCCAGTGGATTTTTATTTTATTTTTAGCACTGTTGTCGTGTGTTACCTGTGCTGCTCCACAGCCTGTTCAGTGGATTTTTATTTTATTTTTTAGCACTGTTGTCGTGCGTTACCTGTGCTGTTCCACAGCCTGTCCAGTGGATTTTTATTTTATTTTTTACCACTGTTGTCGTGTGTTACCTGTGCTGCTCCACAGCCTGTTCAGTGGATTTTTGTTTTGTTTTTTTAGCACTGTTGTCGTGTGTTACCTGTGCTGCTCCACAGCCTGTCTAGTGGATTTTTATTTTATTTTTTACCACTGTTGTCGTGTGTTACCTGTGCTGCTCCGCAGCCTGTCCAGTGGATTTTTATTTTATTATTATTATTTTTTATTTTTTTTTATTTTTTTATTTTTTTTTTAGCACTGTTGTCGTGCGTTACCTGTGCTGCTCCACAGCCTGTCCAGTGGATTTTTATTTTATTTTTTACCACTGTTGTCGTGCGTTACCTGTGCTGCTCCACAGCCTGTCCAGTGGATTTTGATTTTTATTTTATTTTTTTGGGCGCTGTTGTCGTGCGTTACCTGTGCTGCTCCACAGCCTGTCCAGTGGATTTTTATTTAGCGCTGTTGTCGTGCGTTACCTGTGCTGTTCCACAGCCTGTCTAGTGGATTTTTATTTTGTTTTAGCACTGTTGTCGTGCGTTGCCTGTGCTGCTCCACAGCCTGTCCAGTGGATTTTTATTTTTATTTTATTTTATTTTTTAGCACTGTTGTTGTGCGTTACCTGTGCTGCTCCACAGCCTGTCCAGTGGATTTTTATTTTGTTTTAGCACTGTTGTTGTGCGTTACCTGTGCTGCTCCACAGCCTGTCTAGTGGATTTTTATTTTGTTTTAGCACTGTTGTCGTGCGTTACCTGTGCTGCTCCACAGCCTGTCTAGTGGATTTTTATTTTGTTTTAGCACTGTTGTTGTGTGTTACCTGTGCTGCTCCACAGCCTGTCTAGTGGATTTTTATTTTGTTTTAGCACTGTTGTTGTGCGTTACCTGTGCTGCTCCACAGCCTGTCTAGTGGATTTCTATTTTGTTTTAGCACTGTTGTCGTGCGTTACCTGTGCTGCTCCACAGCCTGTCTAGTGGATTTTTTTTTTTTGTTTTAGCACTGTTGTCGTGCGTTGCCTGTGCTGCTCCACAGCCTGTCCAGAGAATTTTTATTTTTATTTTATTTTATTTTTTAGCACTGTTGTTGTGCGTTACCTGTGCTGCTCCACAGCCTGTCCAGTGGATTTTTATTTTTATTTTATTTTTTAGCACTGTTGTTGTGCATTACCTGTGCTGCTCCACAGCCTGTCTAGTGGATTTTTATTTTATTTTAGCACTGTTGTCGTGCGTTACCTGTGCTGCTCCACAGCCTGTCTAGTGGATTTTTATTTTGTTTTAGCACTGTTGTCGTGCGTTGCCTGTGCTGCTCCACAGCCTGTCCAGTGGATTTTGATTTTGATTTTATTTTTTTTTGGCACTGTTGTCGTGTGTTACCTGTGCTGCTCCACAGCCTGTCTAGTGGATTTTTATTTATTTTTTACCACTGTTGTCGTGTGTTACCTGTGCTGCTCCGCAGCCTGTCCAGTGGATTTTTATTTTATTATTTTATTTTATTTATTTATTTATTTTTATTTTTTTAGCGCTGTTGTCGTGCGTTACCTGTGCTGCTCCACAGCCTGTCCAGTGGATTTTTATTTTATTTTTTAGCACTGTTGTCGTGCGTTACCTGTGCTGCTCCACAGCCTGTCCAGTGGATTTTTATTTTATTTTTTAGCACTGTTGTCGTGCGTTACCTGTGCTGCTCCACAGCCTGTCCAGTGGATTTTGATTTTTATTTTATTTTTTTGGGCGCTGTTGTCATGCGTTACCTGTGCTGCTCCACAGCCTGTCCAGTGGATTTTTATTTACCGCTGTTGTCGTGCGTTACCTGTGCTGCTCCACAGCCTGTCTAGTGTCGGATTCCCTGTTTGGGAATCCGCTAGCTTAGCGTAGCTACTAGCTCTTAGCCGTTTTAGCATGGCGGCTTCTCCTGTCTCTCCCGTACTTTTCTGCTCTGGGTGTGAAATGTTTAGTTATTCCTCGGCCTCTTTTAGCAGTAACGGTACATGTAATAAGTGCAGCTTATTCGTAGCTTTGGAGGCCAGGCTGGGCGAATTGGAGGCTCGGCTCCGCACCGTGGAAAATTCTACAGCTAGCCAGGCCCCTGTAGTCGGTGCGGACCAAGGTAGCTTAGCCGCCGTTAGTTCCCCCCTGGCAGACCCCGTGCAGTCGGGAAGGCAGGCTGACTGGGTGACTGTGAGGAGGAAGCGTAGCCCTAAACAGAAGCCCCGTGTACACCGTCAACCCGTTCACATCTCTAACCGTTTTTCCCCACTCGACGATACACTCGCCGAGGATCAAACTCTGGTTATTGGCGACTCTGTTTTGAGAAATGTGAAGTTAGCGACACCAGCAACCATTGTCAATTGTCTTCCGGGGGCCAGAGCAGGCGACATCGAAGGACATTTGAAATTGCTGGCTAAGGCTAAGCGTAAATTTGGTAAGATTGTAATTCACGTCGGCAGTAATGACACTCGGTTACGCCAATCGGAGGTCACTAAAATTAACATTGAATCGGTGTGTAACTTTGCAAAAACAATGTCGGACTCTGTTGTTTTCTCTGGGCCCCTCCCCAATCAGACCGGGAGTGACATGTTTAGCCGCATGTTCTCCTTGAATTGCTGGCTGTCTGAGTGGTGTCCAAAAAATGAGGTGGGCTTCATTGATAATTGGCAAAGCTTCTGGGGAAAACCTGGTCTTGTTAGGAGAGACGGCATCCATCCCACTTTAGAGGGAGCAGCTCTCATTTCTAGAAATCTGGCCAATTTTTTGGGATCCTCCAAACTGTGACTGTCTAGCGTTGGGACCAGGAGGCAGAGCTGTGGTCTTATACACCTCTCTGCAGCTTCTCTCCCCCTGCCATCCCCCTATTACCCCATCCCCGTAGAGACGGTGCCTGCTCCCAGACCACCAATAACTAGCAAAAATCTATTTAAGCATAAAAATTCAAAAAGAAAAAATAATATAGCACCTTCAATTGCACCACAGACTAAAACAGTTAAATGTGGTCTATTAAACATTAGGTCTCTTTCTTCTAAGTCCCTGTTGGTAAATGATATAATAATTGATCAACGTATTGATTTATTCTGCCTAACAGAAACTTGGTTACAGCAGGATGAATATGTTAGTTTAAATGAGTCAACACCCCCGAGTCACACTAACTGTCAGAATGCTCGTAGCACGGGCCGGGGCGGAGGATTAGCAGCAATCTTCCATTCCAGCTTATTAATTAATCAAAAACCTAGACAGAGCTTTAATTCATTTGAAAGCTTGTCTCTTAGTCTTGTCCATCCAAATTGGAAGTCCCAAAAACCAGTTTTATTTGTTATTACCTATCGTCCACCTGGTCGTTACTGTGAGTTTCTCTGTGAATTTTCAGACCTTTTGTCTGACTTAGTGCTTAGCTCAGATAAGATAATTATAGTGGGCGATTTTAACATCCACACAGATGCTGAGAATGACAGCCTCAACACTGCATTTAATCTATTATTAGACTCTATCGGCTTTGCTCAAAAAGTAAATGAGTCCACCCACCACTTTAATCATATTTTAGATCTTGTTCTGACTTATGGTATGGAAATAGAAGACTTAACAGTATTCCCTGAAAACTCCCTTTTGTCTGATCATTTTTTAATAACATTTACATTTACCCTGATGGACTACCCTGCAGTGGGGAATAAGTTTCATTACACTAGAAGTCTTTCAGAAAGCGCTGTAACTAGGTTTAAGGATATGATTCCTTCTTTATGTTCTCTAATGTCATATACCAACACAGAGCAGAGTAGCTACCTAAACTCTGTAAGGGAGTTAGAGTATCTTGTCAATAGTTTTACATCCTCATTGAAGACAACTTTGGATGCTGTAGCTCCTCTGAAAAAGAGAGCTTTAAATCAGAAGTGTCTGACTCCGTGGTATAACTCACAAACTCGTAGCTTAAAGCAGATAACCCGTAAGTTGGAGAGGAAATGGCGTCTCACTAATTTAGAAGATCTTCACTTAGCCTGGAAAAAGAGTTTGTTGCTCTATAAGAAAGCCCTTCGTGAAGCTAGGACATCTTTCTACTCATCACTAATTGAAGAAAATAAGAACAACCCCAGGTTTCTTTTCAGCACTGTAGCCAGGCTGACAAAGAGTCAGAGCTCTATTGAGCTGAGTATTCCATTAACTTTAACTAGTAATGACTTCATGACTTTCTTTGCTAACAAAATTTTGACTATTAGAGAAAAAATTACTCATAACCATCCCAAAGATGTATCGTTATCTTTGGCTGCTTTCAGTGATGCCGGTATTTGGTTAGACTCTTTCTCTCCGATTGTTCTGTCTGAGTTATTTTCATTAGTTACTTCATCCAAACCATCAACATGCTTATTAGACCCCATTCCTGCCAGGCTGCTCAAGGAAGTCCTACCATTATTTAATGCTTCAATCTTAAATATGATCAATCTATCTTTGTTAGTTGGTTATGTACCACAGGCCTTTAAGGTGGCAGTAATTAAACCATTACTTAAAAAGCCATCACTTGACCCAGCTATCTTAGCTAATTATAGGCCAATCTCCAACCTTCCTTTTCTCTCAAAGATTCTTGAGAGGGTCGTTGTAAAACAGCTAACTGATCACCTGCAGAGGAATGGTCTATTTGAAGAGTTTCAGTCAGGTTTTAGAATTCATCATAGTACAGAAACAGCATTAGTGAAGGTTACAAATGATCTTCTTATGGCTTCGGACAGTGGACTTATCTCTGTGCTTGTTCTGTTGGACCTCAGTGCTGCTTTTGATACTGTTGACCATAAAATTTTATTACAGAGATTAGAGCATGTCATAGGTATTAAAGGCATTGCGCTGCGGTGGTTTGAATCATATTTGTCTAATAGATTACAGTTTGTTCATGTAAATGGGGAATCTTCTTCACAGACTAAAGTTAATTATGGAGTTCCACAAGGTTCTGTGCTAGGACCAATTTTATTCACTTTATACATGCTTCCCTTGGGCAGTATTATTAGACGGTATTGCTTAAATTTTCATTGTTACGCAGATGATACCCAGCTTTATCTATCCATGAAGCCAGAGGATACGCACCAATTAGCTAAACTGCAGGATTGTCTTACAGACATAAAGACATGGATGACCTCTAATTTCCTGCTTTTAAACTCAGATAAAACTGAAGTTATTGTACTTGGCCCCACAAATCTTAGAAGCATGGTGTCTAACCAGATCGTTACTCTGGATGGCATTTCCCTGATCTCTAGTAATACTGTGAGAAATCTTGGAGTTATTTTTGATCAGGATATGTCATTCAAAGCGCATATTAAACAAATATGTAGGACTGCCTTTTTGCATTTACGCAATATCTCTAAAATCAGAAAGGTCTTGTCTCAGAGTGATGCTGAAAAACTAATTCATGCATTTGTTTCCTCTAGGCTGGACTATTGTAATTCATTATTATCAGGTTGTCCTAAAAGTTCCCTAAAAAGCCTTCAGTTGGTTCAGAATGCTGCAGCTAGAGTACTGACGGGGACTAGCAGGAGAGAGCATATCTCACCCGTGTTGGCCTCCCTTCATTGGCTTCCTGTTAATGCTAGAATAGAATTTAAAATTCTTCTTCTTACTTATAAGGTTTTGAATAATCAGGTCCCATCTTATCTTAGGGACCTCGTAGTACCATATTACCCCATTAGAGCGCTTCGCTCTCAGACTGCGGGCTTACTTGTAGTTCCTAGGGTTTGTAAGAGTAGAATGGGAGGCAGAGCCTTCAGCTTTCAGGCTCCTCTCCTGTGGAACCAGCTCCCAATTCAGATCAGGGAGACAGATACCCTCTCTACTTTTAAGATTAGGCTTAAAACTTTCCTTTTCGCTAAGGCTTATAGTTAGGGCTGGATCGGGTGACCCTGGACCATCCCTTGGTTATGTTGCTTTAGACGTAGACTGTGTTTCATAATTATTGTATGGCCTTGCCTTGCAATGTGGAGCGCCTTGGGGCAACTGTTTGTTGTGATTTGGCGCTATACAAGAAAAAAGTTGATTGATTGATTGATTTACGTTTTTCACAACGTCCCAACTTCATTGGAACTGGGGTTGTATTAAAGCATACCATAAGTAACCTTTAGGAAGCAGATGAGTTGAATAGGTTTTGTAGGAGTTCTGTATGCTCTGCGCTGCAGACCGCACTATAGATCCTCAAGACAGGGCCCCAAGTAAATTAATTCTGCGCATTTGGATATTAACGTGTGGAAACCTTGGCAGGATATTCTGCACCCGAAGTGTCTCTTTTCTCCTTTGCTGGGATGCTGTTTTATCACAATACTTTTATTTATACTCCTCATAAGGAGTTGCAGAAACTATAGTATTTACACAAATAAATGAGTCATATTCAAGTAGAAAAAAAAAAATAAAAAAGTACATTTCCTGTGAAGCATAATTCTAATTAAAACATACTGTGGTTATTACAAAATCTTAGAGGCTTGATGCATTTGCAGAAAGGAGACCACAGCAAGAAAAATAGCTGCCAACACTAGTATTCAGACGGCATTATTTTTTGTGGCACCGGGTTACATTTTGTGGGAAAATTGGCTGGATTTTTGTGCTACACGACAAAATAGTGAGCAGACAGTAAGGGGGATTGCCGTCCTGCTTGTAAAACTGAGCTGAAGGTTTCAGAGTTTCTCACAACGGCAGCTGGCGGAACAAGTGAAAGGCCAATGGAAAAATCACTTCCAAATGTTTACCCTCTTCAGTAAAAAGAAAGAGGTCTATGGAGTGATGCACGAGAAGAGGAGGAGAGTTTTTAAGTTCTAAACAGACTCTTTGACCCAAAGTGCTGCAGGTACTTCTTTGATGCCTCATATGCTGATTTTGTAGTAAAGGTGAGTGCAAATGTTACCGTTTGCTCAGACTCTTCATGAAGATCCATATTTTTGTGCACCATGCTGCAAATCAAGAACACTTAGGCATTCTCAGGGTAGGTAAAGATACTACGTGGATGGATGGATGAGATTTATTGTCATTATACAAGTGCAACACCAACGAGATTACATCCACACTCCAATTACCACAGACAAGATACAGCAACTAATCCACAATAATTACTTGCTTACCGTAATTCTGATGTGTGCCATTATTAAAGACAACACATATAGATGTGACACTGTTTATGTGCACTAAACTTTTAAACAGTCCGTTTTCTGAATTGAGGTGATGTGAGTGTGGGGGGACCACAGCAACATGTAGTTGTGCAACCGCCAACTTGGGGGGGCCACAGCAGCTAAAACTGTGCGGCCCCCCGGGGGGGGGGGAAGGGAGTGGCGTGAGCGGGGGCTGGGATGGGGACAGGAGGGGTGGGAGCATGCTTTCAGTCTCTGTCCATGTGTGAGTGGCAAATGAGCCAGTTTCTGTCCGTGTGTGCTGGAGTTGCAGAAGATAAGAAAGAAGGCAGCCGAATAGTTCACCAAAGCTGAAGAAATTCTTCTGGAGGAAAAAAATGGGGCATTTTGTCCTTCAGAGGCTGATAAGCCTGCCATGTTTATGGCTGAGCAGTGAAAAACACCTTTACAGCTTCACATGAACAACCAGATCCAATGATGAATATTCCCTGGTCTCCGACATCTTCCTTTGCAAGGTGTGCATTTGCTCCGAGATGTTATCCAATTTGCGTCTGAGTTCAAGGGTTAACACAGTCTGAGAATGTATCGCCTTGCGCAACTCAATCATGATGGACAGGTGAGGGGTCGTGGTTCTGGTGGCAGCCGTCTTGCCAGTTCTCAGGTAGGTCAGGGCAGCACATAAACCAATAAGTACCAGCCCTCCTACAATAAAACCAAATATAAATAAATCCTCGGTGTCCTCCACAGAGAATGGCACAAAGCATCTGACACGCCATGTCTCCCAGGAGTCAAGAACATAGCCCGCAGGGTAGGTTCCATCTGGGCACGCAGGGTCCCCCGGCCCTGATTTCCTTGTTGAAAACAATGGTGTCAATAGCATTCAGAGACCAGCTGATCAATTCCCTGGTTAATCCAATATAGTTTGAAGAATTCACAGTCTGGTGAAGTAGGGGACTTGAAGGTTGGAGCAGAGATAGAGGAGAGAGGAGGAGATACGACCGCCCTCGCTGGAGTCCCAAGCTGTTACGTACTTTCACTTTCACAGCATAACAAACATGATTCAGAATTCCTCAGTTACAAATAAAGTCCAACTTGTCAACTTGCTTGAACACCTCATACCCGGAGTTAACAACCTAGGATGGCTGTTCCAAGCAACTACAGTAGGTGAAAGCTGTATGTTTGACTGTTTTTAGCACTTATGACGGTGTGCAATTTAAGTCCTACACGCAGTACTGTCTTACAGCTGTGTGCAGACATGGTACTGAGATGTTTTTATTTGTGAAATACCACATAATGTGCCGTTTATCAAATAACTGGCTAACCTGGTAGATGTCGCTAACAACGCCACGCTACAAACTGAGCAGTAAATTGAAACTATCACATCTTCTGCACCAGGTCTCTTTGGTGGATGCAGATTTGTTTTGTAGCTATCTGTACTCCAAAAGACCAAGCACAACAAAGCCTTTCTTGGAGGCATCCATCTCGTTGTCTCAATTGAGGTCTGGAAATTGTAACATGAAAATGGGTTGTGGAATCATTCCCAATTGCAACTTACAACCTTTGAGGCAACTGGAACACAGCATAAGACCATTAAAGTGTTTCAATTAGACAACACTGTTTCATGTTTGAAGGTTTGGGGACTGCTGTCTTCTCGCATGGATAGAAGCACAACATATACAATCTACAGCGTATCCAAAAAGTATTCACAGCCTTTCACTTTTTCCACATTTTATGTTACAGCCTTATTTCAAAATGGATGAAATTAATGTGTTTCCTCAAAATTCTACACACAATACCACATAACGTTGTTAAATTCACTGATCATAGTCAATCGAAGCATAGGCTGCATGAACCTCCTCTCATATAGCGAAACTGTGCAGTGGCTGAACATTTTATTACAGATTCTCCATAGCACCGTTGATTTTTAAGGAATCAGCAGGTGGTTAGTTTGGCAGAAGGGCAAAAGTTTCACCCTTGAGCAAACTAACTCAAGTGAGAAGCTAGTAGCCTCTGTCAGTACTTACTTACTTACTTATGACTAAAGATACATAGTCCTAAATCTGTTGACAAGGGGGAAATTAGTAAAAAAAAAAAAAGAAAAAAAAATCTACTGAACTATCATATGACTTTGCTTCTTTTCTTGTATTACATGTCTGAAAATTCTTTGTTGCACTTTGTTTATATGATCTGTGTTATTGTTAGACTGGCCTAGGCACTGGAACACCACTCTTGAGTCTGGTCTGCTTGAGGTTTTTTCCTTAAAAAAAACACCAGAGGAAGTTTTTCCTTAGACCTTACCCTTGTGAAGTGCTTTGGGGCACCTTATTTTGTGATTTGGTGCTATATAAATAAATTGAACTGAAATTCTTACACTAACGTTTATTTCAGAGTTTGCTTTTTGAAGAACAGTGGGGTAAAATTTGTATTTGTGTGAGAAAAAAATAAAAGAATACAGATGTGTCCAGATAGATACAATATGTTGAAGGTGGGATTTGTTAGAAGGAAAAACAAAATAAATAAAGTTAAGACATTAGACTACTGTTGTTCTTTTAAGGTTGCAGTCTGGCTCGAATAGTGATTGCGTACCACATGTAATGGAGGGAAATGGCAAGCAGACTGTTTTATGAGCTGTTGTCTTTACTTTCCAGTCTATTGTGTATTATTTCCATGGTTTCATAACAACACATCAAATTAAATTGTAAAATATCTACAATGAGAATTGTTGTGGCTGTGGTGAATAAGGCAATACTTACTGCATTGGTGACTTCTATTTCGTAGACTCTCTGAAAGGATGTGCGGTCAAAGAAAACCAGCTTTCCATTTCCCTCGTCTTTTTTCACTGAAGTCCCCGTCACAAGAAGCTTGTCATCTGGGCTGAAACAGCAGTCAGTCCTGGTAGGAACAGTCACACAATATCGTCACATTTGTGTGTACACACAATTTACTCTTGGTGGCCATAAAACCTCTGCTTATTTCAAACTATATGCAACTTCAACCACACCTACTCCTAATTTCCATCACATGATGACTGTAGCCCGCAACAAGTCCAAACATGTCCATCAGCTGGGTGATAGGTATGTGTAATATTAAATTTAAAAAAAAGCATTTTTGGGGGATTGATCTGATGCATCAGTGTTTCAGTTTGTCCTCATTATATGCCATTTTAATTTTGTGTGTTACAAGTGATGGCTTTTATTGTTTTTGAGTAATCGTGTCAATCTACTTCCTTACTGCATTTTACAGGGTATGTACCCCTGGTCTTCCAAAGCCTAGGAATAAGAACAGTGATGAGGTAGAATGCAACAAAAACAGAAAAAAACCTCACATAGTGAAGTAGTTGGTCAGTCCGCTAGCTTCATTAACAGGCTTTTTGAAGTTGCGTATATCCCACAATTTCAAAGTGTCGTCACCTCAAAAAGACAAAGAGCAGAGTTGATCTTGTTGCACTGGCAGGTATTGTAGGTTTCTGAGGGAATGGAGGATTGCTTATTCATTTGGATGACTTTTCTTACCCCCACGTGAAGCTAAAGCCAGGCCATCGTAGGAAAATGCGAGGCAAGACGGGTCTGATCCGAGAGTGTGGGCCTGACGGCAGTGAAATTTAGTGTGGACCTAAAGCGAAATAAAAACAAGGTGAATATTACAGACTTGTCAAGATCATGACAGCAAGAAGTCACTGACTGAATGCACATACTGAAAGTCCAACTTTACAACAAATCCTGAAGTCATTACAGAGAAAATCATAAAATGCAGAACAAAAATTAATTCAGAGGGCAGTCCTGGATCCTTCACCAACTCTCCATTTCCATAAACTCACTCGTGGATCACTACTGATCATAGAACTTTTCTGTTGTACTGTGATTGCATCAGCACTTTACTACAGGAGTTGTAGTTGAAGCAATGCAGGAACAAAAAGACCTTTTTACTTTCCATGTATTGAAAACAGCACACTGTTTCAATTTCCTCTGAGAAAATTACATTATATATTTAAATATAAAACACAGTACAACTTATGAAACATAAGCTATTTTATGCACTACATCGACACTCTTCAGCAAGACTCGGGGCCACAAAGATTTACCTTGGCGAGCTTACATGACCGCACGCGGGTAAGTATTTGAAGTTTTCCTTTGGTCACACCTGAAATATTATTAAATATTCCTAAAACATGCAGCTGTCATGCGACTTTAAATGAAAAGCCTCAAAGTTTAACTGCCAAAACCAAACAATAAAACATCCTTCTCACTGCTACCTGGGTAAAAATTCTAGGTTGGTTCTTCAGAAATGACATAAATACTTTGAATAATTTTTAAAAAATAACTTTGTAATCATTTGTAAAATCTCCCAAATTAACTGCGCATTTAACACAAAGTCATTCCAACTGTACCGAAGGACAATCAAATGGTTGGGAAACACTGCTATAGAATGTGTGGCACCTGCAGTGTTTGACTAGCTACAATATGGGCATGTTTATATTTCTGCCTTGGTAACTGTTCCCCTGGCATGTTGCAGTATATGAGAACCTGATCTTCTTCAACTTGGCTGTTAACTGACGATCAGCATGTATCGCTGAAACCAAGAAGGCTAAGTGACATTTCATTTGAGGGTCATTCTATTAAGGTGAAAATGGATGGATTACAAAAGTTGGTGCAAGTGGAATCTCCCTTTTGTACTTGTTAAGAGTGAAAACACATGAACAGACTTAAGAGAAAGTGTGGAGAAAGGAATATGTGACAAGTACGCAGATTTTCCCCACACTTGATTAAAGTAATTGGAAAATATCTTCGTTCTCAGCAGTTCAGCCTTGTTCCATCCACATAAGCCCCTTTCACACCGACTCTGCGTAGAGTTGCATTGTGCTGAGTATCGAGTATGCTGGAATGGCTGCGTCATGAAAAAATGTGCACAGGGAGAAGCTTGCCCTGCCTCTTCTTCTGTGGTTTTGAAGCTTCACTACCAACAAAGTTCAGCGGGATGAATAAAATCGAGCAATGACGGTATGTACTCATAAAAAACCAAAAAGCATTTTTCGTTGGACTGCCATAGGGTAGCGTACAATAGCGTAGGCATGGTGTAGAGTAGCATAGTGCTGCGTAAACGTGCATAGAGCACTGTGTCCAGTACTTTACCCCAAATGTCCGCAAAACATTAAGCTGGTTTAATTTTTTAAACAGGTTTAATTTTTTGCATCCATTTCATGGACCCCTTTGGGACCCTCAGTGTATTGCCACGTAGGGCTGCATAAGCTTGACACCAGTGAGAAACGTTTAGAGAAACATTTGAACTTCTGGTACAAACTGATGACTCTGTTGCAACTTTCTCAGTAAGTGGTGGTGTGAGCAATTAACTATAACCTAACAAATACATGTGCCAAAGTCTGCAGCTCTGAACTAGAAATCGACCCCCCGCCCCACACACACACACACACACACACACACACACACACACACACACACACACACACACACACACACACACACACACACACACACACACACACACACACACAAGTATGGCTTTCTAGTACACAGTCAGTCTTTATATAGATACCAATTAGAATTATATAGATACACATTACATCATAGCTTCTGTTTCTATAATAAAATACCAGATTTATAGCTTAGCCTACTAACTATAATTTAATTTTACTACTAGTCTACATACTAAAATACCTATAGTACAATCTTCTCCTGTATTTAATTTAATTTTAATTTATTAATTTATATAGCGCCAAATCATGACAAAGTCGCACCAAGGCGCTTCACATAATTCACAACAACACAAATTAATCTAAATTCAAAATTAAAAGCAAGAAAAGCACAGTTAGAAGATAAAACACAGTAGAATAAAAAGAAATTACAAAGCAAACACAAACAGATTAAAAAATTAATGATAAGACAGTCTAAAAAAGTGGGTCTTCAGTCTTGATTTAAAAATCTCCACCGTGTCAGACTGCCGAATAACAGCAGGTAGATCATTCCAAAGAGCCGGACCACGGTAGGAGAAGGCTCTATACCCCAGAGACGTTTTGTTCATCCTCAGAACACACAGAAGCCCTGCGCCCTGCGAACGCAAAGGCCTCGCAGGTACGTAGGGCTTAACCAAGTCCGCCAAGTAGGAAGGCGCCAGTCCATGAACAATTTTATAAACCAACAATAAAACTTTAAAATCCAATCTGGCAGAAACCGGTAGCCAATGAAGGGATGCCAGAATGGGAGTAATGTGGTCAAACCTTCTACTTTGTGTCAAAATTCTGGCAGCAGCACTCTGCACCAACTGAAGTCCTCGAATGCTACACTGCGGCAGACCAGAAAATAAAGCATTACAATAATCCAATCTAGAACAGACAAATGCGTGAATCAGAGTCTCAGCATCAGCCATAGACAGGATGGGGCGAATCTTTGCTATATTTCTCAGAAGAAAGAAAGCAGTCCTCGTAATGTCCCTAATGTGGAGGTCAAAGGACAACGTAGGATCAAAGATTACCCCAAGGTTCCTCACTTTGTCAGTATGATGTATAACACATGAACCTAGGCTAAGCGCCAACTGATCAAATTGGTGCCGATGTCTTGCTGGGTCAAGAACCATCATTTCAGTCTTATCAGAGTTCAAAAGTAGAAAGTTGCTAGACATCCAACTTCTCACTGCTGCAAGACAGTCCTGTAAAGATTTTATGTGGACAGGATTTCCAGCAGCTATCAGCATATACAACTGAGTATCACGAGCATAACAATGAAAAGCAACCCCGAAACGCCGCAAAATGTTCCCAAGGGGTGCCATATACAGGGAAAAAAGCAAGGGACCCAGAACGGATCCCTGCGGAACCCCGAACTTCATGCCCTTAAAGTCAGAGGTAGTGTCATTGCACAAAACACAATGGGAACGACCAGACAGATAAGACGTCAGCCACACAAGAGCAGTTCCAGTAATCCCGAAACAGTTTTCTAGCCTATCAAGTAGAATATGATGATCAACTGTGTCAAACGCAGCACTGAGATCCAACAACACCAATGCTGTAGTAGTCTCCAAGTCCATTGCTCGCAGAAGATCATCAACTACTTTAATAAGTGCTGTTTCTGTGGAGTGATGTCTTCTAAAAGCAGACTGCAGTGGCTCAAAAAGGTCATTCTCAGTAAGATAGTCCACAAGCTGCTGTGAAACCACCTTTTCCAGAATTTTAGAGCAGAATGATAAATTTGATATCGGCCTATAATTTTTCAATTCACCAGGATCAAGATTAGATTTCTTGAGTAGTGGTTTAACCACTGCAGATTTAAAACAACTTGGAACAGATCCAGAGTTTAAAGAAAGGTTAACAATTTCCAGCACAGTCGGCCCAAGAATGGGCCAAAGATCCTTAAACAATTTTGTTGGTATAGGATCAAATAAACAAGTTGTGCTTCTAGTAGACATCACGAGTTTCGTCAGCACACCTTGTGAGATACTGTTAAATTCCGTGAATCTAGGTAGCACCTCAGTAGTAGTCCCCAGCTCAGTAGCTGGATACAATGATTCAACCAAAGTATGCTGAGATGTGCTCAACCTAATATCTTCTATTTTCTTTTCGAAATAGTCCAGAAAGTCCTGTGCTGAAAAAGGAGAACGACCAACAGGTGGCTGTCCATGAATAAGAAATGCCACTGTATCAAACAAGAACTTTGAGTTACGCTTGTTTTTGTTGATCAATTCAGAATAATACGCCTGCTTCGTAGCCAATAAAGCATGCTTATAATCTAAAATAGCTTCATGCCACGCAAGGTGAAACACCTCTAGTTTGGAACTACGCCATTTCCGTATTAATATTTAGGTTTTAAAACCTACTCTTGTATATTATATAATACCATATTTTTTGTATATGTTGTTTATTACCCTTATTTAATTATCAGTTATATATATGATGTCTTATCTTTCTTATGTCTTATTATTTATTATTATATATATCCTTTTTCTTGAGGCGCTTGGGTGGGTAGGGAGAGTTCCCATGTGATAAAAAAGCTTTTCAACCTACCATCCCTTGTTCTCAAGACCAGGCACCTAAGTGGCTCTACTCTACTCTTTTCTACTCTTCTATTTTACTCTTCCTTTTTAGATATACCTTAGTATACTAGTATAGTTTCACCTTAGAATTGGAATATAATATATAAGATATACCTACTGAATTTTCATTCAGAAAGGACAATGACCACAGTGCAGCAAAAAAGCGAAAGAATCATTCAGTTGATACAAGCACCAAATTTCATAGAAGTACTTCTGAGAAGTCCTTTTCCTAAAAAACAACAACAAAAAAAAACACACAAAAAACAAACAAACAAAAAAACAAAAGGCCATTCACCACATAAAATGAAGTCATTGTTTCATCTGTTCAACAGTTCATTCTGGAAGTTTTCAGTCTTCATGCACTGGTATGGGAAGAAAGAAAACTCCATCACAGAGAACCTCTCTGTGTGCTACTCTTTCCTAGTTTAGCCCACAAGCCAGTGCGGTTTACTGGGATGTGGCCATTGTCATGCACAAGCAACTACTTGGTCCCTAGGTAAGAGTTAAGTAAGCAGTGAAGACTAGTGTTCATCCAAAGGACATGGCTGACTTTAAAAACATAAAATACTACCTCTACTACTAAACCCTTACACACCACACACTATCGCATGTTCTGCAGCATATATGTATTACAGCATGCATGCACACTTACAACCCCTGGCAAAAATTATGGAATCACCAGCCTCGGAGGATGTTCATTCAGTCGTTTAATTTTGTAGGAAAAAAAAGCAGATCACAGACATGACACAAAACTAAAGTCATTTCAAATGGCAACTTTCTGGCTTTAAGAAACACTATAAGAAATCAGGAAAAAAAAATTGTGGCAGTCAGTAACGGTTACTTTTTTAGACCAAGCAGAGGGAAAAAAAATATGGAATCACTCAATTCTGAGGAAAAAATTATGGAATCATGAAAAAAAAGAACGCTCCAACACATCACTAGTATTTTGTTGCACCACCTCTGGCTTTTATAACCGCTTGCAGTCTCTGGGGCATGGACTTAATGAGTGACAAACAGTACTCTTCATCAATCTGGCTCCAACTTTCTCTGATTGCTGTTGCCAGATCAGCTTTGCAGGTTGAAGCCTCGTCATGGACCATTTTCTTCAACTTCCACCAAAGATTTTCAATTGGATTAAGATCCGGACTATTTGCAGGCCATGACATTGACCCTATGTGTCTTTTTGCAAGGAATGTTTTCACAGTTTTTGCTCTATGGCAAGATGCATTATCATCTTGAAAAATAATTTCATCATCCCCAAACATCCTTTCAATTGATGGGATAAGAAAAGTGTCCAAAATATCAACGTAAACTTGTGCATTTATTGATGATGTAATGACAGCCATCTCCCCAGTGCCTTTACCTGACATGCAGCCCCATATCATCAATGACTGTGGAAATGTACATGTTCTCTTCAGGCAGTCATCTTTATAAATCTCATTGGAACGGCACCAAACAAAAGTTCCAGCATCATCACCTTGCCCAATGCAGATTTGAGATTCATCACTGAATATGACTTTCATCCAGTCATCCACAGTCAACGATTGCTTTTCCTTAGCCCATTGTAACCTTGTTTTTTTCTGTTTAGGTGTTAATGAGGGCTTTCGTTTAGCTTTTCTGTATGTAAATCCCATTTCCTTTAGGCGGTTTCTTACAGTTCAGTCACAGACGTTGACTCCAGTTTCCTCCCATTCGTTCCTCATTTGTTTTGTTGTGCATTTTCGATTTTTGAGACATATTGCTTTAAGTTTTCTGTCTTGATGCTTTGATGTCTTCCTTGGTCTACCAGTATGTTTGTCTTTAACAACATTCCCATGTTGTTTGTATTTGGTCCAGAGTTTAGACACAGCTGACTGTGACATCTTTTGCAACATTGTGTGATGATTTACCCTCTTAAGAGTTTGATAATCCTCTCCTTTGTTTCAATTGACATCTCTCATGTTGGAGCCATGATTCATGTCAGTCCACTTGGTGCAACAGCTCTCCAAGGTGTGATCACTCCTTTTTAGATACAGACTAACGAGCAGATCTGATTTAATGCAGGTGTTAGTTTTGGGGATGAAAATTTACAGGGTGATTCCATAATTTATTCCTCAGAATTGAGTGATTCCATATTTTTTTCCCTCTGCTTGGTCTAAAAAAGTAACCGTTACTGACTGCCATAATTATTTTTCTTGATTTCTGATAGTGTTTCTTAAAGCCAGAAAGTTGCCATTTGAAATGACTTTAGTTTTGTGTCATGTCTGTGATCTGCTTTTTTTTTTCTACAAAATTAAACAACTGAATGAACATCCTCAGAGGCCGGTGATTCCATAATTATTGCCAGGGGTTGTATATACAATCTAAAAAGCATAAAACGATTTAAGTTAATTTCACATCCCCCCTAGTCCACAGTACAATATTTAACAGGTACTACATTGAAATAAACCAAGATTTTGCACATATATGATGAAAATACATATTTCCAGGTGCCATCTTGAAAACGTGGCCACCATCTTGAAAATTGTGTCAAATTTGAAGCTTATAACACAAAATGAAAATTGTAGTGGCTAAAAGCCCCCCACCCTTTTTGCAATGAGTAGAGACAGAAGTTCTATTGTGTCAAATGTGATGCTTGTATCAAGAAATGAAAGATTCTTATTACTATATGCATTTATCTTCTGCACTACCACTAATGTCAACAAGACAGTGATATAATAATTAACCAATGAATGAAAAATTGATTTACAGATAACAGATATGGCTACACTGACATGGTTACATACACTGGATTGATCTCAATGTGCTATAAACCAAAAGTGATTTTAATGTTACAAATTGGTTTAATTAATGTTGTTTCATGGGCATGTCTGCATCTTAAAACTTGTAAAAGCTCAAAGTCAACTCAAGGCTCATGTGAGACCGGTCACAGGAATGTTAGCTCACACGTAAATACAAAAAACAGCGTCTCAGCTGTGGTCTAATCTTATAACAAATGTGTGGCAATTGGTATTCACACTGCCATGACAACTGCCATCTACTGGATGGGAGTGTTCTTAAACAGAATTTTCAGTTTTCAAAGTGCCTTTTTTTTTTTTTACAAATGAAAAGAAAAGACATTTACAAACACAGATTTATTTGTAAAAAACCAACACACACATTACAATAACTTGTGTGTTGTTTTTTACATATACATAAACCGACCAACCACTGATGACAGGAAGCTCATTTTCCCATAATGCCTTCTGGCATGTGTGTGGGTCTGTAAATGCTCAAACCTTCAAAATTAGTACATTATTTTAAAACTAAAACATATAGTTGATATGTTCATTTTGTAAAAATGACAGAGGTGATGTTCATTTAGATAACCTGTCTGGAATTTGTTTGTTTAAAATTTTAACCATAAGTCAAAATTGCCTCTCCTGCAACACGTCTGCAAGAGTGTATGGCTGTGAAAATAAATGATCTTTTTTCTCTCCGGTCACCAGGTCTCTCTTTTGCTGAGAGAAGGTTGACCTCAGACAGAAGCGCTGGCTCGTTGTTGTTTGTGATTGCCTTTGAATTTACTCAGAAGTTCAGTACCTGCCGGTGTACTGGAGTCAATAATAAAAGTTATCGGTTTAGCTTTTAGCTGTAACTTCCGCAAAAAAAATTTTTTTTAGGGGTTTATCGGTTTAGCTTTATAAAAGTTAACTTTTCAATTAGCGGATTAATGGTTATCAAAGCTAACGTTTTGGTTAGCTGTGCCCACCACTGGGTCAAATAAAACTAAAGTTTATATTAAAAGACTGAGAAAAAAAAATGATTGTAAAAACAAATTTATTTAAATAGAAAAACTTGATTTGTAGCTTTTCATCACGACTTGCGAATTGTTGTTGCATTGGTTCTCGCTGGCTTCCTCCTACAGTAAGTCTTTAGTTCTCTGTTGGCTGGCGAGATAACAGCACTGTCATTAACAAACAAGCCTGTCAGTGAAGCAATAATCTTGGCACTTCTTAGCACTCAAATAAACATGACCTAGGTTTAAACTGCTGAATTTTCATTAATTCTAAAGGAAATGCAAATAAATCGGTGAATAGGGAATTGCAGCAACACGAAGCTTTTGACTCAGAAAAGCGGAGAAGGAATTTGAAGTGTTCACAGAGTGTGGGAGACAGATAAGATAGGAAAATGCAGAGAAAAGCTGGCAAAATGAGAAAGTTATAAAAGCAGGAGAGAGTGCAGCATGAGGGGAATGAATGATGAGTCTGTAAGATAAATGACAGAATCAAGGCTATACTTCACTTCTACAGCAAATGGAAGGAAGTTATTAACTTGGACAAGGCAGATAACAGTGTCACCTTGAACTGTAGATAAAATTAATTCTACTTTTAAGCCCTTGGCCTCGGCAGCTTCTCAAAGAGTATTCAACCCTCCCTGCAGAGTTCATTAATTTCCTTACACATTCTCAACATAAATCCATTTTCTGGTAACCTTATATTATCTACCTCTTCATTTCTGTGATAAATTGGCAGAAGACGTTCGCAAGGTCAAATTCATACAAGGAGGACTCCACTTTCTAATCTTGCAAGTGACATGGGGTATGAGACGACGCTACAGGCTACATCCGGATCAATACGTTAAAGCAAAGGAGCTAAAGCAAAACCGCACAAAAGCAGAATCCTGCTTTATTGTTTAACTAAAATAAAGACATCTGGGGCATTGTTTCCATCAGGTAACCACACTGGCCACTGCCATTGTTGCACAAAGAACATGGAGCCATATCCAACCACAACATTTCAACTCAAACAGCAGACGATGGATCTGGAGTAGAAAGCACAGATGAGCTGGGTAGATTTAGCATCTGACAAAGATGAACTCGTACTGATGTCTTGTTCAACAAGTGGCAATGAATAATTCTTTTGCTTCAAGTATAAGGCAGGTGACTTGTCATGCCTCAGTGGAGAGCAGAGCCAGCTGGCGGCTAAGATGCGGAGGCAATAGCCTAACTATACAATTATCTTTTCAAAAAACAAACAAACAAAAAACTATTTACATTTGGTGTGGTCAACATGTGCACATTTACTGCTAGACTGTTTCGTGGCGACAAGCACTTTACTGCAAATACATATTGCCCCATCCAACAACATTAATTAGCTGGGGGTATTCAACACGTTGCAGAAAGAGCCAAGAGGGTGCAGGTTTTATTTGCAACCACCCGGTCAGTCCACCAGGTGATTTCACTGATTAACATAACTTTGAGCAGATGGAATTGGTTAATCAGTGAAATCACCTGATGGACTGACCGGGTGGTTGCAAATAAAACCTGCACCCTCTTGGCCCTTTCTGGAACATGTTGAATATCTCTGATCTAGGGGAAGTCATGGTCTAGAGCTGGGGTGGGCAACTTGTTCCAGAAAGGGCCAAGAAGGTGCAGGTTTTCTTTGCAGCCAGTGATTCCACCAGGTGATTTCACTGATTAATATCACTTTGAGCAGATGGAATCAGTTAATCAGTGAAATCACCTGATGGAGTAAGTGACTGGATAGAAAACCTGCACCCTCCTGGTCCTTTCTGGAACAAGTTGCCCACCCCTGGTCTAGAGGTTAGCAAGGCAGGCTTGTGACCAGAGGATCCTCAGTTTGATTCCCACCACACTGGAAAACCAAGATCCTCCAGAAAATATCCTTCATCTCCAAATTGTGTGCAGTTGAGTACCTCCTCACCAGAAAGCCTCTCCACATATTTCACTTGCATCTGTTTGATGCCACAGCACTGTGCACCTTGCACTCCAATTTAAAGGGAATGACGCTCTGATTGGTTGACATTATGACCGGACTATGCCTAGGACTACTATGCCATGAATAATAAACCTGGTAAACCATTGGCTGGCAGTGTCCACCTTTGCACTTGGTTTAACCCACAAAGATATTCACAGGGATTTTGATGTACCCCAGATGGATTTGTGTGTGGCGTTTTACCATATGCACCACAGATCCTCACGGTAAAGCCCCAAGAGATGTTGTTTAACAGTTTCAGAGTTTAGTGGATGTCCTGATATCACATTTATGAAAATTGTTACAGCATGTTATACTGTCTTCAACGTCTGTTTTGGTTGTACTATATTTTAATCTATCCTCGTAAGAAGCCAACTTGTGGAATAGGGCAAAGAAACAACATCTGTCCAACTGCATACACAAATTAAAAGACAAAAAGTAAAACAAGGAAATCTCACACAGTACAGAAAAACAGGCAATCAGAAAAAGTTGTCCTTAATAGGCAGACAGTGACAAGTACTGCAAACATATACCCACTGTACTACTTTTAGAACATATACTGTTGTGAAAGCTCGAGTGTTTATTTTCTGTCCTGATGCCGGCTGCCTTTGGTAGATGCCACGGTGTTTTCTTCCTGTGATAATCTACAGAGCCGGCTCGTGAAATTGGATTCTTATACGCCGTTTGAAATGTCGCTCAAACCGTGTGACATCCTCAGTAAGCCGCGTGCTTCCCTCTGGCCAAAACAAGCACAGAGCGAACGATCACAATATTCAACAAGTCAATATTAGCATTTTGGGACATTAATATGCACAAGATAACAGTTTTGTACGTGTACGTGTGTATGCATAAGGACACATACGCCACAAAGCTACATCTACACACGTTCAGCTGCAGGAGTTGATAAATAGCTGGAGGAACACAGCGTAGGGTTTCATTCTCAGCAGGCTACGATAACAATCTACCACAGGGCCAACTGTTCCTAACCACACTGTCTGACTAACATTATATAAATACTGTATGGCCTAACCTCCCCCACCCAATGGCGTACTTTCATAACCACACACCTGAAACACTTGGCGGCTTCTGTGTGGTCGGTGGCGGCATCTTACTGTGACCTCTATTGCTTTCTGAAGATCAAGTGGCCAAACCACAGTCCTGAACAGCTGCTCTGATCTTTCAGGGAAATCAACAAGTGGTGACAGTGAATCTGTGTGTGTGTATTTGCGCGGATGCGTGTGCTGTTAATGTCCACATAATCCTAAAGTGTGATCAGTGAAGTAAATGCATTCCTCTGTGTCTTTGCTATACTGCTCTGAGTCAGACTTGAGTGAGGACTGAGCTCAGTGTTGGATGATGCAGCTTTCATTCCTTAACAAGATTTATGAAGGTAATTTTGTAACGGCTAGTCCCACCAAGAGAATGGAATGGAGGAAAACAATCTGATCTGAGGTATATTTTTACAGTTAGGGTACATTTGCATGGCCCGGAGGATTAGTCTGATTGTTCTTCAAATCCTTCTATGAAGACGTTCATGACGAAGGCCATGTACGGCAGCCAGCCTGGCTGACACTGTGGATTAGTCATTCCTATACTTAAAGAGTGCAACTGCCCAGTTTGACATCTGAAGATCTTCTGGGGCCCACCCTAATCTGTAATCACAATTCTGATTGACACATAGGACAAATGATGTAGTATTTCCATATGTATATTATTGTTTTTTAACTTCTAATTACTTGGAATGGAATGATACACCAGTTCCACATACGTATCACGATACACCTACGACAATTCGATAGACATCAGGTTATATAATTACACTGCTGTTCATGCTAATAAGTCCTGTGATAGACTGGCGTCCTGTTCAGGATGTACCCCACCTCTCACCTTATGGCAACTGCGAAAGGCAGCCCCCCCCCCATAACCCTTAATTGTAGTAAGCGAGTATAGAAAATGATTGTTCACGCTAATCACATAGAAAGTAATCTGTGGTGAATGTTTAACTTTACAGATATTATTCTAAAGTACAAATTGTAATCCTTGTGTTATGTGTTACGTGTGTGCCAAAGTCAAAGGTCACAGACAAGCAGGAAAGTGGTGAAAAACCCAAAAGGTGTGGAAGGTGAGGAAAGGAAACAACGTAACAATAAAATTAAAAGAAAAGATGTTAAAACCCACAGAACCAAAATACAGCTCCAACTACACAAAGTTAAAAACAACTGTGGAAACCAAAAGGTGTAAAAAGTGTAACAAAAGAGAAAAATCAAAGAAGAACAAATACATAAAAAGAGGCCATCAAATAAAGTACAAAAACAAAAGACGAAGGCAAGAACGCTAACAGAAAAGCAACATGAGGCTAAGCATAAAAATAAAAGTGAAAAACTAACATGGAGATTAAGAACAACTAAGGAGACAATCAAAATACAAACTACAATAATTAAACAATAACCAAAACTAACTCCAAGAACAGAAGGCAGAACTAATGTGGAAGACAGAAGTGACTAACGTGCCACAAGGGGGACAAACTGGCTAACCCAGACGGAGGACAGATCACAAAGACACCAAATATAGGAGCACAGATAACACCAAAAACAAAAAGGCACAGACAAGCGTACCCACAACAAGATCATCATTTATTCCATGCATTAGGTGAATTTTCATGGTACTGTGAAACTCATTTCAAAAGACTACATGATTTAGTATAGTGATATGATTATCAAAATATGCAATGTATCATTTCACTTGTACTGATTATATCAGAAAAATAAATATTTTTGCGCAATTGTAAGCTTCATTAGAAAACTGAAAATCAAAGATGCTTTTATTTACTTATTTTTAAAGATTGCTCATGGGCCATCAAGGGGCTGCAGCACACACGTTGGAAATCATTGCTGTAAAACAAGAGCAATCAGAGATTTCTGATGTTTGCCAATTCGGATCTGGATCACCTCCAAAATTCAGTGGAGTCTTCCATTCCCTAATACCTATCTGTGGCGCAAATTTGGTAAGAATCAATGAAGTAGTTTTGACATAATCTTTCAAAGCCTATTTAAAGTGGAATCTTGAGCCAGAATCTGGATCCAGATCCAGATCATACCCAAATTTCTGTGGGGTCTTCCATGCCCTAATATCTGCCTGTGGTGCAAATGTGGTGAGAATGTGAAGTAGTGTTGACGTAATCCTTCAAAGACTATATAAAGTGAAATCTTGATCCAGAATCTAGATCTGGATCAGAGTCTTCCATGCCCTAATATGTATCTGTGGTGCAAATTTGGTGAAAAAGTGTGAAGTAGTTTTGACGTAATCTTTCAAAGCCTGTATAAAGTGAAATCTTGATCCAGAATCTGGATCCAGATCACCTCCAAAATTTAATGGAGTCTTCCATGGAGTAATATGTATCTGGTGAAAATTTCGTCAAAATCTGTGCAGTTAAAATCCATGTAATAGTTTTGATGTAATCCTTCAAAGCCTGTATAAAGTGAAATCTGGATCCAGATCCAGATCACCTCCAAAATTTAATGGAGTCTTCCATGGCCTAATATGCATCTGTGGTGAAAATCCCGTCAGAATCTGTGCAGTAGTTTTGACGTAATCCTGCTAACAGACAGACATATAAATAAATAAACGCACATGATTTTATTATGTCCTTGGCGGAGTGTCGGTGCCAATTCCCCAATTCTGTAACACTAGCTTGGGAACAGTTGACAGTTATATTGTAGACACACATTGCTGTGTTGACTGTCAGTTTTACAAGGTTGGTGACTACAAAATCAGCCCCGTTCTCACTTTCATAGAAATGCTTCCCAGAAGGTCAGTCTATAACCATGACAAAATGGCGTGTGGAGATCACAGGTGACCATGAATGTGATCCATTGTGTGGTTTGATGACACATTTTGTACCATGTGCAAAATGTAGCACACCCACAGCACACTGTGGTGCTTCCAGAAAACCTCCCAGGGATGTCGCGGCATGTAGGACAATGTCAGAGCCTCCACGGAAATGGATCACCAAAGATGGAAATGAGAAATTTTTAAACATCTTGAGAATACAGCCATGGTTAAAACAAGATCACAGCACAATGGCAGAATAACTCTGCTCACCACAGACTCTCTCCTGGACTGAGGAAGTAGGGACAATGTTTCAAGCCATGACTTTCCAAGATGATACTCGTGAAAATGAGATTTGCTAGCGATCAAATTATGGAGGTGGCAATAATAAGTGTGGCACAGTAATAACAACAGGGTGTGAATGGCATCATTTCTTTAAAAAAAACAACAAAAAACTAAGAAATCAAAAGTTATGTTTATCAAGCAACAGAACACAAGAATAAAGAAATGAGCTGAAAGCATGAATCGCACCCAACTGGTCTCTCCAAGTGTGCCATGTTATCTCGTGATAACACTCCGCACGATTTATTAATCAAAACCACTTTCCATTTAGTTGTCTGGAAACATCCAAATCCATCCATGACGTTATGACATTCCTCTAGTCTCCGCTGTAATTTCTTAGAACAAAGACCCGTACCAGCACTCCCCAACCCAGAGCATTGTAGAATACACATTACCTGGCAACCACAAAATTAAGTCTTGTAATTTTGGCACTGACCCCTCTGGACAGAGGAGGAGCACGCAATCACACGCCGTGGCAGTCGACTAAAAGAGACCTACTTGACTCACATCATTGGATCAATCAGCTTGTGTCGGGGATCAAGGGAGTCATGTGTCACTCTCAATAGCTTCTCTCCTCACTGAGATCTAGAGAAAGGTGAAGTACGTGACTGATCTCCCTGCATATCCCAGCCATGAGTAAGAGTAGTGATATAACAGAAGATAGTCGGGGGCAGCAGCAGCAATAAAAGCACGCGCAGGTCAATTCCTCTATACGCTCATGGCTGAATTTGAGTGGGAAACACAGGTTGCTGATGAGGGCACCAACAAAGGTCTTGATGGATTCAGACAAGACAGGCTCCAGTGGTCTGGGAAACAGACATGACTATTGTAAGCTGCTATGGGACAGGGTAAATATTTAGCTTGGAGAAGGAGGGGTAATAAATTTTGAAAGCTTTAACCCAATCACTTGTGGTAGAGGAGGTGGAGACGGGTGGGTAGGTGGGGGGTCTACATAATACCGGTACACTGAACCACAAACACTCTTACAATACATAAAGAGTTACAAGAGAAAAGAAAAATTCAAAGAACGCCGTTTGTCCTCTGATTAAAAAGTTGAATGTTGTAGTAATTATTGTGTAGCCTACTTCCCATTTGACTAATCTGGATAAGCCACCATGTCCAATCAAGCTGTTCCAGCTCACTAACCACAGCTTAATTGTCACAGCCACTATTCTCACATGGAATAACAGAACCATTCAACCTTGTCCACACATGGGCATGGGCACATGAAAGGCTAGAAAGCAAAACAAAAGACTTAAAGATTTGCTAAAAGGCTGAGGGCAAACAAACTTCATGTATCTGTATCTGTATGTATATGTAAGAAATTAAAATTCACTCACAGGCATCTGTTAAAAAGGTACAGTCGTGCTACATGTTGCCAAGTATTTAACAATACGTGTGTGTGGGTTTCCATCGTATTCACTCCCCTCAATCTTGAAGTAGTAGGAGAAAAGTACAGGTATCTGTATGGATAATATTCAGACAAGATCGCATGGTTCTTCTACACTGATCCTGTACAAGTGTGTCCACCAGGTGGCAGTGTTGGTAGCTGGCATACAGAAAACCACAGAAATAATAATAAAAATAAAATACAGTGGCTGACAGGGGCCACAACACTTCCAAATAAAGACAACCATAGCAAATGCAGAAAACATGAATATACCTGCCTTAAATTCAACAACAGGTAGCTGTACCAAAAAAGCCTTGCAAATTTGGGGGAGTGGGGAGTGAATGGTCTCAATCGTGAATCACTATTAAAGGAAAAAGCATTTCCCAGCTTGGAAGTAATTTGATTCAACTGAAGAAAAAAATATGTAAAAATAGCCAAAAATGATGAATAATGTGAGCAATTTACCTCAACAATTTGCATGTAAAAGAACAAAGTCAACACTTTGATGATCTAATTACCTAAATAACTAATAGTGGAAAAAGTAACATGAAAATTGTGATGTTGTCTCTTAGCAATTTTCATGCAACTCAGCTGAATAACACAGTTTCAGTTGGGTTTTTTTTTCCCTTCATGAACAAAATAACAGCAGCAGAAATCCAAACACACTGTTGAATTTCTTGATTAATTATTGTGACTAAAAATAGGTCAGACAGGCTACTTCATAACATTCAGTACATTCTGGACAAAACCATTCAAGAGCCAGCTATTTCAGAGCTCTGCTTAGTGTTAAAGACCTTTTGACCTCTGACCCCACAGGGTGCAACCATGTAAAATAAATAGTTGTAACACTGTATTCTGGAACGCAACAAAACAGGCCGCGCTCTATGTGTTTGTGTGTGTGTGCGTGTGTGGTTCAAGACTCACACTGAGGTTTCTGTCCCAGATCTGGATGCTGCCATCCTGGCAACCAGCTGCAATGAGCTTTCCATCGCGGCTGTAGGTGCAGCACGTGGGTGTGACCTTTTTCCCCTGGAGGGAGCGAGGTTTGAACACAGATTTGTGATTCTTCTCCGAGTTCACATCCCATGTGCGCACGGTCCTGTGGACAGACAGAATTCTATTTATCCTCACCAAAGTGTCACGGAATGGTAATAAAATATATGTCCATTTATAGATAAATACCAAACACCCATAATAAATCAAACCCATATACAGACACCTCGTCCCCCAGACGTTCTTGTGAATGTTATGTGAGGCAGCTATTTGTTGCAGAGTGAGTGTTTAGGAAACAGCAGCAAAATATATCAGGCTGACAGGCATGTCCAAGCCTTCCATGAAATCCTCATTCCCTTTCCTACATCTGTTCAACACATTAGGCATTTTGGATGAGTGCTGAGACCATTAGTCAATCAACAGAAATGCAATTGTCAACTACTTCGATAATAAATTTATTGTTTAACACATTTATTAAAAAAGGCTAACTTCCTAAAATATGCACATTTGATGCTTTTCTTCCGTTAACATTACATTTTTTTGTAAGTTGAATATCTTCATGCTGTGGATTGTTGGTTGGAGGTTAAAAAAGGCCTATAACCGACTGCACATTTATGGGATAAGAGAGTATTAAGTCCACAATAACAGGAAAAATATGGAGGGAGTTAAAAATGCCTTGTGTTTCAAGAAAAGAGTCAAACGTCAAGAAAGAAGTCAAGCTTTTCATGTGAAAAAGAAAAAAAAAACATCTCGCACATCTAGGAAAAGGTCAAACTGTTAAGAATAAAGTTTTTTTTAAAGTGATTTAATTTTTTTTTTTTTTTTTTGGAAGTAATGTTTTGCCCTTCAGGATGAAACAACCTGATGAACTGTCTCATTGTGTCTTGTGACACAACATATTCTCTCTGTACGGAATGCAGGTGGAACCATCAATACCATAACAACACTAAACACAGTTTCATCACCATAGATTTTGGATTGTGTGAATGCAGCATCCTGTTGCAAGTTTGTGTGGTTTCTTCTTCTGTATACACAATTTTTGGTGCCTTCTTCTCTTCAAAGTCATTATATTTACCACCGCACTGTTTATGTACTTCAGAAAGTTGCTTCCTTGTTAAGAAAAACAATCTTCACTTAAACAATGTATTTCGTAGCAGATGCTTTAGATTATTTTCAAAAGGTCATTTTTAATCTTGAATGGTCAAGTTTACGCTCACCACATTTTGAAATGGTACTTCAACTACTACATTTGGCAATTTAACTTTATTCTGGAAATGTAAAATAAATAGAAATCTTCCTTTCATTATTTCCTTAATGTGGCCCTAAAACATGGCGTATTATTGAATTAAAATGTGTAGTTTTTTTTTTTTTTAATTTGTGCAGACTAGAGGTTTCAGTATAAAATTTCATAAAAGTTTAGCTAAAATTACTAATGCAACCTTTACTGATGCAAACATTATACGTCACTGACAACATACTGTAGCTGTATGAGCCTGGTGGGTCTTCACTGCAACGGAGATGCAACAGATGAGAAATTCAGTTATGAGGCTATTCCAGTAAATGTGTGACTTCTGGGAAATAGGTTGAGTTCCGATGTTGCCGACCAAACGGTCTCCCCTAATAATTGGTCCCCCCTGCCTTCACTGTGCATGCGTCATTTCGGAGCGTCAGCAGCAATTCACTGATTATCGCCTCGTTTCTGCTTAAAACTGCACTCCAGTCAGCATCTGTCTCAGCGACAAATATCTGAAGCTTTTGTACAACAATCATTTCCACATAAATTCAGTATTACTTCACAATTAAAAAATGGGGGAGCGATCAGAGCAGCAGCACGTCTGAGTCTGACCCTGTGAGTCTGACTCTCTACACCCAAAGCCATCAAGAGGATTAATGTGATTATTAACCATCAGATGACAAAGTAAAACCTCTTAAACCATTCTAAAGTCAGTTTTAAGCAGAAACAAGGCAATAATCTGTGACTCGCCGCTGACGCTCCGAAATGATGTAGGCGCAGCAGCACGTCAGACTCAGATGTGCTGTGGTGGTGCTTGTGATCGCTCCCCCATCTTTTATTATGAAATAATGCTGAATTTACGTGGAAATGATTGTTGTACAAAAGCTTCAGATATCTGTCTCTGAGATAGATGATGACTACAGTGCAGTTTTAAGCAGAAACGAGGTGATAATCTGTGAATTGCTGCTAACGCTCAGAAATTACGCATCCGCAGAGAAGGTGGGGGGGCGACCAATTTTTTAGGGGGTACCGTTCAGTCGGCGATGACTTAAAACTTCATGATTTCTACACATGGCTAAAAAAGCAAATGGGTATTTCCATTTGACTCGAGGTATAGTTTCTGGTCCCTTTTCAAGTTATTTTTTGTGTAACTCCCACACATATACTGTACATTTTTAGACACCATTTCTTGCACACTGACACCAATTGACACAAGGTGTGAAATGACAGAAACAAAAAGTAAAATAAATCTTTCATTACTCTTAATTAAAGCGTGACTTGTGTTACACCAAAAATCCATTGTTTCCTGAAAAAAGTAATTTTATATGTATAAAACTGAAAATGTAAGGGAAACTGTAAAAACATCTTGCCTAATTTTCCCATTCAGCATGGAAATGCCAAAATATCATCAGATTTTGAAGATGAATGAATGCGAGGACACTGAAACCTGTAGAGATGATCGACACCGCTTCCTAACACCTGATGTAACATCACTTTCTCTTCATTCAGCTCTCCCTCCACAGTTACTGTCACAGACTACACCATCCACATGAACACTCAGACTGCGTGTGCACATGTGAGACTGACTGCTTCCTTTCGTGAGTGTGACCTTTAGGTCATGAGGTCAGTAGAGGAGTATAAACACACAGGCAGGGCTGCTACTAAGAGCAAGGGAAGGATTCCTTCCTGGCTGCCTACAAAGTCACAGACACATACACACTCAACTGTGTTTAGACAAGTCTAACAGCGCGATACAAATGCCAGCTGAGAACGTGTTTTGACCGAGAAACGGCAAGGGTCGGTAAAACTGCTTTTGATGCATCGATGTGTTTAATTCAACAGAAACCCGTGCTGTTAATAGCTCAAATTGTCACTTCCTGGGGAAAAACGGTGCAAAAGTTAGGATTGTACTTATATATCACGAGGTAGCCAACACAAGCTGTACAGTAAGTGTTTACAGTATGTCAGCAGATGTGTATGTGCAAGAGAGAGAACGGGAAAGAGTGATAGCTTTGGAACATGACAAATTGGTCCACCTGCTGCCTCACACAGACATCTCAATTTTGTTTATAAAAGACTGAAGGCGCCTGTCAGCCAATAAAGACAACATAACCTTTCACGTGGCACCCAAAACCCAGAATGCTATTTATCGTCGGGGCGCTTTCCAAAACATGGCAGCACCAGCTGACAGGAGGACAGAGGCGAGAGGTTGGAGCCCACCAGTGTGGAGTCAACCATCAGCAGAGCATCAAGACTGCACACCCTCATCTGTCAGGACCCGGACTCAGAACGGGTTCACGCAAAGCCAAGATAGTAGGCTTTTACATTAAATTAATTAATTACATAATACATGCACAAGAACAATGTTTTGCAAGTCCAGACTTGCACCTGACAAATATTTTACTTGTTGATTAATAAATTTCTCATTTATTTTACAAAACATCAACATTACAATTTTCCAGGGCAAAAGATGATGCTGTGAAACTATTTATTTTCTTTGAATAACACTGTAAAAGAGAAACTGTATCAATATATTATACAACAATATGAAAAAACAAAATAAATAGTTGCCACAATTTTTTTTTTACATCAGCTAATGATTAACAAACTAATAGTTTCAATATTAGCCAGCCTCACTTACAGAAAAGCATGGGGGGGGTGTATGCACTGTGCATGCACATAATACTGTGCTGTTAATTTAGCACTACAAGAGGCAGATTTCCATGATAGGAGTTTTTCAGAAAATAACATTTTAATATTTCAATACCAAAGAGGGGATACAAAGTTTATATCATTTACCTAATCATCCGCCATCATGTAGTGTAATTGATGTCATTTCATGACTTGTTCGCGATGCCATCATGACATCAATTTTTGAACAAGTATGACATTATAACATGATGCCTTTGTGGCATCATAATAATGTCATTAAATCATTTTTTATTCAGTGACGTCAGCTTTCAATAGTCTATCCAGTCCTACTGACTGCAGAAATATCACAAAAAATGTGTTTTTAAGACTATATTTTTTAACTACCTTGCACTTAACCTTTGGCTGATCTACTCCACAAGTTAACCCTCTGTGGTCCCAGGGCATTTTTTTGGACAGTTTACTCGCCTGGTGTAAATGTTTTATTACTGCTGTTAACAGCTCTCCCTGCATCCCACAATCAAGTTTTATGACTCTTTTTTTCAAGACAACCTGTGCTTTCAGAATATATATGCTTTTGTTGTGTTTTATAAGTGTAATAAAGGTTTACAAACAAAAATAAGAAAGAAAAAAGTAAAGCGGAAAAATAATTTTACACACATTTATTCAAAACACACAGCAAACTATAATAAACAACTGTTTTGACACTTTATAAAGGTAATTTGAGGCCTTGTGTGAAAGACTGTTCAACAAAAAGGTTCAAACAATAAAACACAAATGCACATTTTGAACAATATATACAAAATGGCCTATGCGTTTTTTGTTTTTTTTTGTCTTCATGGTAAAAGCAACAGAGTTATCCAGTAACATTCACATGCAAACTAGTGGAGCAATCCTGATAGTTACACACTCTTTCTTTAAGCACGTGAGATTGTCATCAGAGGCTCTCCGTCTGCTTTCAGTGATCGCTGTGCGTAATGGCGCAGGGCGCATTTGGAGCCCAATAGTATGTACTCATTGGAGCACCCAGGGGGCTATTCAAATGGGCCAACTAGTAACATATCACTCCTGAAAACAATCTTTGGCTTTTCATGTGAGGTGAATCTGCCCTACGATTGGATTTTGGAAAAGCATGTGACAGTGAGCCAATTCCGATTGGACACTCACATTGCGCACATCATCACACAGCTTCTATGAGGAGTACAAAGATGGTCGATGGCTGGCTCGAAAGTCCGCAGAGTTAACTTTTCAGCAAAAAAAAGTAAGTTTCTATCTCATATCATTAAAAAGTTACTTGTAATTTAGTAAAGCTTGGTCTTAGCCGTCGTATAAGATGGCGTCGACCCCAGAGGGTTAACAACCTGGAAACCTTCAAACACAGAATATTCCTGCCAAGTTTGATGAAAATCTGTGCACCCATTTCAGAGTTATTCTGTAAAAAGTCAGACACACGGACTGATGCAGCTCGGTGGCACAAACTGTTAGTACTCTTGCCTCCAAACAAGATAATCGCAAGTTCAAAACCACAGAGTCCATTCTCCTTGGACATTTGGATTTGTGCCAGGAAGGTATTCCAGTGTAAAACGTGCCAAATCAAGATGCGGATCTATAGTGGATCTGCTGTGATGACTCACATCACAGCAGATGCACAGCAGCACTTTTCAAACCTTTTGTCTGACTTAGTGCTTAGCTCAGATAAGATAATTATAGTGGGCGATTTTAACATCCACACAGATGCTGAGAATGACAGCCTCAACACTGCATTTAATCTATTATTAGACTCAATTGGCTTTGCTCAAAATGTAAATGAGTCCACCCACCACTTTCTTAGATCTTGTTCTGACTTATGGTATGGAAATTAAAGACTTAACAGTATTCCCTGAAAACTCCCTTCTGTCTGATCATTTCTTAATAACATTTACATTTACTCTGATGGACTACCCAGCAGTGGGGAATAAGTTTCATTACACTAGAAGTCTTTCAGAAAGCGCTGTAACTAGGTTTAAGGATATGATTCCTTCTTTATGTGCTCCAATGCCATATACCAACACAGGGCAGAGTAGCTACCTAAACTCCAAGTGAGATAGAGTATCTCGTCAATAGTTTTACATCCTCATTGAAGACAACTTTGGATGCTGTAGCTCCTCTGAAAAAGAGAGCTTTAAATCAGAAGTGCCTGACTCCATGGTATAACTCACAAACTCGCAGCTTAAAGCAGATAACCCGAAAGTTGGAGAGGAAATGGCGTCTCACTAATTTAGAAGATCTTCACTTAGCCTGGAAAAAGAGACTGTTGCTCTATAAAAAAGCCCTCCGTAAGGCTAGGACATCTTACTACTCATCACTAATTGAAGAAAATAAGAACAACCCCAGGTTTCTTTTCAGCACTGTAGCCAGGCTGACAAAGAGTCAGAGCTCTATTGAGCCGAGTATTCCTTTAACTTTAACTAGTAATGACTTCATGACTTTCTTTGCTAATAAAATTTTAACTATTAGAGAAAAAATTACTCATAACCATCCCAAAGACGTATCGTTAACTTTGGCTGCTTTCAGTGATGCCGGTATTTGGTTAGACTCTTTCTCTCAGATTGTTCTGTCTGAGTTATTTTCATTAGTTACTTCATCCAAACCATCAACATGTCTATTAGACCCCATTCCTACCAGGCTGCTCAAGGAAGCCCTACCATTATTTAATGCTTCGATCTTAAATATGATCAATCTATCTTTATTAGTTGGCTATGTACCACAGGCTTTTAAGGTGGCAGTAATTAAACCATTACTTAAAAAGCCATCACTTGACCCAGCTATCTTAGCTAATTATAGGCCAATCTCCAACCTTCCTTTTCTCTCAAACATTCTTGAAAGGGTAGTTGTAAAACAGCTAACTGATCATCTGCAGAGGAATGGTCTATTTGAAGAGTTTCAGTCAGGTTTTAGAATTCATCATAGTACAGAAACAGCATTAGTGAAGGTTACAAATGATCTTCTTATGGCCTCAGACAGTGGACTCATCTCTGTGCTTGTTCTGTTAGACCTCAGTGCTGCTTTTGATACTGTTGACCATAAAATTTTATTACAGAGATTAGAGCATGCCATAGGTATTAAAGGCACTGCGCTGCGGTGCTTTGAATCATATTTATCTAATAGATTACAATTTGTTCATGTAAATGGGGAATCTTCTTCACAGACTAAGGTTAATTATGGAGTTCCACAGGGTTCTGTGCTAGGACCAATTTTATTCACTTTATACATGCTTCCCTTAGGCAGTATTATTAGACGGCATTGCTTAAATTTTCATTGTTACGCAGATGATACCCAGCTTTATCTATCCATGAAGCCAGAGGACACACACCAATTAGCTAAACTGCAGGATTGTCTTACAGACATAAAGACATGGATGACCTCTAATTTCCTGCTTTTAAACTCAGATAAAACTGAAGTTATTGTACTTGGCCCCACAAATCTTAGAAACATTGTGTCTAACCAGATCCTTACTCTGGATGGCATTACCCTGACCTCTAGTAATACTGTGAGAAATCTTGGAGTCATTTTTGATCAGGATATGTCATTCAAAGCGCATATTAAACAAATATGTAGGACTGCTTTTTTGCATTTACGCAATATCTCTAAAATTAGAAAGGTCTTGTCTCAGAGTGATGCTGAAAAACTAATTCATGCATTTATTTCCTCTAGGCTGGACTATTGTAATTCATTATTATCAGGTTGTCCTAAAAGTTCCCTGAAAAGCCTTCAGTTAATTCAAAATACTGCAGCTAGAGTACTAACGGGGACTAGAAGGAGAGAGCATATCTCACCCATATTGGCCTCTCTTCATTGGCTTCCTGTTAATTC